>NC_081861.1:80017585-80377938 GCF_963259705.1 Myotis daubentonii | reverse complement strand
TCGTCATCATTGTAACTTATCCACACAGAAAACGCCAGAGAAATTCGGCCCTCAATTGTAAACATAAAAAGCATAGTCCTTACTTACAGTGTTTCTAAACAAATTTTGAGCTGTATAAATCTAATTCCTAATACTTGAAAGCAAATTCATGTGAAAACGCTTCCAAAAAGTAGCCGGAGTTGTAAATATTATCAGTGTTGTGGTCATTTCCGAACTTTGCACTGGTAACCTTCGTGATTGAAAATGGCAGGAAATGTAGTAAGAACCTATTTCCTTTTATTTCAAGTGTTTCTTACAAGTTTTTAATCATTTCTGGAAACTATAATTGCGTATTTGAAGAGTTTGACCAGAATTAGAGAGTGTTCCTACAAGTATATACTGGAATCGTCATCATTTTAACTGATTCACACAGAAAACGCCAGAGAAATTCGGCCTCCAATTGTAAACATAAACAGTATAGTCCTTACTTACAGTGTTTCTATACAAATTTTGAGCTGAATAACCATGAATTCCTAATATTTGAAACAAATTGATTTCAAAACGCTCCCTAAATTAATCTGAGTTGTAAATATTATCAGTTTTCTGGTCATTTCCAAGCTTTCCACTGGTAACCTCCATGAATGAAAATGGCAGGAAATGTAGTAAGAGCCTATATCCTTTTATTTCAAGTGTTTCTTACAAGTTTTTAATCATTTCTGGAAACTATAATTGCGTATTTGAAGAGTTTTGCCACAATTAGAGAGAGTTCCCACAACTATATACTCGAGTCGTCATCATTGTAACTTATCCACACAGAAAACGCCAGAGAAATTCGGCCTTCAATTATAAACATAAACAGTATAGTCCTCACTTACAGTCTTTCTACACAGGTTTTGAGCTGTATAAACCTAATTCCTAATATTTGAAACGAAATTCAAGTGAAAACGCTTCCTAAAGTAGCTGGAGTTGTAAATATTATCAGTTTTCTGGTCATTTCCGAACTTTCCACTGGTAACCTCTGTGATTGAAAACGGCAGGAAATGTAGTAAGAACCTATTTCCTTTTATTTCAAGTGTTTCTTATAAGTTTTTAATCATTTCTGGAAACTATAATTGCGTATTTGAAGAGTTTTACCACAATTAGAGAGAGTTCCCACAACTATATACTGGAATCGTCATCATTTTAACTGATTCACACAGAAAACGCCAGAGAAATTCGGCCTCCAATTGTAAACATAAACAGTATAGTCCTTACTTACAGTGTTTCTAAACAAATTTTGAGCTGAATAACCCTGAATTCCTAATATTTGAAACAAATTGAATTCAAAACGCTCCCTAAATTAATCGGAGTTGTAAATATTATCAGTTTTCTGGTCATTTCCAAGCTTTCCACTGGTAACCTCCATGAATGAAAATGGCAGAAAATGTACTATGAATCCATTACCTTTTATTTCAAGTGTTTCTTACAAGTTTTTAATCATTTCGGGAAACTATAATTGCATATTTGAAGAGTTTTGCCACAAGTAGAGAGAGTTCCCACAACTATATACTCGAACCGTCATCATTGTAACTTATCCACACAGAAAACGCCAGAGAAATTCGGCCCCCAATTGTAAACATAAACAGTATAGTCCTTACTTACAGTGTTTCTAAACAAATTTTGAGCTGTATAAGTCTAATTCCTAATACTGGAAAGCAAATTCATGTGAAAACGCTTCCAAAAAGTAGCCGGAGTTGTAAATATTATCAGTGTTGTGGTCATTTCCGAACTTTCCACTGGTAACCTCCGTGATTGAAAATGGCAGGAAATGTAGTAAGAGCCTATATCCTTTTATTTCAAGTGTTTCTTACAAGTTTTTAATCATTTCTGGAAACTATAATTGCGTATTTGAAGAGTTTTACCACAATTAGAGAGATTTCCCACAACTATATACTGGAATCGTCATCATTTTAACTGATTCACACAGAAAACGCCAGAGAAATTCGGCCTCCAATTGTAAACATAAACAGTATAGTCCTTACTTACAGTGTTTCTAAACAAATTTTGAGCTGAATAACCCTGAATTCCTAATATTTGAAACAAATTGAATTCAAAACGCTCCCTAAATTAATCGGAGTTGTAAATATTATCAGTTTTCTGGTCATTTCCAAGCTTTCCACTGGTAACCTCCATGAATGAAAATGGCAGAAAATGTAGTAAGAGCCTATATCCTTTTATTTCAAGTGTTTCTTACAAGTTTTTAATCATTTCGGGAAACTATAATTGCGTATTTGAAGAGTTTTGCCACAAGTAGAGAGAGTTCCCACAACTATATACTCGAACCGTCATCATTGTAACTTATCCACACAGAAAACGCCAGAGAAATTCGGCCTCCAATTATAAACATAAACAGTATAGTCCTCACTTACAGTCTTTCTACACAAGTTTTGAGCTGTATAAACCTAATTCCTAATATTTGAAACGAAATTCAAGTGAAAACGCTTCCAAAAAGTAGCCGGAGTTGTAAATATTATCAGTTTTCTGGTCATTTCCGAACTTTCCACTGGTAACCTCCGTGATTGAAAATGGCAGGAAATGTAGTAAGAACCTATATACTTTTATTTCAAGTGTTTCTTACAAGTTTTTATTCATTTCTGGAAACTATAATTGCGTATTTGAAGAGTTTGACCAGGATTAGACAGTGTTCCTACAAATATATACTGGAATCGTCAGCATTTTAACTGATTCACACAGAAAACGCCAGAGAAATTCGGCCTCCAATTGTAAACATAAACAGTATAGTCCCTACTTACAGTGTTTCTAAACAAATTTTGAGCTGTATAAATCTAATTCCTAATATTTGAAAGCAAATTCATGTGAAAACGCTTCCAAAAATAGCCGGAGTTGTAAATATTATCAGTTTTCTAGTCATTTCCGAACTTTCCACTGGTAACCTCCGTGATTGAAAATGGCAGGAAATGTAGTAAGAACCTATTTCCTTTTATTTCAAGTGTTTCTTACAAGTTTTTAATCATTTCTGGAAACTATAATTGCGTATTTGAAGAGTTTGACCAGAATTAGAGAGAGTTCCCACAACTATATACTGGAATCGTCATCATTTTAACTGATTCACACAGAAAACGCCAGAGAAATTCGGCCTCCAATTGTAAACATAAACAGTATAGTCCTTACTTACAGTGTTTCTAAACAAATTTTGAGCTGTATAAATCTAATTCCTAATATTTGAAAGCAAATTCATGTGAAAAAGCTTCCAAAAAGTACCAGGAGTTGTAAATATTATCAGTTTTCTGGTCATTTCCAAGCTTTCCACTGGTAACCTCCATGAATGAAAATGGCAGGAAATGTAGTAAGAGCCTATATCCTTTTATTTCAAGTGTTTCTTACAAGTTTTTAATCATTTCGGGAAACTATAATTGCGTATTTGAAGAGTTTTGCCACAATTAGAGAGAGTTCCCACAACTATATACTCGAATCGTCATCATTGTAACTTATCCACACAGAAAACGCCAGAGAAATTCGGCCCTCAATTGTAAACATAAAAAGCATAGTCCTTACTTACAGTGTTTCTAAACAAATTTTGAGCTGTATAAATCTAATTCCTAATACTTGAAAGCAAATTCATGTGAAAACGCTTCCAAAAAGTAGCCGGAGTTGTAAATATTATCAGTGTTGTGGTCATTTCCGAACTTTGCACTGGTAACCTTCGTGATTGAAAATGGCAGGAAATGTAGTAAGAACCTATTTCCTTTTATTTCAAGTGTTTCTTACAAGTTTTTAATCATTTCTGGAAACTATAATTGCGTATTTGAAGAGTTTGACCAGAATTAGAGAGTGTTCCTACAAGTATATACTGGAATCGTCATCATTTTAACTGATTCACACAGAAAACGCCAGAGAAATTCGGCCTCCAATTGTAAACATAAACAGTATAGTCCTTACTTACAGTGTTTCTATACAAATTTTGAGCTGAATAACCATGAATTCCTAATATTTGAAACAAATTGATTTCAAAACGCTCCCTAAATTAATCTGAGTTGTAAATATTATCAGTTTTCTGGTCATTTCCAAGCTTTCCACTGGTAACCTCCATGAATGAAAATGGCAGGAAATGTAGTAAGAGCCTATATCCTTTTATTTCAAGTGTTTCTTACAAGTTTTTAATCATTTCTGGAAACTATAATTGCGTATTTGAAGAGTTTTGCCACAATTAGAGAGAGTTCCCACAACTATATACTCGAGTCGTCATCATTGTAACTTATCCACACAGAAAACGCCAGAGAAATTCGGCCTTCAATTATAAACATAAACAGTATAGTCCTCACTTACAGTCTTTCTACACAGGTTTTGAGCTGTATAAACCTAATTCCTAATATTTGAAACGAAATTCAAGTGAAAACGCTTCCAAAAAGTAGCCGGAGTTGTAAATATTATCAGTTTTCTGGTCATTTCCGAACTTTCCACTGGCAACGTCCGTGATTGAAAATGGCAGGAAATGTAGTAAGAACATATATACTTTTATTTCAAGTGTTTCTTACAAGTTTTTATTCATTTCTGGAAACTATAATTGCGTATTTGAAGAGTTTGACCAGGATTAGACAGTGTTCCTACAAATATATACTGGAATCGTCAGCATTTTAACTGATTCACACAGAAAACGCCAGAGAAATTCGGCCTCCAATTGTAAACATAAACAGTATAGTCCTTACTTACAGTGTTTCTAAACAAATTTTGAGCTGCATAAATCTAATTCCTAATATTTGAAAGCAAATTCATGTGAAAACGCTTCCAAAAAGTAGCCGGAGTTGTAAATATTATCAGTTTTCTGGTCATTTCCGAACTTTCCACTGGTAACCTCCGTGATTGAAAATGGCAGGAAATGTAGTAAGAACCTATTTCCTTTTATTTCAAGTGTTTCTTACAAGTTTTTTATCATTTCTGGAAACTATAATTGCGTATTTGAAGAGTTTGACCAGAATTAGAGAGAGTTCCCACAACTATATACTCGAATCGTCATCATTTTAACTGATTCACACAGAAAACGCCAGAGAAATTCGGCCTCCAATTGTAAACATAAACAGTATAGTCCTCACTTACAGTCTTTCTACACAAGTTTTGAGCTGTATAAACCTAATTCCTAATATTTGAAACGAAATTCAAGTGAAAACGCTTCCAAAAAGTAGCCGGAGTTGTAAATATAATCAGTTTTCTGGACATTTCCGAACTTTCCACTGGTAACCTCCGTGATTGAAAATGGCAGGAAATGTAGTAAGAACCTATATACTTTTATTTCAAGTGTTTCTTACAAGTTTTTAGTCATTTCTGGAAACTATAATTGCGTATTTGAAGAGTTTGACCAGAATTAGACAGTGTTCCTACAAATATATACTGGAATCGTCAGCATTTTAACTGATTCACACAGAAAACGCCAGAGAAATTCGGCCCTCAATTGTAAACATAAACAGTATAGTCCTTACTTACAGTGTTTCTAAAAAATTTTGAGCTGTATAAATCTAATTCCTAATATTTGAAAGCAAATTCATGTGAAAACGCTTCCAAAAAGTAGCCGGAGTTGTAAATATTATCAGTTTTCTGGTCATTTCCGAACTTTCCACAGGTAACCTCTGTGATTGAAAATGGCAGGAAATGTACTAAGAACCTATTTCCTTTTATTTCAAGTGTTTCTTACAAGTTTTTAATCATTTCTGGAAACTATAATTGCGTATTTGAAGAGTTTGACCAGAATTAGAGAGTGTTCCTACAAGTATATACTGGAATCGTCAGCATTTTAACTGATTCACACAGAAAACGCCAGAGAAATTGGGCCTCCAATTGTAAACATAAAGAGTATAGTCCTTACTTACAGTGTTTTTAAACAAATTTTGAGCTGAATAACCCTGAATTCCTAATATTTGAAACAAATTGAATTCAAAACGCTCCCTAAATTAATCGGAGTTGTAAATATTATCAGTTTTCCGGTTATTTCCAAGCTTTCCACTGGTAACCTCCATGAAT
Source organism: Myotis daubentonii (assembly GCF_963259705.1). Taxonomy (NCBI): domain Eukaryota; kingdom Metazoa; phylum Chordata; class Mammalia; order Chiroptera; family Vespertilionidae; genus Myotis; species Myotis daubentonii. Next base: position 80,371,947 of record NC_081861.1, on the reverse strand, counting down.
GAAAATGGCAGAAAATGTAGTATGAATCTATTACCTTTTATTTCAAGTGTTTCTTAGAAGTTTTTAATCATTTCGGGAAACTATAATTGCGAATTTGAAGAGTTTTACCACAATTAGAAAGAGTTCCTACAACTATATACTCGAATCGTCAGCATTGTAACTTATCCACACAGAAAACGCCAGAGAAATTCGGCCTCGAATTATAAACATAAACAGTATAGTCCTCTCTTCCAGTATTTCTACACAAATTTTGAGCTGTATAAACCTAATTCCTTATATTTGAAAGCAAATTCAAGTGAAAACGCTTCCTAAAGTAGCTGGAGTTGTAAATATTATCAGTTTTCTGGTCATTTCCAAACTTTCCACTGGTAACCTCCGTGATTGAAAATGGCAGGAAATGTAGTAAGAGCCTATATCCTTTTATTTCCAGTGTTTCTTACAAGTTTTTAATCATTTCTGGAAACTATAATTGCGTTTTTGAAGAGTTTTACCACAATTAGAGAGAGTTCCCACAACTATATACTGGAATCGTCAGCATTTTAACTGATTCATACAGAAAACGCCAGAGAAATTCGGCCTCCAATTGTAAACATAAACAGTATAGTCCTTACTTACAGTGTTTTTAAACAAATTTTGAGCTGTATAAATCTAATTCCTAATATTTGAAAGCAAATTCATGTGAAAACGCTTCCAAAAAGTAGCCGGAGTTGTAAATATTATCAGTTTTCTGGTCATTTCCGAACTTTCCACTGGTAACCTCCGTGATTGAAAACGGCAGGAAATGTAGTAAGAACCTATTTCCTTTTATTTCAAGTGTTTCTTACAAGTTTTTAATCATTTCTAGAAACTATAATTGCCTATTTGAAGAGTTTGACCAGAATTAGAGAGAGTTCCCACAACTATATACTGGAATCGTCATCATTTTAACTGATTCACACAGAAAACGCCAGAGAAATTCGGCCTCCAATTGTAAACATAAACAGCATAGTCCTTACTTACAGTGTTTCTAAACAAATTTTGAGCTGAATAACCCTGAATTCCTAATATTTGAAACAAATTGAATTCAAAACGCTCCCTAAATTAATCAGAGTTGTAAATATTATCAGTTTTCTGGTCATTTCCAAGCTTTCCACTGGTAACCTCCATGAATGAAAATGGCAGGAAATGTAGTAGGAGCCTATATCCTTTTATTTCAAGTGTTTCTTACAAGTTTTTAATCATTTCTGGAAACTATAATTGCGTATTTGAAGAGTTTTGCCACAATTAGAGAGAGTTCCCACAACTATATACTCGAGTCTCATCATTGTAACTTATCCACACAGAAAACGCCAGAGAAATTCGGCCTTCAATTATAAACATAAACAGTATAGTCCTCACTTACAGTCTTTCTACACAGGTTTTGAGCTGTATAAACCTAATTCCTAATATTTGAAACGAAATTCAAGTGAAAACGCTTCCAAAAAGTAGCCGGAGTTGTAAATATTATCAGTTTTCTGGTCATTTCCGAACTTTCCACTGGCAACGTCCGTGATTGAAAATGGCAGGAAATGTAGTAAGAACCTATATACTTTTATTTCAAGTGTTTCTTACAAGTTTTTATTCATTTCTGGAAACTATAATTGCGTATTTGAAGAGTTTGACCAGGATTAGACAGTGTTCCTACAAATATATACTCGAATCGTCATCATTTTAACTGATTCACACAGAAAACGCCAGAGAAATTCGGCCTCCAATTGTAAACATAAACAGTATAGTCCTTACTTACAGTGTTTCTAAACAAATTTTGAGCTGCATAAATCTAATTCCTAATATTTGAAAGCAAATTCATGTGAAAACGCTTCCAAAAAGTAGCCGGAGTTGTAAATATTATCAGTTTTCTGGTCATTTCCGAACTTTCCACTGGTAACCTCCGTGATTGAAAGTGGCAGGAAATGTAGTAAGAACCTATTTCCTTTTATTTCAAGTGTTTCTTACAAGTTTTTTATCATTTCTGGAAACTATAATTGCGTATTTGAAGAGTTTGACCAGAATTAGAGAGTGTTCCTACAAGTATATACTGGAATCGTCAGCATTTTAACTGATTCACACAGAAAACGCCAGAGAAATTGGGCCTCCAATTGTAAACATAAAGAGTATAGTCCTTACTTACAGTGTTTTTAAACAAATTTTGAGCTGAATAACCCTGAATTCCTAATATTTGAAACAAATTGAATTCAAAACGCTCCCTAAATTAATCGGAGTTGTAAATATTATCAGTTTTCCGGTTATTTCCAAGCTTTCCACTGGTAACCTCCAGGAATGAAAATGGCAGAAAATGTAGTATGAATCTATTACCTTTTATTTCAAGTGTTTCTTACAAGTTTTTAATCATTTCGGGAAACTATAATTGCGAATTTGAAGAGTTTTACCACAATTAGAGAGAGTTCCTACAACTATATACTCGAATCGTCAGCATTGTAACTTATCCACACAGAAAACGCCAGAGAAATTCGGCCTCCAATTATAAACATAAACAGTATAGTCCTCTCTTCCAGTATTTCTACACAAATTTTGAGCTGTATAAACCTAATTCCTAATATTTGAAACGAAATTCAAGTGAAAACGCTTCCAAAAAGTAGCCGGAGTTGTAAATATTATCAGTTTTCTGGTCATTTCCGAACTTTCAACTGGCAACGTCCGTGATTGAAAATGGCAGGAAATGTAGTAAGAACCTATATACTTTTATTTCAAGTGTTTCTTACAAGTTTTTATTCATTTCTGGAAACTATAATTGCGTATTTGAAGAGTTTGACCAGGATTAGACAGTGTTCCTACAAATATATACTCGAATCGTCATCATTTTAACTGATTCACACAGAAAACGCCAGAGAAATTCGGCCTCCAATTGTAAACATAAACAGTATAGTCCTTACTTACAGTGTTTCTAAACAAATTTTGAGCTGCATAAATCTAATTCCTAATATTTGAAAGCAAATTCATGTGAAAACGCTTCCAAAAAGTAGCCGGAGTTGTAAATATTATCAGTTTTCTGGTCATTTCCGAACTTTCCACTGGTAACCTCCGTGATTGAAAGTGGCAGGAAATGTAGTAAGAACCTATTTCCTTTTATTTCAAGTGTTTCTTACAAGTTTTTTATCATTTCTGGAAACTATAATTGCGTATTTGAAGAGTTTGACCAGAATTAGAGAATGTTCCTACAAGTATATACTGGAATCGTCAGCATTTTAACTGATTCACACAGAAAACGCCAGAGAAATTGGGCCTCCAATTGTAAACATAAAGAGTATAGTCCTTACTTACAGTGTTTTTAAACAAATTTTGAGCTGAATAACCCTGAATTCCTAATATTTGAAACAAATTGAATTCAAAACGCTCCCTAAATTAATCGGAGTTGTAAATATTATCAGTTTTCCGGTTATTTCCAAGCTTTCCACTGGTAACCTCCAGGAATGAAAATGGCAGAAAATGTAGTATGAATCTATTACCTTTTATTTCAAGTGTTTCTTACAAGTTTTTAATCATTTCGGGAAACTATAATTGCGAATTTGAAGAGTTTTACCACAATTAGAGAGAGTTCCTACAACTATATACTCGAATCGTCAGCATTGTAACTTATCCACACAGAAAACGCCAGAGAAATTCGGCCTCCAATTATAAACATAAACAGTATAGTCCTCTCTTCCAGTATTTCTACACAAATTTTGAGCTGTATAAACCTAATTCCTTATATTTGAAAGCAAATTCAAGTGAAAACGCTTCCTAAAGTAGCTGGAGTTGTAAATATTATCAGTTTTCTGGTCATTTCCAAACTTTCCACTGGTAACCTCCGTGATTGAAAATGGCAGGAAATGTAGTAAGAGCCTATATCCTTTTATTTCAAGTGTTTCTTACAAGTTTTTTATCATTTCTGGAAACTATAATTGCGTATTTGAAGAGTTTGACCAGAATTAGAGAGAGTTCCCACAACTATATACTCGAATCGTCATCATTTTAACTGATTCACACAGAAAACGCCAGAGAAATTCGGCCTCCAATTGTAAACATAAACAGTATATTCCTCACTTACAGTCTTTCTACACAAGTTTTGAGCTGTATAAACCTAATTCCTAATATTTGAAACGAAATTCAAGTGAAAACGCTTCCAAAAAGTAGCCGGAGTTGTAAATATAATCAGTTTTCTGGACATTTCCGAACTTTCCACTGGTAACCTCCGTGATTGAAAATGGCAGGAAATGTAGTAAGAACCTATATACTTTTATTTCAAGTGTTTCTTACAAGTTTTTAGTCATTTCTGGAAACTATAATTGCGTATTTGAAGAGTTTGACCAGAATTAGACAGTGTTCCTACAAATATATACTGGAATCGTCAGCATTTTAACTGATTCACACAGAAAACGCCAGAGAAATTCGGCCCTCAATTGTAAACATAAACAGTATAGTCCTTACTTACAGTGTTTCTAAAAAATTTTGAGCTGTATAAATCTAATTCCTAATATTTGAAAGCAAATTCATGTGAAAACGCTTCCAAAAAGTAGCCGGAGTTGTAAATATTATCAGTTTTCTGGTCATTTCCGAACTTTCCACAGGTAACCTCTGTGATTGAAAATGGCAGGAAATGTACTAAGAACCTATTTCCTTTTATTTCAAGTGTTTCTTACAAGTTTTTAATCATTTCTGGAAACTATAATTGCGTATTTGAAGAGTTTGACCAGAATTAGAGAGTGTTCCTACAAGTATATACTGGAATCGTCAGCATTTTAACTGATTCACACAGAAAACGCCAGAGAAATTGGGCCTCCAATTGTAAACATAAAGAGTATAGTCCTTACTTACAGTGTTTTTAAACAAATTTTGAGCTGAATAACCCTGAATTCCTAATATTTGAAACAAATTGAATTCAAAACGCTCCCTAAATTAATCGGAGTTGTAAATATTATCAGTTTTCCGGTTATTTCCAAGCTTTCCACTGGTAACCTCCAGGAATGAAAATGGCAGAAAATGTAGTATGAATCTATTACCTTTTATTTCAAGTGTTTCTTACAAGTTTTTAATCATTTCGGGAAACTATAATTGCGAATTTGAAGAGTTTTACCACAATTAGTGAGAGTTCCTACAACTATATACTCGAATCGTCAGCATTGTAACTTATCCACACAGAAAACGCCAGAGAAATTCGGCCTCCAATTATAAACATAAACAGTATAGTCCTCTCTTCCAGTATTTCTACACAAATTTTGAGCTGTATAAACCTAATTCCTTATATTTGAAAGCAAATTCAAGTGAAAACGCTTCCTAAAGTAGCTGGAGTTGTAAATATTATCAGTTTTCTGGTCATTTCCAAACTTTCCACTGGTAACCTCCGTGATTGAAAATGGCAGGAAATGTAGTAAGAGCCTATATCCTTTTATTTCAAGTGTTTCTTACAAGTTTTTAATCATTTCTGGAAACTATAATTGCGTTTTTGAAGAGTTTTACCACAATTAGAGAGAGTTCCCACAACTATATACTGGAATCATCATCATTTTAACTGATTCACACAGAAAACGCCAGAGAAATTCGGCCTCCAATTGTAAACATAAACAGTATAGTCGTTACTTACAGTGTTTCTAAACAAATTTTCAGCTGAATAACCCTGAATTCCTAATATTTGAAACAAATTGAATTCAAAACGCTCCCTAAATTAATCGGAGTTGTAAATATTATCAGTTTTCTGGTCATTTCCAAGCTTTCCACTGGTAACCTCCATGAATGAAAATGGCAGGAAATGTAGTAAGAGCCTATATCCTTTTATTTCAAGTGTTTCTTACAAGTTTTTATTCATTTCTGGAAACTATAATTGCGTATTTAAAGAGTTTTGCCACAATTAGAGAGAGTTCCCACAACTATATACTCGAATCGTCATCATTGTAACTTATCCACACAGAAAACGCGAGAGAAATTCGGCCTCCAATTATAAACATAAACAGTATAGTCCTCACTTACAGTCTTTCTACACAAGTTTTGAGCTGTATAAACCTAATTCCTAATATTTGAAACGAAATTCAAGTGAAAACGCTTCCAAAAAGTAGCCGGAGTTGTAAATATAATCAGTTTTCTGGACATTTCCGAACTTTCCACTGGTAACCTCCGTGATTGAAAATGGCAGGAAATGTAGTAAGAACCTATATACTTTTATTTCAAGTGTCTCTTACAAGTTTTTATTCATTTCTGGAAACTATAATTGCGTATTTGAAGATTTTGACCAGGATTAGACAGTGTTCCTACAAATATATACTGGAATCGTCAGCATTTTAACTGATTCACACAGAAAACGCCAGAGAAATTCGGCCCCCAATTGTAAACATAAACAGTATAGTCCTTACTTACAGTGTTTCTAAAAAATTTTGAGCTGTATAAATCTAATTCCTAATATTTGAAAGCAAATTCATGTGAAAACGCTTCCAAAAAGTAGCCGGAGTTGTAAATATTATCAGTTTTCTGGTCATTTCCGAACTTTCCACAGGTAACCTCTGTGATTGAAAATGGCAGGAAATGTACTAAGTACCTATTTCCTTTTATTTCAAGTGTTTCTTACAAGTTTTTAATCATTTCTGGAAACTATAATTGCGTATTTGAAGAGTTTGACCAGAATTAGAGAGTGTTCCTACAAGTATATACTGGAATCGTCAGCATTTTAACTGATTCACACAGAAAACGCCAGAGAAATTGGGCCTCCAATTGTAAACATAAAGAGTATAGTCCTTACTTACAGTGTTTTTAAACAAATTTTGAGCTGAATAACCCTGAATTCCTAATATTTGAAACAAATTGAATTCAAAACGCTCCCTAAATTAATCGGAGTTGTAAATATTATCAGTTTTCCGGTTATTTCCAAGCTTTCCACTGGTAACCTCCATGAATGAAAATGGCAGAAAATGTAGTATGAATCTATTACCTTTTATTTCAAGTGTTTCTTACAAGTTTTTAATCATTTCGGGAAACTATAATTGCGAATTTGAAGAGTTTTACCACAATTAGAGAGAGTTCCTACAAATATATACTCGAATCGTCATCATTGTAACTTATCCACACAGAAAACGCCAGAGAAATTCGGCCTCCAATTATAAACATAAACAGTATAGTCCTCTCTTCCAGTATTTCTACACAAATTTTGAGCTGTATAAACCTAATTCCTTATATTTGAATGCAAATTCAAGTGAAAACGCTTCCTAAAGTAGCTGGAGTTGTAAATATTATCAGTTTTCTGGTCATTTCCAAACTTTCCACTGGTAACCTCCGTGATTGAAAATGGCAGGAAATGTAGTAAGAGCCTATATCCTTTTATTTCAAGTGTTTCTTACAAGTTTTTAATCATTTCTGGAAACTATAATTGCGTTTTTGAAGAGTTTTACCACAATTAGAGAGAGTTCCCACAACTATATACTGGAATCATCATCATTTTAACTGATTCACACAGAAAACGCCAGAGAAATTCGGCCCTCAATTGTAAACATAAACAGTATAGTCCTTACTTACAGTGTTTCTAAAAAATTTTGAGCTGTATAAATCTAATTCCTAATATTTGAAAGCAAATTCATGTGAAAACGCTTCCAAAAAGTAGCCGGAGTTGTAAATATTATCAGTTTTCTGGTCATTTCCGAACTTTCCACAGGTAACCTCTGTGATTGAAAATGGCAGGAAATGTACTAAGAACCTATTTCCTTTTATTTCAAGTGTTTCTTACAAGTTTTTAATCATTTCTGGAAACTATAATTGCGTATTTGAAGAGTTTGACCAGAATTAGTGAGTGTTCCTACAAGTATATACTGGAATCGTCAGCATTTTAACTGATTCACACAGAAAACGCCAGAGAAATTGGGCCTCCAATTGTAAACATAAAGAGTATAGTCCTTACTTACAGTGTTTTTAAACAAATTTTGAGCTGAATAACCCTGAATTCCTAATATTTGAAACAAATTGAATTCAAAACGCTCCCTAAATTAATCGGAGTTGTAAATATTATCAGTTTTCCGGTTATTTCCAAGCTTTCCACTGGTAACCTCCATGAATGAAAATGGCAGAAAATGTAGTATGAATCTATTACCTTTTATTTCAAGTGTTTCTTACAAGTTTTTAATCATTTCTGGAAACTATAATTGTGTATTTGAAGAGTTTTACCACAATTAGAGAGAGTTCCTACAACTATATACTCGAATCATCAGCATTGTAACTTATCCACACAGAAAACGCCAGAGAAATTCAGCCTCCAATTATAAACATAAACCGTATAGTCCTCACTTCCAGTATTTCTACACAAATTTTGAGGTGTATAAACCTAATTCCTTATATTTGAAAGGAAATTCAAGTGAAAACGCTTCCTAAAGTAGCTGGAGTTGTAAATATTATCAGTTTTCTGGTCATTTCCAAACTTTCCACTGGTAACCTCCGTGATTGAAAATGGCAGGGAATGTAGGAAGAGCCTATATCCTTTTATTTCAAGTGTTTCTTACAAGTTTTTAATCATTTCGGGAAACAATAATTGCGTATTTGAAGAGTTTTACCACAATTAGAGAGAGTTCCCACAACTATATACTCGAATCATCAGCATTTTAACTTATCCACACAGAAAACGCCAGAGAAATTTGGCCTCCAATTATAAACATAAACAGTATAGTCCTCACTTACAGTCTTTCTACACAAGTTTTGAGCTGTATAAACCTAATTCCTAATATTTGAAAGGAAATTCAAGTGAAAACGCTTCTAAAAAGTAGCCGGAGTTGTAAATATTATCAGTTTTTTGGTCATTTCCGAACTGTCCACTGGTAATCTCCGTGATTGAAAATGGCAGGAAATGTAGTAAGAGCCTATATCCTTTTATTTCAAGTGTTTCTTACAAGTTTTTAATCATTTCGGGAAACTATAGTTGCGTATTTGAAGAGTTTTACCACAATTAGAGAGAGTTCCCACAACTATATACTTGAATCGTCATCATTTTAACTGATTAACACAGAAAACGCCAGAGAAATTCGGACTCCAATTGTAAACATACACAGTATAGTCCTTACTTACAGTGTTTTTAAACAAATTTTGAGCTGAAAAACCCTGAATTCCTAATATTTGAAACAAATTGAATTCAAAACGCTCCCTAAATTATTCGGAGTTGTAAATGTTATCAGTTTTCTCGTCATTTCCAAGCTTTCCTCATGTAACCTCCGTGATTGAAAACGGCAGGAAATGTAGTAAGAACCTATTTCCTTTTATTTCAAGTGTTTCATACAAGTTTTTAATCATTTCGGGAAACTATAATTGCGTATTTGAAGAGTTTGACCAGAATTAGAGAGTGTTCCTACAAGTATATACTGGAATCGTCATCATTTTAACTGATTCACCCAGAAAACGCCAGAGAAATTTGGCCTCCAATTGTAAACATAAACAGTATAGTCCTTACTTACAGTGTTTTTAAACAAATTTTGAGCTGAATAACCCTGAATTCCTAATATTTGAAACAAATTGAATTCAAAACGCTCCCTAAATTAATCGGAGTTGTAAATATTATCAGTTTTCTGGTCATTTCCAAGCTTTCCTCTGGTAACCTCCATGAATGAAAATGGCAGAAAATGTAGTACGAATCTATTACCTTTTATTTCAAGTGTTTCTTACAAGTTTTTAATCATTTCGGGAAACTATAATTGCGTATTTGAAGAGTTTTGCCACAATTAGAGAGAGTTCCCACAACTATATACTGGAATCGTTATCATTTTAACTGATTCACACAGAAAACGCCAGAGAAATTTGGCCTTCAAATGTAAACATAAACAGTATAGTCCTTACTTACAGTGTTTCTAAACAAATTTTGAGCTGTATAAATCTAATTCCTAATATTTGAAAGCAAATTCATGTGAAAACGCTTCCAAAAAGTAGCCGGAGTTGTAAATATTATCAGTTTTCTGGTCATTTCCGACATTTCCACTGGTAACCTCCGTGATTGAAAATGGCAGGAAATGTAGTAAGAACCTATTTCCTTTTATTTCAAGTGTTTCTTACAAGTTTTTAATCATTTCAGGAAACTATAATTGCGTATTTGAAGAGTTTAACCAGAATTAGAGAGTGTTCCTACAAGTATATACTGGAATCGTCATCATTTTAACTGATTCACCCAGAAAACGCCAGAGAAATTTGGCCTCCAATTGTAAACATAAACAGTATAGTCCTTACTTACAGTGTTTTTAAACAAATTTTGAGCTGAATAACCCTGAATTCCTAATATTTGAAACAAATTGAATTCAAAACGCTCCCTAAATTAATCGGAGTTGTAAATATTATCAGTTTTCTGGTCATTTCCAAGCTTTCCACTGGTAACCTCCATGAATGAAAATGGCAGAAAATGTAGTATGAATCTATTACCTTTTATTTCAAGTGTTTCTTGCAAGTTTTTAATCATTTCGGGAAACTATAATTGCGTATTTGAAGAGTTTTACCACAATTAGAGAGAGTTCCTACAACTATATACTCGAATCGTCAGCATTGTAACTTATCCACACAGAAAACACCAGAGAAATTCGGCCTCCAATTATAAACATAAACAGTATAGTCCTCACTTCCAGTATTTCTACACAAATTTTGAGCTGTATAAACCTAATTCCTTATATTTGAAAGCAAATTCAAGTGAAAACGCTTCCTAAAGTAGCTGGAGTTGTAAATATTATCAGTTTTCTGGTCATTTCCAAACTTTCCACTGGTAACCTCCGTGATTGAAAATGGCAGGAAATGTAGTAAGAGCCTATATCCTTTTATTTCAAGTGTTTCTTACAAGTTTTTAATCATTTCGGGAAACTATAATTGCGTATTTGAAGAGTTTTACCACAATTAGAGAGAGTTCCCAAAACTATATACTGGAATCGTCATCATTTTAACTGATTCCCACAGAAAACGCCAGAGAAATTCGGCCAACAATTGTAAACATAAACAGTATAGTCCTCACTTCCAGTATTTCTACACAAATTTTGAGCTGTATAAACCTAATTCCTTATATTTGAAAGGAAATTCAAGTGAAAACGCTTCCTAAAGTAGCTGGAGTTGTAAATATTATCAGTTTTCTGGTCATTTCCAAACTTTCCACTGGTAACCTCCGTGATTGAAAATGGCAGGGAATGTAGTAAGAACCTATATCCTTTTATTTCAAGTGTTTCTTACAAGTTTTTAATCATTTCGGGAAACAATAATTGCGTATTTGAAGAGTTTTACCACAATTAGAGAGAGTTCCCACAACTATATACTCGAATCATCAGCATTTTAACTTATCCACACAGAAAATGCCAGAGAAATTCGGCCTCCAATTGTAAACATAAACAGTATAGTCCTCACTTACAGTCTTTCTCCACAAGTTTTGATCTGTATAAACCTAATTCCTAATATTTGAAAGGAAATTCAAGTGAAAACGCTTCTAAAAAGTAGCCGGAGTTGTAAATATTATCAGTTTTCTGGTCATTTCCGAATTTTCCACTGGTAATCCCCGTGATTGAAAATGGCAGGAAATGTAGTAAGAGCCTATATCCTTTTATTTCAAGTGTTTCTTACAAGTTTTTAATCATTTCGGGAAACTATAGTTGCGTATTTGAACAGTTTTACCACAATTAGAGAGAGTTCCCACAACTATATACTTGAATCGTCATCATTTTAACTGATTAACACAGAAAACGCCAGAGAAATTCGGCCTCCAATTGTAAACATACACAGTATAGTCCTTACTTATAGTGTTTTTAAACAAATTTTGAGCTGAATAACCCTGAATTCCTAATATTTGAAATAAATTGAATTCAAAACGCTCCCTAAATTAATCGGAGTTGTAAATGTTATCAGTTTTCTGGTCATTTCGAAGCTTTCCACTGGTAACCTCCATGAATGAAAATGGCAGAAAATGTAGTATGAATCTATTACCTTTTATTTCAAGTGTTTCTTACAAGTTTTTAATCATTTCGGGAAACTATAATTGCGTATTTGAAGAGTTTTACCACAATTAGAGAGAGTTCCCACAACTATATACTGGAATCGTCATCATTTTAACTGATTCCCACCGAAAACGCCAGAGAAATTCGGCCTCCAATTGTAAACATAAACAGTATAGTCCTTACTTACAGTGTTTTTTAACAAATTTTGAGCTGAATAACCCTGAATTCCTAATATTTGAAACAAATTGAATTGGAAACGCTCCCTAAATTAATCGGAGTTGTAAATATTATCAGTTTTCTGGTCATTTCCAAGCTTTCCACTGGTAACCTCGATGAATGAAAATGGCAGAAAATGTAGTATGAATCTATTACCTTTTATTTCAAGTGTTTCTTACAAGTTTTTAATCATTTCTGGAAACTATAATTGCGTATTTGAAGAGTTTTACCACAATTAGAGAGAGTTCCTACAACTATATACTCGAATCATCAGCATTGTAACTTATCCACACAGAAAACGCCAGAGAAATTCAGCCTCCAATTATAAACATAAACCGTATAGTCCTCACTTCCAGTATTTCTACACAAATTTTGAGCTGTATAAACCTAATTCCTTATATTTGAAAGGAAATTCAAGTGAAAACGCTTCCTAAAGTAGCTGGAGTTGTAAATATTATCAGTTTTCTGGTCATTTCCAAACTTTCCACTGGTAACCTCCGTGATTGAAAATGGCAGGGAATGTAGTAAGAGCCTATATCCTTTTATTTCAAGTGTTTCTTACAAGTTTTTAATCATTTCGGGAAACAATAATTGCGTATTTGAAGAGTTTTACCACAATTAGAGAGAGTTCCCACAACTATATACTGGAATCGTCATCATTTTAACTGATTCCCACCGAAAACGCCAGAGAAATTCGGCCTCCAATTGTAAACATAAACAGTATAGTCCTTACTTACAGTGTTTTTAAACAAATTTTGAGCTGAATAACCCTGAATTCCTAATATTTGAAACAAATTGAATTCAAAACGCTCCCTAAATTAATCGGAGTTGTAAATGTTATCAGTTTTCTCGTCATTTCCAAGCTTTCCTCATGTAACCTCCGTGATTGAAAACGGCAGGAAATGTAGTAAAAACCTATTTCCTTTGACTTAAAGTGTTTCATACAAGTTTTTAATCATTTCTGGAAACTATAATTGCGTATTTGAAGAGTTTGACCAGAATTAGAGAGTGTTCCTACAAGTATATACTGGAATCGTCATCATTTTAACTGATTCACACAGAAAACGCCAGAGAAATTCGGCCTCCAATTGTAAACATGAACAGTATAGTCCTTACTTAGTGTTTTTAAACAAATTTTGAGCTGAATAACCCTGAATTCCTAATATTTGAAACAAATTGAATCCAAAACGCTCCCTAAATTAATCGGAGTTGTAAATATTATCAGTTTTCTGGTCATTTCCAAGCTTTCCACTGGTAACCTCCATGAATGAAAATGGCAGAAAATGTAGTATGAATCTATTACCTTTGATTTCAAGTGTTTCTTACAAGTTTTTATTCATTTCTGGAAACTATAATTGCGTATTTGAAGAGTTTGACCAGAATTAGAGAGTGTTCCTACAAGTATATACTGGAATCGTCAGCATTTTAACTGATTCACACAGAAAACGCCAGAGAAATTTGGCCTCCAATTGTAAACATAAACAGTATAGTCCTTACTTACAGTGTTTCTAAACAAATTTTGAGCTGAAAACCCTGAATTCCTAATATTTGAAACAAATTGAATTGGAAACGCTCCCTAAATTAATCGGAGTTGTAAATATTATCAGTTTTCTGGTCATTTCCAAGCTTTCCACTGGTAACCTCCATGAATGAAAATGGCAGAAAATGTAGTATGAATCTATTACCTTTTATTTCAAGTGTTTCTTCCAAGTTTTTAATCATTTCGGGAAACTATAATTGCGTATTTGAAGAGTTTTACCACAATTAGAGTTCCTACAACTATATACTCGAATCGTCATAATTGTAACTTATCCACACAGAAAACGCCAGAGAAATTCAGCCTCCAATTATAAACATAAACAGTTTAGTCCTCACTTCCAGTATTTCTACACAAATTTTGAGCTGTATAAACCTAATTCCTTATATTTGAAAGCAAATTCAAGTGAAAACGCTTCCTAAAGTAGCTGGAGTTGTAAATATTATCAGTTTTCTGGTCATTTAGAAGCTTTCCACTGGTAACCTCCATGAATGAAAATGGCAGAAAATGTAGTATGAATCTATTACCTTTTATTTCAAGTGTTTCTTACAAGTTTTTAATCATTTCGGGAAACTATAATTGCGTATTTGAAGAGTTTTACCACAATTAGAGAGAGTTCCTACAACTATATACTCGAATCGTCAGCATTGTAACTTATCTACACAGAAAACGCCAGAGAAATTCGGCCTCCAATTGTAAACATACACAGTATAGTCCTTACTTACAGTGTTTTTAAACAAATTTTGAGCTGAATAACCCTGAATTCCTAATATTTGAAACAAATTGAATTCAAAACGCTCCCTAAATTAATCGGAGTTGTAAATGTTATCAGTTTTCTCGTCATTTCCAAGCTTTCCTCATGTAACCTCCGTGATTGAAAACGGCAGGAAATGTAGTAAAAACCTATTTCCTTTGACTTAAAGTGTTTCATACAAGTTTTTAATCATTTCTGGAAACTATAATTGCGTATTTGAAGAGTTTGACCAGAATTAGAGAGTGTTCCTACAAGTATATACTGGAATCGTCATCATTTTAACTGATTCACACAGAAAACGCCAGAGAAATTCGGCCTCCAATTGTAAACATGAACAGTATAGTCCTTACTTAGTGTTTTTAAACAAATTTTGAGCTGAATAACCCTGAATTCCTAATATTTGAAACAAATTGAATCCAAAACGCTCCCTAAATTAATCGGAGTTGTAAATATTATCAGTTTTCTGGTCATTTCCAAGCTTTCCACTGGTAACCTCCATGAATGAAAATGGCAGAAAATGTAGTATGAATCTATTACCTTTGATTTCAAGTGTTTCTTACAAGTTTTTATTCATTTCTGGAAACTATAATTGCGTATTTGAAGAGTTTGACCAGAATTAGAGAGTGTTCCTACAAGTATATACTGGAATCGTCAGCATTTTAACTGATTCACACAGAAAACGCCAGAGAAATTTGGCCTCCAATTGTAAACATAAACAGTATAGTCCTTACTTACAGTGTTTCTAAACAAATTTTGAGCTGAAAACCCTGAATTCCTAATATTTGAAACAAATTGAATTGGAAACGCTCCCTAAATTAATCGGAGTTGTAAATATTATCAGTTTTCTGGTCATTTCCAAGCTTTCCACTGGTAACCTCCATGAATGAAAATGGCAGAAAATGTAGTATGAATCTATTACCTTTTATTTCAAGTGTTTCTTCCAAGTTTTTAATCATTTCGGGAAACTATAATTGCGTATTTGAAGAGTTTTACCACAATTAGAGTTCCTACAACTATATACTCGAATCGTCATAATTGTAACTTATCCACACAGAAAACGCCAGAGAAATTCAGCCTCCAATTATAAACATAAACAGTTTAGTCCTCACTTCCAGTATTTCTACACAAATTTTGAGCTGTATAAACCTAATTCCTTATATTTGAAAGCAAATTCAAGTGAAAACGCTTCCTAAAGTAGCTGGAGTTGTAAATATTATCAGTTTTCTGGTCATTTCCGAACTTTCCACTGGTAACCTCCGTGATTGAAAATGGAAAGGAATGTAGTAAGAGCCTATATCCTTTTATTTCAAGTGTTTCTTACAAGTTTTTAATCATTTCGGGAAACAATAATTGCGTATTTGTAGAGTTTTACCACAATTAGAGAGAGTTCCCACAACTATATACTCAAATCATCAGCATTTTAACTTATCCACACAGAAAACGCCAGAAAAATTCGGACTCCAATTATAAACATAAACAATATAGTCCTCACTTACAGTCTTTCTACACAAGTTTTGAGCTGTATAAACCTAATTCCTAATATTTGAAAGGAAATTCAAGTGAAAACGCTTCTTAAAAGTAGCTGGAGTTGTAAATATTATCAGTTTTCTGGTCATTTCCAAACTTTCCACTGGTAACATCCATGAATGAAAATGGCAGAAAATGTAGTAAGAGCCTATATCCTTTTATTTCAAGTGTTTCTTACAAGTTTTTATTCATTTCTGGAAACTATAATTGCGTATTTGAAGAGTTTGAGCAGAATTAGAGAGTGTTCCTACAACTATATACTGGAATCGTCAGCATTTTAACTGATTCACACAGAAAACGCCAGAGAAATTGGGCCTCCAATTGAAAACATACACAGTATAGTCCTTACTTACAGTGTTTCTAAACAAATTTTGAGCTGTATAAATCTAATTCCTAATATTTGAAAGCAAATTGAATTGGAAACGCTCCCTAAATTAATCGGAGTTGTAAATATTATCAGTTTTCTCGTCATTTCCAAGCTTTCCTCATGTAACCTCCGTGATTGAAAACGGCAGGAAATGTAGTAAGAACCTATTTCCTTTTATTTCAAGTGTTTCATACAAGTTTTTAATCATTTCGGGAAACTATAATTGCGTATTAAGAGTTTTACCACAATTAGAGAGAGTTCCTACAACTATATACTCGAATCGTCAGCATTGTAACTTATCCACACAGAAAACGCCAGAGAAATTCGGCCTCCAATTACAAACATAAACAGTATAGTCCTCACTTCCAGTATTTCTACACAAATTTTGAGCTGTATAAACCTAATTCCTTATATTTGAAAGCAAATTCAAGTGAAAACGCTTCCTAAAGTAGCTGGAGTTGTAAATATTATCAGTTTTCTGGTCATTTCCAAACTTTCCACTGGTAACCTCCGTGATTGAAAATGGCAGGAAATGTAGTAAGAGCCAATATCCTTTTATTTCAAGTGTTTCTTACAAGTTTTTAATCATTTCTGGAAACTATAATTGCGTATTTGAAGAGTTTTACCACAATTAGAGAGAGTTCCCACAACTATATACTGGAATCATCATCATTTTAACTGATTCACACAGAAAACGCCAGAGAAATTCTGCCTCCAATTGTAAACATAAACAGTATACTCCTTACTTACAGTGTTTTTAAACAAATTTTGAGCAGAATAACCCTGAATTCCTAATATTTGAAACAAATTGAATTGGAAACGCTCCCTAAATTAATCGGAGTTGTAAATATTATCAGTTTTCTGGTCATTTCCAAGCTTTCCACTGGTAACCTCCATGAATGAAAATGGCAGAAAATGTAGTATGAATCTATTACCTTTTATTTCAAGTGTTTCTTACAAGTTTTTATTCATTTCTGGAAACTATAATTGCGTATTTGAAGAGTTTGACCAGAATTAGAGAGTGTTCCTACAACTATATACTGGAATCGTCAGCATTTTAACTGATTCACACAGAAAACGCCAGAGAAATTTGGCCTCCTATTGTAAACATAAAAAGTATAGTCCTTACTTACAGTGTTTCTAAACAAATTTTGAGGTGTATAAATCTAATTCCTAATATTTGAAAGCAAATTCATGTGAAAACACTTCCAAAAAGTAGCCGGAGTTGTAAATATTATCAGTTTCCGGTCATTTCCGAACATTCCACTGGTAACCTCCGTGATTGAAAATGGCAGGAAATGTAGTAAGAACCTACTTACTTTTATTTAAAGTGTTTCATACAAGTTTTTAATCATGTCTGGAAACTATAATTGCGTATTTGAAGAGTTTGACCAGAATTAGAGAGTGTTCCTACAAGTATATACTGGAATCGTCAGCATTTTAACTGATTCACACAGAAAACGCCAGAGAAATTCGGCCTCCAATTGTAAACATAAACAGTATAGTCCTTACTTACAGGGTTTCTAAACAAATTTTGAGCTGTATAAATCTAATTCCTAATATTTGAAAGCAAATTCATGTGAAAACGCTTCCAAAAAGTAGCCGGAGTTGTAAATATTATCAGTTTTCTTGTCATTTCCGAACTTTCCACTGGTAAACTCCATGAATGAAAATGGCAGAAAATGTAGTATGAATCTATTACCTTTTATTTCAAGTGTTTCTTCCAAGTTTTTAATCATTTCGGGAAACTATAATTGCGTATTTGAAGAGTTTTACCACAATTAGAGTTCCTACAACTATATACTCGAATCGTCATAATTGTACCTTATCCACACAGAAAACGCCAGAGAAATTCAGCCTCCAATTATAAACATAAACAGTTTAGTCCTCACTTCCAGTATTTCTACACAAATTTTGAGCTGTATAAACCTAATTCCTTATATTTGAAAGCAAATTCAAGTGAAAACGCTTCCTAAAGTAGCTGGAGTTGTAAATATTATCAGTTTTCTGGTCATTTCCGAACTTTCCACTGGTAACCTCCGTGATTGAAAATGGAAAGGAATGTAGTAAGAGCCTATATCCTTTTATTTCAAGTGTTTCTTACAAGTTTTTAATCATTTCGGGAAACAATAATTGCGTATTTGTAGAGTTTTACCACAATTAGAGAGAGTTCCCACAACTATATACTCAAATCATCAGCATTTTAACTTATCCACACAGAAAACGCCAGAAAAATTCGGACTCCAATTATAAACATAAACAATATAGTCCTCACTTACAGTCTTTCTACACAAGTTTTGAGCTGTATAAACCTAATTCCTAATATTTGAAAGGAAATTCAAGTGAAAACGCTTCTTAAAAGTAGCTGGAGTTGTAAATATTATCAGTTTTCTGGTCATTTCCAAACTTTCCACTGGTAACATCCATGAATGAAAATGGCAGAAAATGTAGTAAGAGCCTATATCCTTTTATTTCAAGTGTTTCTTACAAGTTTTTATTCATTTCTGGAAACTATAATTGCGTATTTGAAGAGTTTGAGCAGAATTAGAGAGTGTTCCTACAACTATATACTGGAATCGTCAGCATTTTAACTGATTCACACAGAAAACGCCAGAGAAATTGGGCCTCCAATTGAAAACATACACAGTATAGTCCTTACTTACAGTGTTTCTAAACAAATTTTGAGCTGTATAAATCTAATTCCTAATATTTGAAAGCAAATTGAATTGGAAACGCTCCCTAAATTAATCGGAGTTGTAAATATTATCAGTTTTCTCGTCATTTCCAAGCTTTCCTCATGTAACCTCCGTGATTGAAAACGGCAGGAAATGTAGTAAGAACCTATTTCCTTTTATTTCAAGTGTTTCATACAAGTTTTTAATCATTTCGGGAAACTATAATTGCGTATTAAGAGTTTTACCACAATTAGAGAGAGTTCCTACAACTATATACTCGAATCGTCAGCATTGTAACTTATCCACACAGAAAACGCCAGAGAAATTCGGCCTCCAATTGTAAACATAAACAGTATAGTCCTTACTTACAGTGTTTTTAAACAAATTTTGAGCTGAATAACCCTGAATTCCTAATATTTGAAACCAAATTGAATTGGAAACGCTCCCTAAATTAATCGGAGTTGTAAATATTATCAGTTTTCTGGTCATTTCCAAGCTTTCCACTGGTAACCTCAGTGATTGAAAATGGCAGGAAATGTAGTAAGAGCCTATATCCTTTTATTTCAAGTGTTTCTTACAAGTTTTTAATCATTTCGGGAAACTATAATTGCGTATTTGAAGAGTTTTACCACAATTAGAGAGAGTTCCTACAACTATATACTCGAATCGTCAGCATTGTAACTTATCCACACAGAAAACGCCAGAGAAATTCGGCCTCCAATTACAAACATAAACAGTATAGTCCTCACTTCCAGTATTTCTACACAAATTTTGAGCTGTATAAACCTAATTCCTTATATTTGAAAGCAAATTCAAGTGAAAACGCTTCCTAAAGTAGCTGGAGTTGTAAATATTATCAGTTTTCTGGTCATTTCCAAACTTTCCACTGGTAACCTCCGTGATTGAAAATGGCAGGAAATGTAGTAAGAGCCAATATCCTTTTATTTCAAGTGTTTCTTACAAGTTTTTAATCATTTCTGGAAACTATAATTGCGTATTTGAAGAGTTTTACCACAATTAGAGAGAGTTCCCACAACTATATACTGGAATCATCATCATTTTAACTGATTCACACAGAAAACGCCAGAGAAATTCTGCCTCCAATTGTAAACATAAACAGTATACTCCTTACTTACAGTGTTTTTAAACAAATTTTGAGCTGAATAACCCTGAATTCCTAATATTTGAAACAAATTGAATTGGAAACGCTCCCTAAATTAATCGGAGTTGTAAATATTATCAGTTTTCTGGTCATTTCCAAGCTTTCCACTGGTAACCTCCATGAATGAAAATGGCAGAAAATGTAGTATGAATCTATTACCTTTTATTTCAAGTGTTTCTTACAAGTTTTTATTCATTTCTGGAAACTATAATTGCGTATTTGAAGAGTTTGACCAGAATTAGAGAGTGTTCCTACAACTATATACTGGAATCGTCAGCATTTTAACTGATTCACACAGAAAACGCCAGAGAAATTTGGCCTCCTATTGTAAACATAAAAAGTATAGTCCTTACTTACAGTATTTCTAAACAAATTTTGAGGTGTATAAATCTAATTCCTAATATTTGAAAGCAAATTCATGTGAAAACACTTCCAAAAAGTAGCCGGAGTTGTAAATATTATCAGTTTCCGGTCATTTCCGAACATTCCACTGGTAACCTCCGTGATTGAAAATGGCAGGAAATGTAGTAAGAACCTACTTACTTTTATTTAAAGTGTTTCATACAAGTTTTTAATCATTTCTGGAAACTATAATTGCGTATTTGAAGAGTTTGACCAGAATTAGAGAGTGTTCCTACAAGTATATACTGGAATCGTCAGCATTTTAACTGATTCACACAGAAAACGCCAGAGAAATTCGGCCTCCAATTGTAAACATAAACAGTATAGTCCTTACTTACAGGGTTTCTAAACAAATTTTGAGCTGTATAAATCTAATTCCTAATATTTGAAAGCAAATTCATGTGAAAACGCTTCCAAAAAGTAGCCGGAGTTGTAAATATTATCAGTTTTCTTGTCATTTCCGAACTTTCCACTGGTAACCTACGTGATTGAAAATGGCAGGAAATGTAGTAAGAACATATTTCCTTTTATTTAAAGTGTTTCATACAAGTTTTTAATCATTTCTGGAAACTATAATTGCGTATTTGAAGAGTTTGACCAGAATTAGAGAGTGTTCCTACAAGTATATACTGGAATCGTCATCATTGTAACTTATCCACACAGAAAACACCAGAGAAATTCGGCCTCCAATTATAAACATAAACAGTATAGTCCTCACTTCCAGTATTTCTACACAAATTTTGAGCTGTATAAACCTAATTCCTTATATTTGAAAGCAAATTCAAGTGAAAACGCTTCCTAAAGTAGCTGGAGTTGTAAATATTATCAGTTTTCTGGTCATTTCCAAACTTTCCACTGGTAACCTCCGTGATTGAAAATGGCAGGAAATGTAGTAAGAGCCTATATCCTTTTATTTCAAGTGTTTCTTACAAGTTTTTAATCATTTCGGGAAACTATAATTGCGTATTTGAAGAGTTTGACCAAACTAGAGAGAGTTCCTACAACTATATACTCGAATCGTCAGCATTGTAACTTATCCACACAGAAAACGCGAGAGAAATTCGGCCTCCAATTGTAAACATACACAGTATAGTCCTTACTTACAGTGTTTTTAAACAAATTTTGAGCTGAATAACCCTGAATTCCTAATATTTGAAACAAATTGAATCCAAAACGCTCCCTAAATTAATCGGAGTTGTAAATATTATCAGTTTTCTGGTCATTTCCAAGCTTTCCACTGGTAACCTCCATGAATGAAAATGGCAGAAAATGTAGTATGAATCTATTACCTTTTATTTCAAGTGTTTCTTACAAGTTTTTAATCATTTTGGGAAACTATAATTGCATATTTGAAGAGTTTTACCACAACTAGAGAGAGTTCCTACAACTATATACTCAAATCGTCAGCATTGTATCTTATCCACACAGAAAACGCCAGAGAAATTCAGCCTCCAATTATAAACATAAACAGTATAGTCCTCACTTCCAGTATTTCTACACAAATTTTGAGCTGTATAAACCTAATTCCTAATATTTGAAAGGAAATTCAAGTGAAAACGCTTCTAAAAAGTAGCCGGAGTTGTAAATATTATCATTTTTCTGGTCATTTCCGAACTTTCCACTGGTAACCTCCGTGATTGAAAATGGCAGGAAATGTAGTAAAAACCTATTTCCTTCGATTTAAAGTGTTTCATACAAGTTTTTAATCATTTCTGGAAACTATAATTGCTTATTTGAAGAGTTTGACCAGAATTAGAGAGTGTTCCTACAAGTATATACTGGAATCGTCATCATTTTAACTGATTCACACAGAAAACGCCAGAGAAATTCGGCCTCCAATTGTAAACATAAACAGTATAGTCCTTACTTACAGTGTTTTTAAACAAATTTTGAGCTGAATAACCCTGAATTCCTAATATTTGAAACAAATTGAATGCAAAACGCTCCCTAAATTAATCGGAGTTGTAAATATTATCAGTTTTCTGGTCATTTCCAAGCTTTCCACTGGTAACCTCCGTGATTGAAAATGGCAGGAAATGTCGTAAGAGCCTATATCCTTTTATTTCAAGTGTTTTTTACAAGTTTTTAATCATTTCTGGAAACTATAATTGCGTATTTGAAGAGTTTTACCACAATTAGAGAGAGTTCCTACAACTATATACTCAAATCGTCAGCATTGTAACTTATCCACACAGAAAACGCCAGAGAAATTCCGCCTCCAATTACAAACATAAACAGTATAGTCCTCACTTCCAGTATTTCTACACAAATTTTGAGCTGTATAAACCTAATTCCTTATATTTGAAAGCAAATTCAACTGAAAACGCTTCCTAAAGTAGCTGGAGTTGTAAATATTATCAGTTTTCTGGTCATTTCCAAACTTTCCACTGGTAACCTCGGTGATTGAAAATGGCAGGAAATGTAGTAAGAGCCTATATCCTTTTATTTCAAGTGTTTCTTACAAGTTTTTAATCATTTCGGGAAACTATAATTGCGTATTTGAAGAGTTTTACCACAATTAGAGAGAGTTCCCACAACTATATACTGGAATCATCATCATTTTAACTGATTCACACAGAAAACGCCAGAGAAATTCGGCCTCCAATTGTAAACATAAACAGTATACTCCTTACTTACAGTGTTTTTAAACAAATTTTGAGCTGAATAACCCTGAATTCCTAATATTTGAAACAAATTGAATTGGAAACGCTCCCTAAATTAATCGGAGTTGTAAATATTATCAGTTTTCTGGTCATTTCCAAGCTTTCCACTGGTAACCTCCATGAATGAAAATGGCAGAAAATGCAGTATGAATCTATTACCTTTTATTTCAAGTGTTTCTTACAAGTTTTTATTCATTTCTGGAAACTATAATTGCGTATTTGAAGAGTTTGACCAGAATTAGAGAGTGTTCCTACAACTATATACTGAAATCGTCAGCATTTTAACTGATTCACACAGAAAACGCCAGAGAAATTTGGCCTCCAATTGTAAACATAAACAGTATAGTCCTTACTTACAGTGTTTCTAAACAAATTTTGAGGTGTATAAATCTAATTCCTAATATTTGAAAGCAAATTCATGTGAAAACACTTCCAAAAAGTAGCCGGAGTTGTAAATATTATCAGTTTTCTGGTCATTTCCGAACATTCCACTGGTAACCTCCGTGATTGAAAATGGCAGAAAATGTAGTAAGAACCTATTTCCTTTTATTTAAAGTGTTTCATACAAGTTTTTAATCATTTCTGGAAACTATAATTGCGTATTTGAAGAGTTTGACCAGAATTAGAGAGTGTTCCTACAAGTATATACTGGAATCGTCATCATTGTAACTTATCCACACAGAAAACACCAGAGAAATTCGGCCTCCAATTATAAACATAAACAGTATAGTCCTCACTTCCAGTATTTCTACACAAATTTTGAGCTGTATAAACCTAATTCCTTATATTTGAAAGCAAATTCAAGTGAAAACGCTTCCTAAAGTAGCTGGAGTTGTAAATATTATCAGTTTTCTGGTCATTTCCAAACTTTCCACTGGTAACCTCCGTGATTGAAAATGGCAGGAAATGTAGTAAGAGCCTATATCCTTTTATTTCAAGTGTTTCTTACAAGTTTTTAATCATTTCTGGAAACTATAATTGCGTATTTGAAGAGTTTTACCACAATTAGAGAGAGTTCCTACAACTATATACTCGAATCGTCAGCATTGTAACTTATCCACACAGAAAACGCCAGAGAAATTCGGCCTCCAATTGTAAACATAAACAGTATAGTCCTTATTTACAGTGTTTTTCAACAAATTTTGAGCTGAATAACCCTGAATTCCTAATATTTGAAACAAATTGAATTGGAAACGCTCCCTAAATTATTCGGAGTTGTAAATATTATAAGTTTTCTGGTCCTTTCCAAGCTTTCCTCTGGTAACCTCCATGAATGAAAATGGCAGAAAATGTAGTATGAATCTATTACCTTTTATTTGAAGTGTTTCTTACAAGTTTTTAATCATTTCGGGAAACTATAATTGCGTATTTGAAGAGTTTGACCAGAATTAGAGAGTGTTCCTACAAGTATTTACTGGAATCGTCATCATTTTAACTGATTCACACAGAAAACGCCCGAGAAATTCTGCCTCCAATTGTAAACATAAACAGTATAGTCCTTACTTACAGTGTTTTTAAACAAATTTGGAGCTGAATAACCCTGAATTCCTAATATTTGAAACAAATTGAATGCAAAACGCTCCCTAAATTAATCGGAGTTGTAAATATTATCAGTTTTCTGGTCATTTCCAAGCTTTCCCCTGGTAACCTCCATGAATGAAAATGGCAGAAAATGTAGTATGAATCTATTACCTTTTATTTCAAGTGTTTCTTAGAAGTTTTTATTCATTTCTGGAAACTATAATTGCGTATTTGAAGAGTTTGACCAGCATTAGAGAGTGTTCCTACAAGTATATACTGGAATCGTCAGCATTTTAACTGATTCACACAGAAAACGCCAGAGAAATTCGGCCTCCAATTGTAAACATAAACAGTATAGTCCTTATTTACAGTGTTTCTAAACAAATTTTGAGCTGTATAAATCTAATTCCTAATATTTGAAAGGAAATTCAAGTGAAAACGCTTCTAAAAAGTAGCCGGAGTTGTAAATATTATCATTTTTCTGGTCATTTCCGAACTTTCCACTGGTAACCTCCGTGATTGAAAATGGCAGGAAATGTAGTAAGAACCTATTTCCTTTGATTTAAAGTGTTTCATACAAGTTTTTAATCATTTCTGGAAACTATAATTGCGTATTTGAAGAGTTTGACCAGAATTAGAGAGTGTTCCTACAAGTATATACTGGAATCGTCATCATTTTAACTGATTCACACAGAAAACGCCAGAGAAATTCGGCCTCCAATTGTAAACATAAACAGTATAGTCCTTACTTACAGTGTTTTTAAACAAATTTTGAGCTGAATAACCCTGAATTCCTAATATTTGAAACAAATTGAATTCAAAACGCTCCCTAAATTAATCGGAGTTGTAAATATTATCAGTTTTCTGATCATTTCCAAGCTTTCCACTGGTAACTTCCATGAATGAAAATGGCAGAAAATGTAGTATGAATCTATTACCTTTTATTTCAAGTGTTTCTTACACGTTTTTAATCATTTCGGGAAACTATAATTGCGTATTTGAAGAGTTTTACCACAGTTAGAGAGAGTTCCTACAATGATATACTCGAATCGTCAGCATTGTAACTTATCCACACAGAAAACGCCAGAGAAATTCGGCCTCCAATTATAAACATAAACAGAATAGTCCTCACTTCCAGTATTTCTACACAAATTTTGAGCTGTATAAACCTAATTCCTTATATTTGAAAGCAAATTCAAGTGAAAACGCTTCCTAAAGTAGCTGGAGTTGTAAATATTATCAGTTTTCTGGTCATTTCCAAACTTTCCACTGGTAACCTCCGTCATTGAAAATGGCAGGAAATGTAGTAAGAGCCTATATCCTTTTATTTCAAGTGTTTCTTACAAGTTTTTAATCATTTCTGGAAACTATAATTGCGTATTTGAAGAGTTTGACCAGAATTAGAGAGTGTTCCTACAAGTATATACTGGAATCGTCAGCATTTTAACTGATTCACACTGAAAACGCCAGAGAAATTCGGCCTCCAATTGTAAACATAAACAGTATAGTCCTTACTTACAGTGTTTCTAAACAAATTTTGAGCTGTATAAATCTAATTCCTAATATTTGAAAGCAAATTCATGTGAAAACGCTTCGAAAAAGTAGCCGGAGTTGTAAATATTATCAGTTTTCTTGTCATTTCCGAACTTTCCACTGGTAACCTCCGTGATTGAAAATGGCAGGAAATGTAGTAAGAACCTATATCCTTTTATTTCAAGTGTTTCATACAAGTTTTTAATCATTTCTGGAAACTATAATTGCGTATTTGAAGAGTTTGACCAGAATTAGAGAATGTCCCTACAAGTATATACTGGAATCGTCATCATTGTAACTTATCCACACAGAAAACGCCAGAGAAATTCGGCCTCCAATTGTAAACATAAACAGTATAGTCCTTACTTACAGTGTTTTTAAACAAATTGTGAGCTGAGTAACCCTGAATTCCTAATATTTGAAACAAATTGAATTCAAAACGCTCCCTAAATTAATCGGAGTTGTAAATATTATCAGTTTTCTGGTCATTTCCAAGCTTTCCTCTGGTAACCTCCATGAATGAAAATGGCAGAAAATGTAGTATGAATCTATTACCTTTTATTTCAAGTGTTTCTTACAAGTTTTTAATCATTTTGGGAAACTATAATTGCGTATTTGAAGAGTTTTACCACAACTAGAGAGAGTTCCTACAACTATATACTCAAATCGTCAGCATTGTATCTTATCCACACAGAAAACGCCAGAGAAATTCAGCCTCCAATTATAAACATAAACAGTATAGTCCTCACTTCCAGTATTTCTACACAAATTTTGAGCTGTATAAACCTAATTCCTAATATTTGAAAGGAAATTCAAGTGAAAACGCTTCTAAAAAGTAGCCGGAGTTGTAAATATTATCATTTTTCTGGTCATTTCCGAACTTTCCACTGGTAACCTCCGTGATTGAAAATGGCAGGAAATGTAGTAAGAACCTATTTCCTTCAATTTAAAGTGTTTCATACAAGTTTTTAATCATTTCTGGAAACTATAATTGCGTATTTGAAGAGTTTGACCAGAATTAGAGAGTGTTCCTACAAGTATATACTGGAATCGTCATCATTTTAACTGATTCACACAGAAAACGCCAGAGAAATTCGGCCTCCAATTGTAAACATAAACAGTATAGTCCTTACTTACAGTGTTTTTAAACAAATTTTGAGCTGAATAACCCTGAATTCCTAATATTTGAAACAAATTGAATGCAAAACGCTCCCTAAATTAATCGGAGTTGTAAATATTATCAGTTTTCTGGTCATTTCCAAGCTTTCCCCTGGTAACCTCCATGAATGAAAATGGCAGAAAATGTAGTATGAATCTATGACCTTTTATTTCAAGTGTTTCTTAGAAGTTTTTATTCATTTCTGGAAACTATAATTGCGTATTTGAAGAGTTTGACCAGAATTAGAGAGTGTTCCTACAAGTATATACTGGAATCGTCAGCATTTTAACTGATTCACAAAGAAAACGCCAGAGAAATTCGGCCTCCAATTGTAAACATAAACAGTATAGTCCTTACTTACAGTGTTTCTAAACAAATTTTGAGCTGTATAAATCTAATTCCTAATATTTGAAAGGAAATTCAAGTGAAAACGCTTCTAAAAAGTAGCCGGAGTTGTAAATATTATCATTTTTCTGGTCATTTCCGAACTTTCCACTGGTAACTTCCATGAATGAAAATGGCAGAAAATGTAGTATGAATCTATTACCTTTTATTTCAAGTGTTTCTTACACGTTTTTAATCATTTCGGGAAACTATAATTGCGTATTTGAAGAGTTTTACCACAGTTAGAGAGAGTTCCTACAATGATATACTCGAATCGTCAGCATTGTAACTTATCCACACAGAAAACGCCAGAGAAATTCGGCCTCCAATTATAAACATAAACAGAATAGTCCTCACTTCCAGTATTTCTACACAAATTTTGAGCTGTATAAACCTAATTCCTTATATTTGAAAGCAAATTCAAGTGAAAACGCTTCCTAAAGTAGCTGGAGTTGTAAATATTATCAGTTTTCTGGTCATTTCCAAACTTTCCACTGGTAACCTCCGTCATTGAAAATGGCAGGAAATGTAGTAAGAGCCTATATCCTTTTATTTCAAGTGTTTCTTACAAGTTTTTAATCATTTCTGGAAACTATAATTGCGTATTTGAAGAGTTTGACCAGAATTAGAGAGTGTTCCTACAAGTATATACTGGAATCGTCAGCATTTTAACTGATTCACACTGAAAACGCCAGAGAAATTCGGCCTACAATTGTAAACATAAACAGTATAGTCCTTACTTACAGTGTTTCTAAACAAATTTTGAGCTGTATAAATCTAATTCCTAATATTTGAAAGCAAATTCATGTGAAAACGCTTCGAAAAAGTAGCCGGAGTTGTAAATATTATCAGTTTTCTTGTCATTTCCGAACTTTCCACTGGTAACCTCCGTGATTGAAAATGGCAGGAAATGTAGTAAGAACCTATATCCTTTTATTTCAAGTGTTTCATACAAGTTTTTAATCATTTCTGGAAACTATAATTGCGTATTTGAAGAGTTTGACCAGAATTAGAGAATGTCCCTACAAGTATATACTGGAATCGTCATCATTGTAACTTATCCACACAGAAAACGCCAGAGAAATTCGGCCTCCAATTGTAAACATAAACAGTATAGTCCTTACTTACAGTGTTTTTAAACAAATTTTGAGCTGAATAACCCTGAATTCCTAATATTTGAAACAAATTGAATGCAAAACGCTCCCTAAATTAATCGGAGTTGTAAATATTATCAGTTTTCTGGTCATTTCCAAGCTTTCCCCTGGTAACCTCCATGAATGAAAATGGCAGAAAATGTAGTATGAATCTATGACCTTTTATTTCAAGTGTTTCTTAGAAGTTTTTATTCATTTCTGGAAACTATAATTGCGTATTTGAAGAGTTTGACCAGAATTAGAGAGTGTTCCTACAAGTATATACTGGAATCGTCAGCATTTTAACTGATTCACACAGAAAACGCCAGAGAAATTCGGCCTCCAATTGTAAACATAAACAGTATAGTCCTTACTTACAGTGTTTCTAAACAAATTTTGAGCTGTATAAATCTAATTCCTAATATTTGAAAGGAAATTCAAGTGAAAACGCTTCTAAAAAGTAGCCGGAGTTGTAAATATTATCATTTTTCTGGTCATTTCCGAACTTTCCACTGGTAACTTCCATGAATGAAAATGGCAGAAAATGTAGTATGAATCTATTACCTTTTATTTCAAGTGTTTCTTACACGTTTTTAATCATTTCGGGAAACTATAATTGCGTATTTGAAGAGTTTTACCACAGTTAGAGAGAGTTCCTACAATGATATACTCGAATCGTCAGCATTGTAACTTATCCACACAGAAAACGCCAGAGAAATTCGGCCTCCAATTATAAACATAAACAGAATAGTCCTCACTTCCAGTATTTCTACACAAATTTTGAGCTGTATAAACCTAATTCCTTATATTTGAAAGCAAATTCAAGTGAAAACGCTTCCTAAAGTAGCTGGAGTTGTAAATATTATCAGTTTTCTGGTCATTTCCAAACTTTCCACTGGTAACCTCCGTCATTGAAAATGGCAGGAAATGTAGTAAGAGCCTATATCCTTTTATTTCAAGTGTTTCTTACAAGTTTTTAATCATTTCTGGAAACTATAATTGCGTATTTGAAGAGTTTGACCAGAATTAGAGAGTGTTCCTACAAGTATATACTGGAATCGTCAGCATTTTAACTGATTCACACTGAAAACGCCAGAGAAATTCGGCCTACAATTGTAAACATAAACAGTATAGTCCTTACTTACAGTGTTTCTAAACAAATTTTGAGCTGTATAAATCTAATTCCTAATATTTGAAAGCAAATTCATGTGAAAACGCTTCGAAAAAGTAGCCGGAGTTGTAAATATTATCAGTTTTCTTGTCATTTCCGAACTTTCCACTGGTAACCTCCGTGATTGAAAATGGCAGGAAATGTAGTAAGAACCTATATCCTTTTATTTCAAGTGTTTCATACAAGTTTTTAATCATTTCTGGAAACTATAATTGCGTATTTGAAGAGTTTGACCAGAATTAGAGAATGTCCCTACAAGTATATACTGGAATCGTCATCATTGTAACTTATCCACACAGAAAACGCCAGAGAAATTCGGCCTCCAATTGTAAACATAAACAGTATAGTCCTTACTTACAGTGTTTTTAAACAAATTGTGAGCTGAGTAACCCTGAATTCCTAATATTTGAAACAAATTGAATTCAAAACGCTCCCTAAATTAATCGGAGTTGTAAATATTATCAGTTTTCTGGTCATTTCCAAGCTTTCCTCTGGTAACCTCCATGAATGAAAATGGCAGAAAATGTAGTATGAATCTATTACCTTTTATTTCAAGTGTTTCTTACAAGTTTTTAATCATTTTGGGAAACTATAATTGCGTATTTGAAGAGTTTTACCACAACTAGAGAGAGTTCCTACAACTATATACTCAAATCGTCAGCATTGTATCTTATCCACACAGAAAACGCCAGAGAAATTCAGCCTCCAATTATAAACATAAACAGTATAGTCCTCACTTCCAGTATTTCTACACAAATTTTGAGCTGTATAAACCTAATTCCTAATATTTGAAAGGAAATTCAAGTGAAAACGCTTCTAAAAAGTAGCCGGAGTTGTAAATATTATCATTTTTCTGGTCATTTCCGAACTTTCCACTGGTAACCTCCGTGATTGAAAATGGCAGGAAATGTAGTAAAAACCTATTTCCTTCGATTTAAAGTGTTTCATACAAGTTTTTAATCATTTCTGGAAACTATAATTGCTTATTTGAAGAGTTTGACCAGAATTAGAGAGTGTTCCTACAAGTATATACTGGAATCGTCATCATTTTAACTGATTCACACAGAAAACGCCAGAGAAATTCGGCCTCCAATTGTAAACATAAACAGTATACTCCTTACTTACAGTGTTTTTAAACAAATTTTGAGCTGAATAACCCTGAATTCCTAATATTTGAAACAAATTGAATTGGAAACGCTCCCTAAATTAATCGGAGTTGTAAATATTATCAGTTTTCTGGTCATTTCCAAGCTTTCCACTGGTAACCTCCATGAATGAAAATGGCAGAAAATGCAGTATGAATCTATTACCTTTTATTTCAAGTATTTCTTACAAGTTTTTATTCATTTCTGGAAACTATAATTGCGTATTTGAAGAGTTTGACCAGAATTAGAGAGTGTTCCTACAACTATATACTGGAATCGTCAGCATTTTAACTGATTCACACAGAAAACGCCAGAGAAATTTGGCCTCCAATTGTAAACATAAACAGTATAGTCCTTACTTACAGTGTTTCTAAACAAATTTTGAGGTGTATAAATCTAATTCCTAATATTTGAAAGCAAATTCATGTGAAAACACTTCCAAAAAGTAGCCGGAGTTGTAAATATTATCAGTTTTCTGGTCATTTCCGAACATTCCACTGGTAACCTCCGTGATTGAAAATGGCAGGAAATGTAGTAAGAACCTATTTCCTTTTATTTAAAGTGTTTCATACAAGTTTTTAATCATTTCTGGAAACTATAATTGCGTATTTGAAGAGTTTGACCAGAATTAGAGAGTGTTCCTACAAGTATATACTGGAATCGTCATCATTGTAACTTATCCACACAGAAAACACCAGAGAAATTCGGCCTCCAATTGTAAACATAAACAGTATAGTCCTTACTTACAGTGTTTT
The DNA here is from genome assembly GCF_963259705.1 of Myotis daubentonii. Lineage (NCBI taxonomy): Eukaryota > Metazoa > Chordata > Mammalia > Chiroptera > Vespertilionidae > Myotis > Myotis daubentonii. The sequence continues at coordinate 80,339,916 of NC_081861.1, read as the reverse complement.
TAAACAAATTTTGAGCTGAATAACCCTGAATTCCTAATATTTGAAACAAATTGAATTCAAAACGCTCCCTAAATTAATCGGAGTTGTAAATATTATCAGTTTTCTGATCATTTCCAAGCTTTCCACTGGTAACTTCCATGAATGAAAATGGCAGAAAATGTAGTATGAATCTATTACCTTTTATTTCAGGTGTTTCTTACACGTTTTTAATCATTTCGGGAAACTATAATTGCGTATTTGAAGAGTTTTACCACAGTTAGAGAGAGTTCCTACAATGATATACTCGAATCGTCAGCATTGTAACTTATCCACACAGAAAACGCCAGAGAAATTCGGCCTCCAATTATAAACATAAACAGAATAGTCCTCACTTCCAGTATTTCTACACAAATTTTGAGCTGTATAAACCTAATTCCTTATATTTGAAAGCAAATTCAAGTGAAAACGCTTCCTAAAGTAGCTGGAGTTGTAAATATTATCAGTTTTCTGGTCATTTCCAAACTTTCCACTGGTAACCTCCGTGATTGAAAATGGCAGAAAATGTAGTATGAATCTATTACCTTTTATTTCAAGTGTTTCTTACAAGTTTTTAATCATTTTGGGAAACTATAATTGCGTATTTGAAGAGTTTTACCACAACTAGAGAGAGTTCCTACAACTATATACTCAAATCGTCAGCATTGTATCTTATCCACACAGAAAACGCCAGAGAAATTCAGCCTCCAATTATAAACATAAACAGTATAGTCCTCACTTCCAGTATTTCTACACAAATTTTGAGCTGTATAAACCTAATTCCTAATATTTGAAAGGAAATTCAAGTGAAAACGCTTCTAAAAAGTAGCCGGAGTTGTAAATATTATCATTTTTCTGGTCATTTCCGAACTTTCCACTGGTAACCTCCGTGATTGAAAATGGCAGGAAATGTAGTAAAAACCTATTTCCTTCGATTTAAAGTGTTTCATACAAGTTTTTAATCATTTCTGGAAACTATAATTGCTTATTTGAAGAGTTTGACCAGAATTAGAGAGTGTTCCTACAAGTATATACTGGAATCGTCATCATTTTAACTGATTCACACAGAAAACGCCAGAGAAATTCGGCCTCCAATTGTAAACATAAACAGTATACTCCTTACTTACAGTGTTTTTAAACAAATTTTGAGCTGAATAACCCTGAATTCCTAATATTTGAAACAAATTGAATTGGAAACGCTCCCTAAATTAATCGGAGTTGTAAATATTATCAGTTTTCTGGTCATTTCCAAGCTTTCCACTGGTAACCTCCATGAATGAAAATGGCAGAAAATGCAGTATGAATCTATTACCTTTTATTTCAAGTATTTCTTACAAGTTTTTATTCATTTCTGGAAACTATAATTGCGTATTTGAAGAGTTTGACCAGAATTAGAGAGTGTTCCTACAACTATATACTGGAATCGTCAGCATTTTAACTGATTCACACAGAAAACGCCAGAGAAATTTGGCCTCCAATTGTAAACATAAACAGTATAGTCCTTACTTACAGTGTTTCTAAACAAATTTTGAGGTGTATAAATCTAATTCCTAATATTTGAAAGCAAATTCATGTGAAAACACTTCCAAAAATTAGCCGGAGTTGTAAATATTATCAGTTTTCTGGTCATTTCCGAACATTCCACTGGTAACCTCCGTGATTGAAAATGGCAGGAAATGTAGTAAGAACCTATTTCCTTTTATTTAAAGTGTTTCATACAAGTTTTTAATCATTTCTGGAAACTATAATTGCGTATTTGAAGAGTTTGACCAGAATTAGAGAGTGTTCCTACAAGTATATACTGGAATCGTCATCATTGTAACTTATCCACACAGAAAACACCAGAGAAATTCGGCCTCCAATTGTAAACATAAACAGTATAGTCCTTACTTACAGTGTTTTTAAACAAATTTTGAGCTGAATAACCCTGAATTCCTAATATTTGAAACAAATTGAATTCAAAACGCTCCCTAAATTAATCGGAGTTGTAAATATTATCAGTTTTCTGATCATTTCCAAGCTTTCCACTGGTAACTTCCATGAATGAAAATGGCAGAAAATGTAGTATGAATCTATTACCTTTTATTTCAGGTGTTTCTTACACGTTTTTAATCATTTCGGGAAACTATAATTGCGTATTTGAAGAGTTTTACCACAGTTAGAGAGAGTTCCTACAATGATATACTCGAATCGTCAGCATTGTAACTTATCCACACAGAAAACGCCAGAGAAATTCGGCCTCCAATTATAAACATAAACAGAATAGTCCTCACTTCCAGTATTTCTACACAAATTTTGAGCTGTATAAACCTAATTCCTTATATTTGAAAGCAAATTCAAGTGAAAACGCTTCCTAAAGTAGCTGGAGTTGTAAATATTATCAGTTTTCTGGTCATTTCCAAACTTTCCACTGGTAACCTCCGTGATTGAAAATGGCAGGAAATGTAGTAAGAGCCTATATCCTTTTATTTCAAGTGTTTCTTACAAGTTTTTAATCATTTCGGGAAACTATAATTGCGTATTTGAAGAGTTTTACCACAATTAGAGAGAGTTCCTACAACTATATACTCGAATCGTCAGCATTGTAACTTATCCACACAGAAAACGCCAGAGAAATTCGGCCTCCAATTGTAAACATAAACAGTATAGTCCTTATTTACAGTGTTTTTCAACAAATTTTGAGCTGAATAACCCTGAATTCCTAATATTTGAAACAAATTGAATTGGAAACGCTCCCTAAATTATTCGGAGTTGTAAATATTATAAGTTTTCTGGTCCTTTCCAAGCTTTCCTCTGGTAACCTCCATGAATGAAAATGGCAGAAAATGTAGTATGAATCTATTACCTTTTATTTCAAGTGTTTCTTACAAGTTTTTAATCATTTCGGGAAACTATAATTGCGTATTTGAAGAGTTTGACCAGAATTACAGAGTGTTCCTACAAGTATTTACTGGAATCGTCATCATTTTAACTGATTCACACAGAAAACGCCCGAGAAATTCTGCCTCCAATTGTAAACATAAACAGTATAGTCCTTACTTACAGTGTTTTTAAACAAATTTGGAGCTGAATAACCCTGAATTCCTAATATTTGAAACAAATTGAATGCAAAACGCTCCCTAAATTAATCGGAGTTGTAAATATTATCAGTTTTCTGGTCATTTCCAAGCTTTCCCCTGGTAACCTCCATGAATGAAAATGGCAGAAAATGTAGTATGAATCTATTACCTTTTATTACAAGTGTTTCTTAGAAGTTTTTATTCATTTCTGGAAACTATAATTGCGTATTTGAAGAGTTTGACCAGAATTAGAGAGTGTTCCTACAAGTATATACTGGAATCGTCAGCATTTTAACTGATTCACACAGAAAACGCCAGAGAAATTCGGCCTCCAATTGTAAACATAAACAGTATAGTCCTTACTTACAGTGTTTCTAAACAAATTTTGAGCTGTATAAATCTAATTCCTAATATTTGAAAGGAAATTCAAGTGAAAACGCTTCTAAAAAGTAGCCGGAGTTGTAAATATTATCATTTTTCTGGTCATTTCCGAACTTTCCACTGGTAACCTCCGTGATTGAAAATGGCAGGAAATGTAGTAAGAACCTATTTCCTTTGATTTAAAGTGTTTCATACAAGTTTTTAATCATTTCTGGAAACTATAATTGCGTATTTGAAGAGTTTGACCAGAATTAGAGAGTGTTCCTACAAGTATATACTGGAATCGTCATCATTTTAACTGATTCACACAGAAAACGCCAGAGAAATTCGGCCTCCAATTGTAAACATAAACAGTATAGTCCTTACTTACAGTGTTTTTAAACAAATTTTGAACTGAATAACCCTGAATTCCTAATATTTGAAACAAATTGAATTCAAAACGCTCCCTAAATTAATCGGAGTTGTAAATATTATCAGTTTTCTGATCATTTCCAAGCTTTCCACTGGTAACTTCCATGAATGAAAATGGCAGAAAATGTAGTATGAATCTATTACCTTTTATTTCAAGTGTTTCTTACACGTTTTTAATCATTTCGGGAAACTATAATTGCGTATTTGAAGAGTTTTACCACAGTTAGAGAGAGTTCCTACAATGATATACTCGAATCGTCAGCATTGTAACTTATCCACACAGAAAACGCCAGAGAAATTCGGCCTCCAATTGTAAACATAAACAGTATAGTCCTTACTTACAGTGTTTTTAAACAAATTGTGAGCTGAGTAACCCTGAATTCCTAATATTTGAAACAAATTGAATTCAAAACGCTCCCTAAATTAATCGGAGTTGTAAATATTATCAGTTTTCTGGTCATTTCCAAGCTTTCCTCTGGTAACCTCCATGAATGAAAATGGCAGAAAATGTAGTATGAATCTATTACCTTTTATTTCAAGTGTTTCTTACACGTTTTTAATCATTTCGGGAAACTATAATTGCGTATTTGAAGAGTTCTACCACAGTTAGAGAGAGTTCCTACAACGATATACTCGAATCGTCAGCATTGTAACTTATCCACACAGAAAACGCCAGAGAAATTCGGCCTCCAATTATAAACATAAACAGTATAGTCCTCACTTCCAGTATTTCTACACAAATTTTGAGCTGTATAAATCTAATTCCTAATATTTGAAAGCAAATTCAAGTGAAAACGCTTCCTAAAGTAGCTGGAGTTGTAAATATTATCAGTTTTCTGGTCATTTCCAAACTTTCCACTGGTAACCTCCGTCATTGAAAATGGCAGGAAATGTAGTAAGAGCCTATATCCTTTTATTTCAAGTGTTTCTTACAAGTTTTTAATCATTTCTGGAAACTATAATTGCGTATTTGAAGAGTTTTACCACAATTAGAGAGAGTTCCCACAACTATATACTGGAATCATCATCATTTTAACTGATTCACACAGAAAACGCCAGAGAAATTCTGCCTCCAATTGTAAACATAAACAGTATACTCCTTACTTACAGTGTTTTTAAACAAATTTTGAGCTGAATAACCCTGAATTCCTAATATTTGAAACAAATTGAATTGGAAACGCTCCCTAAATTAATCGGAGTTGTAAATATTATCAGTTTTCTGGTCATTTCCAAGCTTTCCACTGGTAACCTCCATGAATGAAAATGGCAGAAAATGTAGTATGAATCTATTACCTTTTATTTCAAGTGTTTCTTACAAGTTTTTATTCATTTCTGGAAACTATAATTGCGTATTTGAAGAGTTTGACCAGAATTAGAGAGTGTTCCTACAACTATATACTGGAATCGTCAGCATTTTAACTGATTCACACAGAAAACGCCAGAGAAATTTGGCCTCCTATTGTAAACATAAAAAGTATAGTCCTTACTTACAGTATTTCTAAACAAATTTTGAGGTGTATAAATCTAATTCCTAATATTTGAAAGCAAATTCATGTGAAAACACTTCCAAAAAGTAGCCGGAGTTGTAAATATTATCAGTTTCCGGTCATTTCCGAACATTCCACTGGTAACCTCCGTGATTGAAAATGGCAGGAAATGTAGTAAGAACCTACTTACTTTTATTTAAAGTGTTTCATACAAGTTTTTAATCATTTCTGGAAACTATAATTGCGTATTTGAAGAGTTTGACCAGAATTAGAGAGTGTTCCTACAAGTATATACTGGAATCGTCAGCATTTTAACTGATTCACACAGAAAACGCCAGAGAAATTCGGCCTCCAATTGTAAACATAAACAGTATAGTCCTTACTTACAGGGTTTCTAAACAAATTTTGAGCTGTATAAATCTAATTCCTAATATTTGAAAGCAAATTCATGTGAAAACGCTTCCAAAAAGTAGCCGGAGTTGTAAATATTATCAGTTTTCTTGTCATTTCCGAACTTTCCACTGGTAACCTACGTGATTGAAAATGGCAGGAAATGTAGTAAGAACATATTTCCTTTTATTTAAAGTGTTTCATACAAGTTTTTAATCATTTCTGGAAACTATAATTGCGTATTTGAAGAGTTTGACCAGAATTAGAGAGTGTTCCTACAAGTATATACTGGAATCGTCATCATTGTAACTTATCCACACAGAAAACACCAGAGAAATTCGGCCTCCAATTATAAACATAAACAGTATAGTCCTCACTTCCAGTATTTCTACACAAATTTTGAGCTGTATAAACCTAATTCCTTATATTTGAAAGCAAATTCAAGTGAAAACGCTTCCTAAAGTAGCTGGAGTTGTAAATATTATCAGTTTTCTGGTCATTTCCAAACTTTCCACTGGTAACCTCCGTGATTGAAAATGGCAGGAAATGTAGTAAGAGCCTATATCCTTTTATTTCAAGTGTTTCTTACAAGTTTTTAATCATTTCGGGAAACTATAATTGCGTATTTGAAGAGTTTGACCAAACTAGAGAGAGTTCCTACAACTATATACTCGAATCGTCAGCATTGTAACTTATCCACACAGAAAACGCGAGAGAAATTCGGCCTCCAATTGTAAACATACACAGTATAGTCCTTACTTACAGTGTTTTTAAACAAATTTTGAGCTGAATAACCCTGAATTCCTAATATTTGAAACAAATTGAATCCAAAACGCTCCCTAAATTAATCGGAGTTGTAAATATTATCAGTTTTCTGGTCATTTCCAAGCTTTCCACTGGTAACCTCCATGAATGAAAATGGCAGAAAATGTAGTATGAATCTATTACCTTTGATTTCAAGTGTTTCTTACAAGTTTTTATTCATTTCTGGAAACTATAATTGCGTATTTGAAGAGTTTGACCAGAATTAGAGAGTGTTCCTACAAGTATATACTGGAATCGTCAGCATTTTAACTGATTCACACAGAAAACGCCAGAGAAATTCGGCCTCCAATTGTAAACATAAACAGTATAGTCCTTACTTACAGTGTTTCTAAACAAATTTTGAGCTGTATAAATCTAATTCCTAATATTTGAAAGCAAATTCATGTGAAAACGCTTCGAAAAAGTAGCCGGAGTTGTAAATATTATCAGTTTTCTTGTCATTTCCGAACTTTCCACTGGTAACCTCTGTGATTGAAAATGGCAGGAAATGTAGTAAGAACCTATATCCTTTTATTTCAAGTGTTTCATACAAGTTTTTAATCATTTCTGGAAACTATAATTGCGTATTTGAAGAGTTTGACCAGAATTAGAGAATGTCCCTACAAGTATATACTGGAATCGTCATCATTGTAACTTATCCACACAGAAAACGCCAGAGAAATTCGGCCTCCAATTGTAAACATAAACAGTATAGTCCTTACTTACAGTGTTTTTAAACAAATTGTGAGCTGAGTAACCCTGAATTCCTAATATTTGAAACAAATTGAATTCAAAACGCTCCCTAAATTAATCGGAGTTGTAAATATTATCAGTTTTCTGGTCATTTCCAAGCTTTCCTCTGGTAACCTCCATTAATGAAAATGGCAGAAAATGTAGTATGAATCTATTACCTTTTATTTCAAGTGTTTCTTACAAGTTTTTAATCATTTTGGGAAACTATAATTGCATATTTGAAGAGTTTTACCACAACTAGAGAGAGTTCCTACAACTATATACTCAAATCGTCAGCATTGTATCTTATCCACACAGAAAACGCCAGAGAAATTCAGCCTCCAATTATAAACATAAACAGTATAGTCCTCACTTCCAGTATTTCTACACAAATTTTGAGCTGTATAAACCTAATTCCTAATATTTGAAAGGAAATTCAAGTGAAAACGCTTCTAAAAAGTAGCCGGAGTTGTAAATATTATCATTTTTCTGGTCATTTCCGAACTTTCCACTGGTAACCTCCGTGATTGAAAATGGCAGGAAATGTAGTAAAAACCTATTTCCTTCGATTTAAAGTGTTTCATACAAGTTTTTAATCATTTCTGGAAACTATAATTGCTTATTTGAAGAGTTTGACCAGAATTAGAGAGTGTTCCTACAAGTATATACTGGAATCGTCATCATTTTAACTGATTCACACAGAAAACGCCAGAGAAATTCGGCCTCCAATTGTAAACATAAACAGTATAGTCCTTACTTACAGTGTTTTTAAACAAATTTTGAGCTGAATAACCCTGAATTCCTAATATTTGAAACAAATTGAATGCAAAACGCTCCCTAAATTAATCGGAGTTGTAAATATTATCAGTTTTCTGGTCATTTCCAAGCTTTCCACTGGTAACCTCCGTGATTGAAAATGGCAGGAAATGTCGTAAGAGCCTATATCCTTTTATTTCAAGTGTTTTTTACAAGTTTTTAATCATTTCTGGAAACTATAATTGCGTATTTGAAGAGTTTTACCACAATTAGAGAGAGTTCCTACAACTATATACTCAAATCGTCAGCATTGTAACTTATCCACACAGAAAACGCCAGAGAAATTCCGCCTCCAATTACAAACATAAACAGTATAGTCCTCACTTCCAGTATTTCTACACAAATTTTGAGCTGTATAAACCTAATTCCTTATATTTGAAAGCAAATTCAACTGAAAACGCTTCCTAAAGTAGCTGGAGTTGTAAATATTATCAGTTTTCTGGTCATTTCCAAACTTTCCACTGGTAACCTCGGTGATTGAAAATGGCAGGAAATGTAGTAAGAGCCTATATCCTTTTATTTCAAGTGTTTCTTACAAGTTTTTAATCATTTCGGGAAACTATAATTGCGTATTTGAAGAGTTTTACCACAATTAGAGAGAGTTCCCACAACTATATACTGGAATCATCATCATTTTAACTGATTCACACAGAAAACGCCAGAGAAATTCGGCCTCCAATTGTAAACATAAACAGTATACTCCTTACTTACAGTGTTTTTAAACAAATTTTGAGCTGAATAACCCTGAATTCCTAATATTTGAAACAAATTGAATTGGAAACGCTCCCTAAATTAATCGGAGTTGTAAATATTATCAGTTTTCTGGTCATTTCCAAGCTTTCCACTGGTAACCTCCATGAATGAAAATGGCAGAAAATGCAGTATGAATCTATTACCTTTTATTTCAAGTGTTTCTTACAAGTTTTTATTCATTTCTGGAAACTATAATTGCGTATTTGAAGAGTTTGACCAGAATTAGAGAGTGTTCCTACAACTATATACTGAAATCGTCAGCATTTTAACTGATTCACACAGAAAACGCCAGAGAAATTTGGCCTCCAATTGTAAACATAAACAGTATAGTCCTTACTTACAGTGTTTCTAAACAAATTTTGAGGTGTATAAATCTAATTCCTAATATTTGAAAGCAAATTCATGTGAAAACACTTCCAAAAAGTAGCCGGAGTTGTAAATATTATCAGTTTTCTGGTCATTTCCGAACATTCCACTGGTAACCTCCGTGATTGAAAATGGCAGGAAATGTAGTAAGAACCTATTTCCTTTTATTTAAAGTGTTTCATACAAGTTTTTAATCATTTCTGGAAACTATAATTGCGTATTTGAAGAGTTTGACCAGAATTAGAGAGTGTTCCTACAAGTATATACTGGAATCGTCATCATTGTAACTTATCCACACAGAAAACACCAGAGAAATTCGGCCTCCAATTATAAACATAAACAGTATAGTCCTCACTTCCAGTATTTCTACACAAATTTTGAGCTGTATAAACCTAATTCCTTATATTTGAAAGCAAATTCAAGTGAAAACGCTTCCTAAAGTAGCTGGAGTTGTAAATATTATCAGTTTTCTGGTCATTTCCAAACTTTCCACTGGTAACCTCCGTGATTGAAAATGGCAGGAAATGTAGTAAGAGCCTATATCCTTTTATTTCAAGTGTTTCTTACAAGTTTTTAATCATTTCTGGAAACTATAATTGCGTATTTGAAGAGTTTTACCACAATTAGAGAGAGTTCCTACAACTATATACTCGAATCGTCAGCATTGTAACTTATCCACACAGAAAACGCCAGAGAAATTCGGCCTCCAATTGTAAACATAAACAGTATAGTCCTTATTTACAGTGTTTTTCAACAAATTTTGAGCTGAATAACCCTGAATTCCTAATATTTGAAACAAATTGAATTGGAAACGCTCCCTAAATTATTCGGAGTTGTAAATATTATAAGTTTTCTGGTCCTTTCCAAGCTTTCCTCTGGTAACCTCCATGAATGAAAATGGCAGAAAATGTAGTATGAATCTATTACCTTTTATTTGAAGTGTTTCTTACAAGTTTTTAATCATTTCGGGAAACTATAATTGCGTATTTGAAGAGTTTGACCAGAATTAGAGAGTGTTCCTACAAGTATTTACTGGAATCGTCATCATTTTAACTGATTCACACAGAAAACGCCCGAGAAATTCTGCCTCCAATTGTAAACATAAACAGTATAGTCCTTACTTACAGTGTTTTTAAACAAATTTGGAGCTGAATAACCCTGAATTCCTAATATTTGAAACAAATTGAATGCAAAACGCTCCCTAAATTAATCGGAGTTGTAAATATTATCAGTTTTCTGGTCATTTCCAAGCTTTCCCCTGGTAACCTCCATGAATGAAAATGGCAGAAAATGTAGTATGAATCTATTACCTTTTATTTCAAGTGTTTCTTAGAAGTTTTTATTCATTTCTGGAAACTATAATTGCGTATTTGAAGAGTTTGACCAGCATTAGAGAGTGTTCCTACAAGTATATACTGGAATCGTCAGCATTTTAACTGATTCACACAGAAAACGCCAGAGAAATTCGGCCTCCAATTGTAAACATAAACAGTATAGTCCTTATTTACAGTGTTTCTAAACAAATTTTGAGCTGTATAAATCTAATTCCTAATATTTGAAAGGAAATTCAAGTGAAAACGCTTCTAAAAAGTAGCCGGAGTTGTAAATATTATCATTTTTCTGGTCATTTCCGAACTTTCCACTGGTAACCTCCGTGATTGAAAATGGCAGGAAATGTAGTAAGAACCTATTTCCTTTGATTTAAAGTGTTTCATACAAGTTTTTAATCATTTCTGGAAACTATAATTGCGTATTTGAAGAGTTTGACCAGAATTAGAGAGTGTTCCTACAAGTATATACTGGAATCGTCATCATTTTAACTGATTCACACAGAAAACGCCAGAGAAATTCGGCCTCCAATTGTAAACATAAACAGTATAGTCCTTACTTACAGTGTTTTTAAACAAATTTTGAGCTGAATAACCCTGAATTCCTAATATTTGAAACAAATTGAATTCAAAACGCTCCCTAAATTAATCGGAGTTGTAAATATTATCAGTTTTCTGATCATTTCCAAGCTTTCCACTGGTAACTTCCATGAATGAAAATGGCAGAAAATGTAGTATGAATCTATTACCTTTTATTTCAAGTGTTTCTTACACGTTTTTAATCATTTCGGGAAACTATAATTGCGTATTTGAAGAGTTTTACCACAGTTAGAGAGAGTTCCTACAATGATATACTCGAATCGTCAGCATTGTAACTTATCCACACAGAAAACGCCAGAGAAATTCGGCCTCCAATTATAAACATAAACAGAATAGTCCTCACTTCCAGTATTTCTACACAAATTTTGAGCTGTATAAACCTAATTCCTTATATTTGAAAGCAAATTCAAGTGAAAACGCTTCCTAAAGTAGCTGGAGTTGTAAATATTATCAGTTTTCTGGTCATTTCCAAACTTTCCACTGGTAACCTCCGTCATTGAAAATGGCAGGAAATGTAGTAAGAGCCTATATCCTTTTATTTCAAGTGTTTCTTACAAGTTTTTAATCATTTCTGGAAACTATAATTGCGTATTTGAAGAGTTTGACCAGAATTAGAGAGTGTTCCTACAAGTATATACTGGAATCGTCAGCATTTTAACTGATTCACACTGAAAACGCCAGAGAAATTCGGCCTCCAATTGTAAACATAAACAGTATAGTCCTTACTTACAGTGTTTCTAAACAAATTTTGAGCTGTATAAATCTAATTCCTAATATTTGAAAGCAAATTCATGTGAAAACGCTTCGAAAAAGTAGCCGGAGTTGTAAATATTATCAGTTTTCTTGTCATTTCCGAACTTTCCACTGGTAACCTCCGTGATTGAAAATGGCAGGAAATGTAGTAAGAACCTATATCCTTTTATTTCAAGTGTTTCATACAAGTTTTTAATCATTTCTGGAAACTATAATTGCGTATTTGAAGAGTTTGACCAGAATTAGAGAATGTCCCTACAAGTATATACTGGAATCGTCATCATTGTAACTTATCCACACAGAAAACGCCAGAGAAATTCGGCCTCCAATTGTAAACATAAACAGTATAGTCCTTACTTACAGTGTTTTTAAACAAATTGTGAGCTGAGTAACCCTGAATTCCTAATATTTGAAACAAATTGAATTCAAAACGCTCCCTAAATTAATCGGAGTTGTAAATATTATCAGTTTTCTGGTCATTTCCAAGCTTTCCTCTGGTAACCTCCATGAATGAAAATGGCAGAAAATGTAGTATGAATCTATTACCTTTTATTTCAAGTGTTTCTTACAAGTTTTTAATCATTTTGGGAAACTATAATTGCGTATTTGAAGAGTTTTACCACAACTAGAGAGAGTTCCTACAACTATATACTCAAATCGTCAGCATTGTATCTTATCCACACAGAAAACGCCAGAGAAATTCAGCCTCCAATTATAAACATAAACAGTATAGTCCTCACTTCCAGTATTTCTACACAAATTTTGAGCTGTATAAACCTAATTCCTAATATTTGAAAGGAAATTCAAGTGAAAACGCTTCTAAAAAGTAGCCGGAGTTGTAAATATTATCATTTTTCTGGTCATTTCCGAACTTTCCACTGGTAACCTCCGTGATTGAAAATGGCAGGAAATGTAGTAAGAACCTATTTCCTTCAATTTAAAGTGTTTCATACAAGTTTTTAATCATTTCTGGAAACTATAATTGCGTATTTGAAGAGTTTGACCAGAATTAGAGAGTGTTCCTACAAGTATATACTGGAATCGTCATCATTTTAACTGATTCACACAGAAAACGCCAGAGAAATTCGGCCTCCAATTGTAAACATAAACAGTATAGTCCTTACTTACAGTGTTTTTAAACAAATTTTGAGCTGAATAACCCTGAATTCCTAATATTTGAAACAAATTGAATGCAAAACGCTCCCTAAATTAATCGGAGTTGTAAATATTATCAGTTTTCTGGTCATTTCCAAGCTTTCCCCTGGTAACCTCCATGAATGAAAATGGCAGAAAATGTAGTATGAATCTATGACCTTTTATTTCAAGTGTTTCTTAGAAGTTTTTATTCATTTCTGGAAACTATAATTGCGTATTTGAAGAGTTTGACCAGAATTAGAGAGTGTTCCTACAAGTATATACTGGAATCGTCAGCATTTTAACTGATTCACAAAGAAAACGCCAGAGAAATTCGGCCTCCAATTGTAAACATAAACAGTATAGTCCTTACTTACAGTGTTTCTAAACAAATTTTGAGCTGTATAAATCTAATTCCTAATATTTGAAAGGAAATTCAAGTGAAAACGCTTCTAAAAAGTAGCCGGAGTTGTAAATATTATCATTTTTCTGGTCATTTCCGAACTTTCCACTGGTAACTTCCATGAATGAAAATGGCAGAAAATGTAGTATGAATCTATTACCTTTTATTTCAAGTGTTTCTTACACGTTTTTAATCATTTCGGGAAACTATAATTGCGTATTTGAAGAGTTTTACCACAGTTAGAGAGAGTTCCTACAATGATATACTCGAATCGTCAGCATTGTAACTTATCCACACAGAAAACGCCAGAGAAATTCGGCCTCCAATTATAAACATAAACAGAATAGTCCTCACTTCCAGTATTTCTACACAAATTTTGAGCTGTATAAACCTAATTCCTTATATTTGAAAGCAAATTCAAGTGAAAACGCTTCCTAAAGTAGCTGGAGTTGTAAATATTATCAGTTTTCTGGTCATTTCCAAACTTTCCACTGGTAACCTCCGTCATTGAAAATGGCAGGAAATGTAGTAAGAGCCTATATCCTTTTATTTCAAGTGTTTCTTACAAGTTTTTAATCATTTCTGGAAACTATAATTGCGTATTTGAAGAGTTTGACCAGAATTAGAGAGTGTTCCTACAAGTATATACTGGAATCGTCAGCATTTTAACTGATTCACACTGAAAACGCCAGAGAAATTCGGCCTACAATTGTAAACATAAACAGTATAGTCCTTACTTACAGTGTTTCTAAACAAATTTTGAGCTGTATAAATCTAATTCCTAATATTTGAAAGCAAATTCATGTGAAAACGCTTCGAAAAAGTAGCCGGAGTTGTAAATATTATCAGTTTTCTTGTCATTTCCGAACTTTCCACTGGTAACCTCCGTGATTGAAAATGGCAGGAAATGTAGTAAGAACCTATATCCTTTTATTTCAAGTGTTTCATACAAGTTTTTAATCATTTCTGGAAACTATAATTGCGTATTTGAAGAGTTTGACCAGAATTAGAGAATGTCCCTACAAGTATATACTGGAATCGTCATCATTGTAACTTATCCACACAGAAAACGCCAGAGAAATTCGGCCTCCAATTGTAAACATAAACAGTATAGTCCTTACTTACAGTGTTTTTAAACAAATTTTGAGCTGAATAACCCTGAATTCCTAATATTTGAAACAAATTGAATGCAAAACGCTCCCTAAATTAATCGGAGTTGTAAATATTATCAGTTTTCTGGTCATTTCCAAGCTTTCCCCTGGTAACCTCCATGAATGAAAATGGCAGAAAATGTAGTATGAATCTATGACCTTTTATTTCAAGTGTTTCTTAGAAGTTTTTATTCATTTCTGGAAACTATAATTGCGTATTTGAAGAGTTTGACCAGAATTAGAGAGTGTTCCTACAAGTATATACTGGAATCGTCAGCATTTTAACTGATTCACACAGAAAACGCCAGAGAAATTCGGCCTCCAATTGTAAACATAAACAGTATAGTCCTTACTTACAGTGTTTCTAAACAAATTTTGAGCTGTATAAATCTAATTCCTAATATTTGAAAGGAAATTCAAGTGAAAACGCTTCTAAAAAGTAGCCGGAGTTGTAAATATTATCATTTTTCTGGTCATTTCCGAACTTTCCACTGGTAACTTCCATGAATGAAAATGGCAGAAAATGTAGTATGAATCTATTACCTTTTATTTCAAGTGTTTCTTACACGTTTTTAATCATTTCGGGAAACTATAATTGCGTATTTGAAGAGTTTTACCACAGTTAGAGAGAGTTCCTACAATGATATACTCGAATCGTCAGCATTGTAACTTATCCACACAGAAAACGCCAGAGAAATTCGGCCTCCAATTATAAACATAAACAGAATAGTCCTCACTTCCAGTATTTCTACACAAATTTTGAGCTGTATAAACCTAATTCCTTATATTTGAAAGCAAATTCAAGTGAAAACGCTTCCTAAAGTAGCTGGAGTTGTAAATATTATCAGTTTTCTGGTCATTTCCAAACTTTCCACTGGTAACCTCCGTCATTGAAAATGGCAGGAAATGTAGTAAGAGCCTATATCCTTTTATTTCAAGTGTTTCTTACAAGTTTTTAATCATTTCTGGAAACTATAATTGCGTATTTGAAGAGTTTGACCAGAATTAGAGAGTGTTCCTACAAGTATATACTGGAATCGTCAGCATTTTAACTGATTCACACTGAAAACGCCAGAGAAATTCGGCCTACAATTGTAAACATAAACAGTATAGTCCTTACTTACAGTGTTTCTAAACAAATTTTGAGCTGTATAAATCTAATTCCTAATATTTGAAAGCAAATTCATGTGAAAACGCTTCGAAAAAGTAGCCGGAGTTGTAAATATTATCAGTTTTCTTGTCATTTCCGAACTTTCCACTGGTAACCTCCGTGATTGAAAATGGCAGGAAATGTAGTAAGAACCTATATCCTTTTATTTCAAGTGTTTCATACAAGTTTTTAATCATTTCTGGAAACTATAATTGCGTATTTGAAGAGTTTGACCAGAATTAGAGAATGTCCCTACAAGTATATACTGGAATCGTCATCATTGTAACTTATCCACACAGAAAACGCCAGAGAAATTCGGCCTCCAATTGTAAACATAAACAGTATAGTCCTTACTTACAGTGTTTTTAAACAAATTGTGAGCTGAGTAACCCTGAATTCCTAATATTTGAAACAAATTGAATTCAAAACGCTCCCTAAATTAATCGGAGTTGTAAATATTATCAGTTTTCTGGTCATTTCCAAGCTTTCCTCTGGTAACCTCCATGAATGAAAATGGCAGAAAATGTAGTATGAATCTATTACCTTTTATTTCAAGTGTTTCTTACAAGTTTTTAATCATTTTGGGAAACTATAATTGCGTATTTGAAGAGTTTTACCACAACTAGAGAGAGTTCCTACAACTATATACTCAAATCGTCAGCATTGTATCTTATCCACACAGAAAACGCCAGAGAAATTCAGCCTCCAATTATAAACATAAACAGTATAGTCCTCACTTCCAGTATTTCTACACAAATTTTGAGCTGTATAAACCTAATTCCTAATATTTGAAAGGAAATTCAAGTGAAAACGCTTCTAAAAAGTAGCCGGAGTTGTAAATATTATCATTTTTCTGGTCATTTCCGAACTTTCCACTGGTAACCTCCGTGATTGAAAATGGCAGGAAATGTAGTAAAAACCTATTTCCTTCGATTTAAAGTGTTTCATACAAGTTTTTAATCATTTCTGGAAACTATAATTGCTTATTTGAAGAGTTTGACCAGAATTAGAGAGTGTTCCTACAAGTATATACTGGAATCGTCATCATTTTAACTGATTCACACAGAAAACGCCAGAGAAATTCGGCCTCCAATTGTAAACATAAACAGTATACTCCTTACTTACAGTGTTTTTAAACAAATTTTGAGCTGAATAACCCTGAATTCCTAATATTTGAAACAAATTGAATTGGAAACGCTCCCTAAATTAATCGGAGTTGTAAATATTATCAGTTTTCTGGTCATTTCCAAGCTTTCCACTGGTAACCTCCATGAATGAAAATGGCAGAAAATGCAGTATGAATCTATTACCTTTTATTTCAAGTATTTCTTACAAGTTTTTATTCATTTCTGGAAACTATAATTGCGTATTTGAAGAGTTTGACCAGAATTAGAGAGTGTTCCTACAACTATATACTGGAATCGTCAGCATTTTAACTGATTCACACAGAAAACGCCAGAGAAATTTGGCCTCCAATTGTAAACATAAACAGTATAGTCCTTACTTACAGTGTTTCTAAACAAATTTTGAGGTGTATAAATCTAATTCCTAATATTTGAAAGCAAATTCATGTGAAAACACTTCCAAAAAGTAGCCGGAGTTGTAAATATTATCAGTTTTCTGGTCATTTCCGAACATTCCACTGGTAACCTCCGTGATTGAAAATGGCAGGAAATGTAGTAAGAACCTATTTCCTTTTATTTAAAGTGTTTCATACAAGTTTTTAATCATTTCTGGAAACTATAATTGCGTATTTGAAGAGTTTGACCAGAATTAGAGAGTGTTCCTACAAGTATATACTGGAATCGTCATCATTGTAACTTATCCACACAGAAAACACCAGAGAAATTCGGCCTCCAATTGTAAACATAAACAGTATAGTCCTTACTTACAGTGTTTTTAAACAAATTTTGAGCTGAATAACCCTGAATTCCTAATATTTGAAACAAATTGAATTCAAAACGCTCCCTAAATTAATCGGAGTTGTAAATATTATCAGTTTTCTGATCATTTCCAAGCTTTCCACTGGTAACTTCCATGAATGAAAATGGCAGAAAATGTAGTATGAATCTATTACCTTTTATTTCAGGTGTTTCTTACACGTTTTTAATCATTTCGGGAAACTATAATTGCGTATTTGAAGAGTTTTACCACAGTTAGAGAGAGTTCCTACAATGATATACTCGAATCGTCAGCATTGTAACTTATCCACACAGAAAACGCCAGAGAAATTCGGCCTCCAATTATAAACATAAACAGAATAGTCCTCACTTCCAGTATTTCTACACAAATTTTGAGCTGTATAAACCTAATTCCTTATATTTGAAAGCAAATTCAAGTGAAAACGCTTCCTAAAGTAGCTGGAGTTGTAAATATTATCAGTTTTCTGGTCATTTCCAAACTTTCCACTGGTAACCTCCGTGATTGAAAATGGCAGAAAATGTAGTATGAATCTATTACCTTTTATTTCAAGTGTTTCTTACAAGTTTTTAATCATTTTGGGAAACTATAATTGCGTATTTGAAGAGTTTTACCACAACTAGAGAGAGTTCCTACAACTATATACTCAAATCGTCAGCATTGTATCTTATCCACACAGAAAACGCCAGAGAAATTCAGCCTCCAATTATAAACATAAACAGTATAGTCCTCACTTCCAGTATTTCTACACAAATTTTGAGCTGTATAAACCTAATTCCTAATATTTGAAAGGAAATTCAAGTGAAAACGCTTCTAAAAAGTAGCCGGAGTTGTAAATATTATCATTTTTCTGGTCATTTCCGAACTTTCCACTGGTAACCTCCGTGATTGAAAATGGCAGGAAATGTAGTAAAAACCTATTTCCTTCGATTTAAAGTGTTTCATACAAGTTTTTAATCATTTCTGGAAACTATAATTGCTTATTTGAAGAGTTTGACCAGAATTAGAGAGTGTTCCTACAAGTATATACTGGAATCGTCATCATTTTAACTGATTCACACAGAAAACGCCAGAGAAATTCGGCCTCCAATTGTAAACATAAACAGTATACTCCTTACTTACAGTGTTTTTAAACAAATTTTGAGCTGAATAACCCTGAATTCCTAATATTTGAAACAAATTGAATTGGAAACGCTCCCTAAATTAATCGGAGTTGTAAATATTATCAGTTTTCTGGTCATTTCCAAGCTTTCCACTGGTAACCTCCATGAATGAAAATGGCAGAAAATGCAGTATGAATCTATTACCTTTTATTTCAAGTATTTCTTACAAGTTTTTATTCATTTCTGGAAACTATAATTGCGTATTTGAAGAGTTTGACCAGAATTAGAGAGTGTTCCTACAACTATATACTGGAATCGTCAGCATTTTAACTGATTCACACAGAAAACGCCAGAGAAATTTGGCCTCCAATTGTAAACATAAACAGTATAGTCCTTACTTACAGTGTTTCTAAACAAATTTTGAGGTGTATAAATCTAATTCCTAATATTTGAAAGCAAATTCATGTGAAAACACTTCCAAAAATTAGCCGGAGTTGTAAATATTATCAGTTTTCTGGTCATTTCCGAACATTCCACTGGTAACCTCCGTGATTGAAAATGGCAGGAAATGTAGTAAGAACCTATTTCCTTTTATTTAAAGTGTTTCATACAAGTTTTTAATCATTTCTGGAAACTATAATTGCGTATTTGAAGAGTTTGACCAGAATTAGAGAGTGTTCCTACAAGTATATACTGGAATCGTCATCATTGTAACTTATCCACACAGAAAACACCAGAGAAATTCGGCCTCCAATTGTAAACATAAACAGTATAGTCCTTACTTACAGTGTTTTTAAACAAATTTTGAGCTGAATAACCCTGAATTCCTAATATTTGAAACAAATTGAATTCAAAACGCTCCCTAAATTAATCGGAGTTGTAAATATTATCAGTTTTCTGATCATTTCCAAGCTTTCCACTGGTAACTTCCATGAATGAAAATGGCAGAAAATGTAGTATGAATCTATTACCTTTTATTTCAGGTGTTTCTTACACGTTTTTAATCATTTCGGGAAACTATAATTGCGTATTTGAAGAGTTTTACCACAGTTAGAGAGAGTTCCTACAATGATATACTCGAATCGTCAGCATTGTAACTTATCCACACAGAAAACGCCAGAGAAATTCGGCCTCCAATTATAAACATAAACAGAATAGTCCTCACTTCCAGTATTTCTACACAAATTTTGAGCTGTATAAACCTAATTCCTTATATTTGAAAGCAAATTCAAGTGAAAACGCTTCCTAAAGTAGCTGGAGTTGTAAATATTATCAGTTTTCTGGTCATTTCCAAACTTTCCACTGGTAACCTCCGTGATTGAAAATGGCAGGAAATGTAGTAAGAGCCTATATCCTTTTATTTCAAGTGTTTCTTACAAGTTTTTAATCATTTCGGGAAACTATAATTGCGTATTTGAAGAGTTTTACCACAATTAGAGAGAGTTCCTACAACTATATACTCGAATCGTCAGCATTGTAACTTATCCACACAGAAAACGCCAGAGAAATTCGGCCTCCAATTGTAAACATAAACAGTATAGTCCTTATTTACAGTGTTTTTCAACAAATTTTGAGCTGAATAACCCTGAATTCCTAATATTTGAAACAAATTGAATTGGAAACGCTCCCTAAATTATTCGGAGTTGTAAATATTATAAGTTTTCTGGTCCTTTCCAAGCTTTCCTCTGGTAACCTCCATGAATGAAAATGGCAGAAAATGTAGTATGAATCTATTACCTTTTATTTCAAGTGTTTCTTACAAGTTTTTAATCATTTCGGGAAACTATAATTGCGTATTTGAAGAGTTTGACCAGAATTACAGAGTGTTCCTACAAGTATTTACTGGAATCGTCATCATTTTAACTGATTCACACAGAAAACGCCCGAGAAATTCTGCCTCCAATTGTAAACATAAACAGTATAGTCCTTACTTACAGTGTTTTTAAACAAATTTGGAGCTGAATAACCCTGAATTCCTAATATTTGAAACAAATTGAATGCAAAACGCTCCCTAAATTAATCGGAGTTGTAAATATTATCAGTTTTCTGGTCATTTCCAAGCTTTCCCCTGGTAACCTCCATGAATGAAAATGGCAGAAAATGTAGTATGAATCTATTACCTTTTATTACAAGTGTTTCTTAGAAGTTTTTATTCATTTCTGGAAACTATAATTGCGTATTTGAAGAGTTTGACCAGAATTAGAGAGTGTTCCTACAAGTATATACTGGAATCGTCAGCATTTTAACTGATTCACACAGAAAACGCCAGAGAAATTCGGCCTCCAATTGTAAACATAAACAGTATAGTCCTTACTTACAGTGTTTCTAAACAAATTTTGAGCTGTATAAATCTAATTCCTAATATTTGAAAGGAAATTCAAGTGAAAACGCTTCTAAAAAGTAGCCGGAGTTGTAAATATTATCATTTTTCTGGTCATTTCCGAACTTTCCACTGGTAACCTCCGTGATTGAAAATGGCAGGAAATGTAGTAAGAACCTATTTCCTTTGATTTAAAGTGTTTCATACAAGTTTTTAATCATTTCTGGAAACTATAATTGCGTATTTGAAGAGTTTGACCAGAATTAGAGAGTGTTCCTACAAGTATATACTGGAATCGTCATCATTTTAACTGATTCACACAGAAAACGCCAGAGAAATTCGGCCTCCAATTGTAAACATAAACAGTATAGTCCTTACTTACAGTGTTTTTAAACAAATTTTGAACTGAATAACCCTGAATTCCTAATATTTGAAACAAATTGAATTCAAAACGCTCCCTAAATTAATCGGAGTTGTAAATATTATCAGTTTTCTGATCATTTCCAAGCTTTCCACTGGTAACTTCCATGAATGAAAATGGCAGAAAATGTAGTATGAATCTATTACCTTTTATTTCAAGTGTTTCTTACACGTTTTTAATCATTTCGGGAAACTATAATTGCGTATTTGAAGAGTTTTACCACAGTTAGAGAGAGTTCCTACAATGATATACTCGAATCGTCAGCATTGTAACTTATCCACACAGAAAACGCCAGAGAAATTCGGCCTCCAATTGTAAACATAAACAGTATAGTCCTTACTTACAGTGTTTTTAAACAAATTGTGAGCTGAGTAACCCTGAATTCCTAATATTTGAAACAAATTGAATTCAAAACGCTCCCTAAATTAATCGGAGTTGTAAATATTATCAGTTTTCTGGTCATTTCCAAGCTTTCCTCTGGTAACCTCCATGAATGAAAATGGCAGAAAATGTAGTATGAATCTATTACCTTTTATTTCAAGTGTTTCTTACACGTTTTTAATCATTTCGGGAAACTATAATTGCGTATTTGAAGAGTTCTACCACAGTTAGAGAGAGTTCCTACAACGATATACTCGAATCGTCAGCATTGTAACTTATCCACACAGAAAACGCCAGAGAAATTCGGCCTCCAATTATAAACATAAACAGTATAGTCCTCACTTCCAGTATTTCTACACAAATTTTGAGCTGTATAAATCTAATTCCTAATATTTGAAAGCAAATTCAAGTGAAAACGCTTCCTAAAGTAGCTGGAGTTGTAAATATTATCAGTTTTCTGGTCATTTCCAAACTTTCCACTGGTAACCTCCGTCATTGAAAATGGCAGGAAATGTAGTAAGAGCCTATATCCTTTTATTTCAAGTGTTTCTTACAAGTTTTTAATCATTTCTGGAAACTATAATTGCGTATTTGAAGAGTTTGACCAGAATTAGAGAGTGTTCCTACAAGTATATACTGGAATCGTCAGCATTTTAACTGATTCACACTGAAAACGCCAGAGAAATTCGGCCTCCAATTGTAAACATAAACAGTATAGTCCTTACTTACAGTGTTTCTAAACAAATTTTGAGCTGTATAAATCTAATTCCTAATATTTGAAAGCAAATTCATGTGAAAACGCTTCGAAAAAGTAGCCGGAGTTGTAAATATTATCAGTTTTCTTGTCATTTCCGAACTTTCCACTGGTAACCTCCGTGATTGAAAATGGCAGGAAATGTAGTAAGAACCTATATCCTTTTATTTCAAGTGTTTCATACAAGTTTTTAATCATTTCTGGAAACTATAATTGCGTATTTGAAGAGTTTGACCAGAATTAGAGAATGTCCCTACAAGTATATACTGGAATCGTCATCATTGTAACTTATCCACACAGAAAACGCCAGAGAAATTCGGCCTCCAATTGTAAACATAAACAGTATAGTCCTTACTTACAGTGTTTTTAAACAAATTGTGAGCTGAGTAACCCTGAATTCCTAATATTTGAAACAAATTGAATTCAAAACGCTCCCTAAATTAATCGGAGTTGTAAATATTATCAGTTTTCTGGTCATTTCCAAGCTTTCCTCTGGTAACCTCCATGAATGAAAATGGCAGAAAATGTAGTATGAATCTATTACCTTTTATTTCAAGTGTTTCTTACAAGTTTTTAATCATTTTGGGAAACTATAATTGCGTATTTGAAGAGTTTGACCAGAATTAGAGAGTGTTCCTACAAGTATATACTGGAATCGTCATCATTTTAACTGATTCACACAGAAAACGCCAGAGAAATTCGGCCTCCAATTGTAAACATAAACAGTATAGTCCTTACTTACAGTGTTTTTAAACAAATTTTGAACTGAATAACCCTGAATTCCTAATATTTGAAACAAATTGAATTCAAAACGCTCCCTAAATTAATCGGAGTTGTAAATATTATCAGTTTTCTGATCATTTCCAAGCTTTCCACTGGTAACTTCCATGAATGAAAATGGCAGAAAATGTAGTATGAATCTATTACCTTTTATTTCAAGTGTTTCTTACACGTTTTTAATCATTTCGGGAAACTATAATTGCGTATTTGAAGAGTTTTACCACAGTTAGAGAGAGTTCCTACAATGATATACTCGAATCGTCAGCATTGTAACTTATCCACACAGAAAACGCCAGAGAAATTCGGCCTCCAATTATAAACATAAACAGAATAGTCCTCACTTCCAGTATTTCTACACAAATTTTGAGCTGTATAAACCTAATTCCTTATATTTGAAAGCAAATTCAAGTGAAAACGCTTCCTAAAGTAGCTGGAGTTGTAAATATTATCAGTTTTCTGGTCATTTCCAAACTTTCCACTGGTAACCTCCGTCATTGAAAATGGCAGGAAATGTAGTAAGAGCCTATATCCTTTTATTTCAAGTGTTTCTTACAAGTTTTTAATCATTTCTGGAAACTATAATTGCGTATTTGAAGAGTTTGACCAGAATTAGAGAGTGTTCCTACAAGTATATACTGGAATCGTCAGCATTTTAACTGATTCACACTGAAAACGCCAGAGAAATTCGGCCTACAATTGTAAACATAAACAGTATAGTCCTTACTTACAGTGTTTCTAAACAAATTTTGAGCTGTATAAATCTAATTCCTAATATTTGAAAGCAAATTCATGTGAAAACGCTTCGAAAAAGTAGCCGGAGTTGTAAATATTATCAGTTTTCTTGTCATTTCCGAACTTTCCACTGGTAACCTCCGTGATTGAAAATGGCAGGAAATGTAGTAAGAACCTATATCCTTTTATTTCAAGTGTTTCATACAAGTTTTTAATCATTTCTGGAAACTATAATTGCGTATTTGAAGAGTTTGACCAGAATTAGAGAATGTCCCTACAAGTATATACTGGAATCGTCATCATTGTAACTTATCCACACAGAAAACGCCAGAGAAATTCGGCCTCCAATTGTAAACATAAACAGTATAGTCCTTACTTACAGTGTTTTTAAACAAATTGTGAGCTGAGTAACCCTGAATTCCTAATATTTGAAACAAATTGAATTCAAAACGCTCCCTAAATTAATCGGAGTTGTAAATATTATCAGTTTTCTGGTCATTTCCAAGCTTTCCTCTGGTAACCTCCATGAATGAAAATGGCAGAAAATGTAGTATGAATCTATTACCTTTTATTTCAAGTGTTTCTTACAAGTTTTTAATCATTTTGGGAAACTATAATTGCGTATTTGAAGAGTTTTACCACAACTAGAGAGAGTTCCTACAACTATATACTCAAATCGTCAGCATTGTATCTTATCCACACAGAAAACGCCAGAGAAATTCAGCCTCCAATTATAAACATAAACAGTATAGTCCTCACTTCCAGTATTTCTACACAAATTTTGAGCTGTATAAACCTAATTCCTAATATTTGAAAGCAAATTCAAGTGAAAACGCTTCCTAAAGTAGCTGGAGTTGTAAATATTATCAGTTTTCTGGTCATTTCCGAACTTTCCACTGGTAACCTCCGTCATTGAAAATGGCAGGAAATGTAGTAAGAGCCTATATCCTTTTATTTCAAGTGTTTCTTACAAGTTTTTAATCATTTCTGGAAACTATAATTGCGTATTTGAAGAGTTTGACCAGAATTAGAGAGTGTTCCTACAAGTATATACTGGAATCGTCAGCATTTTAACTGATTCACACTGAAAACGCCAGAGAAATTCGGCCTCCAATTGTAAACATAAACAGTATAGTCCTTACTTACAGTGTTTCTAAACAAATTTTGAGCTGTATAAATCTAATTCCTAATATTTGAAAGCAAATTCATGTGAAAACGCTTCGAAAAAGTAGCCGGAGTTGTAAATATTATCAGTTTTCTTGTCATTTCCGAACTTTCCACTGGTAACCTCCGTGATTGAAAATGGCAGGAAATGTAGTAAGAACCTATATCCTTTTATTTCAAGTGTTTCATACAAGTTTTTAATCATTTCTGGAAACTATAATTGCGTATTTGAAGAGTTTGACCAGAATTAGAGAATGTCCCTACAAGTATATACTGGAATCGTCATCATTGTAACTTATCCACACAGAAAACGCCAGAGAAATTCGGCCTCCAATTGTAAACATAAACAGTATAGTCCTTACTTACAGTGTTTTTAAACAAATTGTGAGCTGAGTAACCCTGAATTCCTAATATTTGAAACAAATTGAATTCAAAACGCTCCCTAAATTAATCGGAGTTGTAAATATTATCAGTTTTCTGGTCATTTCCAAGCTTTCCTCTGGTAACCTCCATGAATGAAAATGGCAGAAAATGTAGTATGAATCTATTACCTTTTATTTCAAGTGTTTCTTACAAGTTTTTAATCATTTTGGGAAACTATAATTGCGTATTTGAAGAGTTTGACCAGAATTAGAGAGTGTTCCTACAAGTATATACTGGAATCGTCATCATTTTAACTGATTCACACAGAAAACGCCAGAGAAATTCGGCCTCCAATTGTAAACATAAACAGTATAGTCCTTACTTACAGTGTTTTTAAACAAATTTTGAACTGAATAACCCTGAATTCCTAATATTTGAAACAAATTGAATTCAAAACGCTCCCTAAATTAATCGGAGTTGTAAATATTATCAGTTTTCTGATCATTTCCAAGCTTTCCACTGGTAACTTCCATGAATGAAAATGGCAGAAAATGTAGTATGAATCTATTACCTTTTATTTCAAGTGTTTCTTACACGTTTTTAATCATTTCGGGAAACTATAATTGCGTATTTGAAGAGTTTTACCACAGTTAGAGAGAGTTCCTACAATGATATACTCGAATCGTCAGCATTGTAACTTATCCACACAGAAAACGCCAGAGAAATTCGGCCTCCAATTATAAACATAAACAGAATAGTCCTCACTTCCAGTATTTCTACACAAATTTTGAGCTGTATAAACCTAATTCCTTATATTTGAAAGCAAATTCAAGTGAAAACGCTTCCTAAAGTAGCTGGAGTTGTAAATATTATCAGTTTTCTGGTCATTTCCAAACTTTCCACTGGTAACCTCCGTCATTGAAAATGGCAGGAAATGTAGTAAGAGCCTATATCCTTTTATTTCAAGTGTTTCTTACAAGTTTTTAATCATTTCTGGAAACTATAATTGCGTATTTGAAGAGTTTGACCAGAATTAGAGAGTGTTCCTACAAGTATATACTGGAATCGTCAGCATTTTAACTGATTCACACTGAAAACGCCAGAGAAATTCGGCCTCCAATTGTAAACATAAACAGTATAGTCCTTACTTACAGTGTTTCTAAACAAATTTTGAGCTGTATAAATCTAATTCCTAATATTTGAAAGCAAATTCATGTGAAAACGCTTCGAAAAAGTAGCCGGAGTTGTAAATATTATCAGTTTTCTTGTCATTTCCGAACTTTCCACTGGTAACCTCCGTGATTGAAAATGGCAGGAAATGTAGTAAGAACCTATATCCTTTTATTTCAAGTGTTTCATACAAGTTTTTAATCATTTCTGGAAACTATAATTGCGTATTTGAAGAGTTTGACCAGAATTAGAGAATGTCCCTACAAGTATATACTGGAATCGTCATCATTGTAACTTATCCACACAGAAAACGCCAGAGAAATTCGGCCTCCAATTGTAAACATAAACAGTATAGTCCTTACTTACAGTGTTTTTAAACAAATTGTGAGCTGAGTAACCCTGAATTCCTAATATTTGAAACAAATTGAATTCAAAACGCTCCCTAAATTAATCGGAGTTGTAAATATTATCAGTTTTCTGGTCATTTCCAAGCTTTCCTCTGGTAACCTCCATGAATGAAAATGGCAGAAAATGTAGTATGAATCTATTACCTTTTATTTCAAGTGTTTCTTACAAGTTTTTAATCATTTTGGGAAACTATAATTGCGTATTTGAAGAGTTTTACCACAACTAGAGAGAGTTCCTACAACTATATACTCAAATCGTCAGCATTGTATCTTATCCACACAGAAAACGCCAGAGAAATTCAGCCTCCAATTATAAACATAAACAGTATAGTCCTCACTTCCAGTATTTCTACACAAATTTTGAGCTGTATAAACCTAATTCCTAATATTTGAAAGGAAATTCAAGTGAAAACGCTTCTAAAAAGTAGCCGGAGTTGTAAATATTATCATTTTTCTGGTCATTTCCGAACTTTCCACTGGTAACCTCCGTGATTGAAAATGGCAGGAAATGTAGTAAGAACCTATTTCCTTCAATTTAAAGTGTTTCATACAAGTTTTTAATCATTTCTGGAAACTATAATTGCGTATTTGAAGAGTTTGACCAGAATTAGGAGTGTTCCTACAAGTATATACTGGAATCGTCATCATTTTAACTGATTCACACAGAAAACGCCAGAGAAATTCGGCCTCCAATTGTAAACATAAACAGTATAGTCCTTACTTACAGTGTTTTTAAACAAATTTTGAGCTGAATAACCCTGAATTCCTAATATTTGAAACAAATTGAATGCAAAACGCTCCCTAAATTAATCGGAGTTGTAAATATTATCAGTTTTCTGGTCATTTCCAAGCTTTCCCCTGGTAACCTCCATGAATGAAAATGGCAGAAAATGTAGTATGAATCTATTACCTTTTATTTCAAGTGTTTCTTAGAAGTTTTTATTCATTTCTGGAAACTATAATTGCGTATTTGAAGAGTTTGACCAGCATTAGAGAGTGTTCCTACAAGTATATACTGGAATCGTCAGCATTTTAACTGATTCACACAGAAAACGCCAGAGAAATTCGGCCTCCAATTGTAAACATAAACAGTATAGTCCTTACTTACAGTGTTTCTAAACAAATTTTGAGCTGTATAAATCTAATTCCTAATATTTGAAAGGAAATTCAAGTGAAAACGCTTCTAAAAAGTAGCCGGAGTTGTAAATATTATCATTTTTCTGGTCATTTCCGAACTTTCCACTGGTAACTTCCATGAATGAAAATGGCAGAAAATGTAGTATGAATCTATTACCTTTTATTTCAAGTGTTTCTTACACGTTTTTAATCATTTCGGGAAACTATAATTGCGTATTTGAAGAGTTTTACCACAGTTAGAGAGAGTTCCTACAATGATATACTCGAATCGTCAGCATTGTAACTTATCCACACAGAAAACGCCAGAGAAATTCGGCCTCCAATTATAAACATAAACAGAATAGTCCTCACTTCCAGTATTTCTACACAAATTTTGAGCTGTATAAACCTAATTCCTTATATTTGAAAGCAAATTCAAGTGAAAACGCTTCCTAAAGTAGCTGGAGTTGTAAATATTATCAGTTTTCTGGTCATTTCCAAACATTCCACTGGTAACCTCCGTGATTGAAAATGGCAGGAAATGTAGTAAGAGCCTATATCCTTTTATTTCAAGTGTTTCTTACAAGTTTTTAATCATTTCTGGAAACTATAATTGCGTATTTGAAGAGTTTGACCAGAATTAGAGAGTGTTCCTACAAGTATATACTGGAATCGTCAGCATTTTAACTGATTCACACTGAAAACGCCAGAGAATTTCGGCCTCCAATTGTAAACATAAACAGTATAGTCCTTACTTACAGTGTTTCTAAACAAATTTTGAGCTGTATAAATCTAATTCCTAATATTTGTAAGCAAATTCATGTGAAAACGCTTCGAAAAAGTAGCCGGAGTTGTAAATATTATCAGTTTTCTTGTCATTTCCGAACTTTCCACTGGTAACCTCCGTGATTGAAAATGGCAGGAAATGTAGTAAGAACCTATATCCTTTTATTTCAAGTGTTTCATACAAGTTTTTAATCATTTCTGGAAAGTATAATTGCGTATTTGAAGAGTTTGACCAGAATTAGAGAATGTTCCTACAAGTATATACTGGAATCGTCATCATTGTAACTTATCCACACAGAAAACGCCAGAGAAATTCGGCCTCTAATTGTAAACATAAACAGTATAGTCCTTACTTACAGTGTTTTTAAACAAATTGTGAGCTGAGTAACCCTGAATTCCTAATATTTGAAACAAATTGAATTCAAAACGCTCCCTAAATTAATCGGAGTTGTAAATATTATCAGTTTTCTGGTCATTTCCAAGCTTTCCTCTGGTAACCTCCATGAATGAAAATGGCAGAAAATGTAGTATGAATCTATTACCTTTTATTTCAAGTGTTTCTTACAAGTTTTTAATCATTTTGGGAAACTATAATTGCGTATTTGAAGAGTTTTACCACAACTAGAGAGAGTTCCTACAACTATATACTCAAATCGTCAGCATTGTATCTTATCCACACAGAAAACGCCAGAGAAATTCAGCCTCCAATTATAAACATAAACAGTAAAGTCCTCACTTCCAGTATTTCTACACAAATTTTGAGCTGTATAAACCTAATTCCTAATATTTGAAAGGAAATTCAAGTGAAAACGCTTCTAAAAAGTAGCCGGAGTTGTAAATATTATCATTTTTCTGGTCATTTCCGAACTTTCCACTGGTAACCTCCGTGATTGAAAATGGCAGGAAATGTAGTAAAAACCTATTTCCTTCGATTTAAAGTGTTTCATACAAGTTTTTAATCATTTCTGGAAACTATAATTGCTTATTTGAAGAGTTTGACCAGAATTAGAGAGTGTTCCTACAAGTATATACTGGAATCGTCATCATTTTAACTGATTCACACAGAAAACGCCAGAGAAATTCGGCCTCCAATTGTAAACATAAACAGTATAGTCCTTACTTACAGTGTTTTTAAACAAATTTTGAGCTGAATAACCCTGAATTCCTAATATTTGAAACAAATTGAATGCAAAACGCTCCCTAAATTAATCGGAGTTGTAAATATTATCAGTTTTCTGGTCATTTCCAAGCTTTCCCCTGGTAACCTCCATGAATGAAAATGGCAGAAAATGTAATATGAATCTATTACCTTTTATTTCAAGTGTTTCTTAGAAGTTTTTATTCATTTCTGGAAACTATAATTGCGTATTTGAAGAGTTTGACCAGAATTACAGAGTGTTCCTACAAGTATATACTGGAATCGTCAGCATTTTAACTGATTCACACAGAAAACGCCAGAGAAATTCGGCCTCCAATTGTAAACATAAACAGTATAGTCCTTACTTACAGTGTTTCTAAACAAATTTTGAGCTGTATAAATCTAATTCCTAATATTTGAAAGGAAATTCAAGTGAAAACGCTTCTAAAAAGTAGCCGGAGTTGTAAATATTATCATTTTTCTGGTCATTTCCGAACTTTCCACTGGTAACTTCCATGAATGAAAATGGCAGAAAATGTTGTATGAATCTATTACATTTTATTTCAAGTGTTTCTTACACGTTTTTAATCATTTCGGGAAACTATAATTGCGTATTTGAAGAGTTTTACCACAGTTAGAGAGAGTTCCTACAATGATATACTCGAATCGTCAGCATTGTAACTTATCCACACAGAAAACGCCAGAGAAATTCGGCCTCCAATTATAAACATAAACAGAATAGTCCTCACTTCCAGTATTTCTACACAAATTTTGAGCTGTATAAACCTAATTCCTTATATTTGAAAGCAAATTCAAGTGAAAACGCTTCCTAAAGTAGCTGGAGTTGTAAATATTATCAGTTTTCTGGTCATTTCCAAACTTTCCACTGGTAACCTCCGTCATTGAAAATGGCAGGAAATGTAGTAAGAGCCTATATCCTTTTATTTCAAGTGTTTCTTACAAGTTTTTAATCATTTCTGGAAACTATAATTGCGTATTTGAAGAGTTTGACCAGAATTAGAGAGTGTTCCTACAAGTATATACTGGAATCGTCAGCATTTTAACTGATTCACACTGAAAACGCCAGAGAAATTCGGCCTCCAATTGTAAACATAAACAGTATAGTCCTTACTTACACTGTTTCTAAACAAATTTTGAGCTGTATAAATCTAATTCCTAATATTTGAAAGCAAATTCATGTGAAAACGCTTCGAAAAAGTAGCCGGAGTTGTAAATATTATCAGTTTTCTTGTCATTTCCGAACTTTCCACTGGTAACCTCCGTGATTGAAAATGGCAGGAAATGTAGTAAGAACCTATATCCTTTTATTTCAAGTGTTTCATACAAGTTTTTAATCATTTCTGGAAACTATAATTGCGTATTTGAAGAGTTTTACCAGAATTAGAGAATGTTCCTACAAGTATATACTGGAATCGTCATCATTGTAACTTATCCACACAGAAAACGCCAGAGAAATTCGGCCTCTAATTGTAAACATAAACAGTATAGTCCTTACTTACAGTGTTTTTAAACAAATTGTGAGCTGAGTAACCCTGAATTCCTAATATTTGAAACAAATTGAATTCAAAACGCTCCCTAAATTAATCGGAGTTGTAAATATTATCAGTTTTCTGGTCATTTCCAAGCTTTCCTCTGGTAACCTCCATGAATGAAAATGGCAGAAAATGTAGTATGAATCTATTACCTTTTATTTCAAGTGTTTCCTACAAGTTTTTAATCATTTTGGGAAACTATAATTGCGTATTTGAAGAGTTTTACCACAACTAGAGAGAGTTCCTACAACTATATACTCAAATCGTCAGCATTGTATCTTATCCACACAGAAAACGCCAGAGAAATTCAGCCTCCAATTATAAACATAAACAGTAAAGTCCTCACTTCCAGTATTTCTACACAAATTTTGAGCTGTATAAACCTAATTCCTAATATTTGAAAGGAAATTCAAGTGAAAACGCTTCTAAAAAGTAGCCGGAGTTGTAAATATTATCATTTTTCTGGTCATTTCCGAACTTTCCACTGGTAACCTCCGTGATTGAAAATGGCAGGAAATGTAGTAAAAACCTATTTCCTTCGATTTAAAGTGTTTCATACAAGTTTTTAATCATTTCTGGAAACTATAATTGCTTATTTGAAGAGTTTGACCAGAATTAGAGAGTGTTCCTACAAGTATATACTGGAATCGTCATCATTTTAACTGATTCACACAGAAAACGCCAGAGAAATTCGGCCTCCAATTGTAAACATAAACAGTATAGTCCTTACTTACAGTGTTTTTAAACAAATTTTGAGCTGAATAACCCTGAATTCCTAATATTTGAAACAAATTGAATGCAAAACGCTCCCTAAATTAATCGGAGTTGTAAATATTATCAGTTTTCTGGTCATTTCCAAGCTTTCCCCTGGTAACCTCCATGAATGAAAATGGCAGAAAATGTAATATGAATCTATTACCTTTTATTTCAAGTGTTTCTTAGAAGTTTTTATTCATTTCTGGAAACTATAATTGCGTATTTGAAGAGTTTGACCAGAATTACAGAGTGTTCCTACAAGTATATACTGGAATCGTCAGCATTTTAACTGATTCACACAGAAAACGCCAGAGAAATTCGGCCTCCAATTGTAAACATAAACAGTATAGTCCTTACTTACAGTGTTTCTAAACAAATTTTGAGCTGTATAAATCTAATTCCTAATATTTGAAAGGAAATTCAAGTGAAAACGCTTCTAAAAAGTAGCCGGAGTTCTAAATATTATCATTTTTCTGGTCATTTCCGAACTTTCCACTGGTAACTTCCATGAATGAAAATGGCAGAAAATGTAGTATGAATCTATTACATTTTATTTCAAGTGTTTCTTACACGTTTTTAATCATTTCGGGAAACTATAATTGCGTATTTGAAGAGTTTTACCACAGTTAGAGAGAGTTCCTACAATGATATACTCGAATCGTCATCATTGTAACTTATCCACACAGAAAACGCCAGAGAAATTCGGCCTCCAATTATAAACATAAACAGAATAGTCCTCACTTCCAGTATTTCTACACAAATTTTGAGCTGTATAAACCTAATTCCTTATATTTGAAAGCAAATTCAAGTGAAAACGCTTCCTAAAGTAGCTGGAGTTGTAAATATTATCAGTTTTCTGGTCATTTCCAAACTTTCCACTGGTAACCTCCGTCATTGAAAATGGCAGGAAATGTAGTAAGAGCCTATATCCTTTTATTTCAAGTGTTTCTTACAAGTTTTTAATCATTTCTGGAAACTATAATTGCGTATTTGAAGAGTTTGACCAGAATTAGAGAGTGTTCCTACAAGTATATACTGGAATCGTCAGCATTTTAACTGATTCACACTGAAAACGCCAGAGAAATTCGGCCTCCAATTGTAAACATAAACAGTATAGTCCTTACTTACAGTGTTTCTAAACAAATTTTGAGCTGTATAAATCTAATTCCTAATATTTGAAAGCAAATTCATGTGAAAACGCTTCGAAAAAGTAGCCGGAGTTGTAAATATTATCAGTTTTCTTGTCATTTCCGAACTTTCCACTGGTAACCTCCGTGATTGAAAATGGCAGGAAATGTAGTAAGAACCTATATCCTTTTATTTCAAGTGTTTCATACAAGTTTTTAATCATTTCTGGAAACTATAATTGCGTATTTGAAGAGTTTGACCAGAATTAGAGAATGTCCCTACAAGTATATACTGGAATCGTCATCATTGTAACTTATCCACACAGAAAACGCCAGAGAAATTCGGCCTCCAATTGTAAACATAAACAGTATAGTCCTTACTTACAGTGTTTTTAAACAAATTGTGAGCTGAGTAACCCTGAATTCCTAATATTTGAAACAAATTGAATTCAAAACGCTCCCTAAATTAATCGGAGTTGTAAATATTATCAGTTTTCTGGTCATTTCCAAGCTTTCCTCTGGTAACCTCCATGAATGAAAATGGCAGAAAATGTAGTATGAATCTATTACCTTTTATTTCAAGTGTTTCTTACAAGTTTTTAATCATTTTGGGAAACTATAATTGCGTATTTGAAGAGTTTTACCACAACTAGAGAGAGTTCCTACAACTATATACTCAAATCGTCAGCATTGTATCTTATCCACACAGAAAACGCCAGAGAAATTCAGCCTCCAATTATAAACATAAACAGTATAGTCCTCACTTCCAGTATTTCTACACAAATTTTGAGCTGTATAAACCTAATTCCTAATATTTGAAAGGATATTCAAGTGAAAACGCTTCTAAAAAGTAGCCGGAGTTGTAAATATTATCATTTTTCTGGTCATTTCCGAACTTTCCACTGGTAACCTCCGTGATTGAAAATGGCAGGAAATGTAGTAAAAACCTATTTCCTTTGATTTAAAGTGTTTCATACAAGTTTTTAATCATTTCTGGAAACTATAATTGCTTATTTGAAGAGTTTGACCAGAATTAGAGAGTGTTCCTACAAGTATATACTGGAATCGTCATCATTTTAACTGATTCACACAGAAAACGCCAGAGAAATTCGGCCTCCAATTGTAAACATAAACAGTATAGTCCTTACTTACAGTGTTTTTAAACAAATTTTGAGCTGAATAACCCTGAATTCCTAATATTTGAAACAAATTGAATTCAAAACGCTCCCTAAATTAATCGGAGTTGTAAATATTATCAGTTTTCTGATCATTTCCAAGCTTTCCACTGGTAACTTCCATGAATGAAAATGGCAGAAAATGTAGTATGAATCTATAACCTTTTATTTCAAGTGTTTCTTACAAGTTTTTAAGCATTTCGGGAAACTATAATTGCGTATTTGAAGAGTTTTACCACAGTTAGAGAGAGTTCCTACAACGATATACTCGAATCGTCAGCATTGTAACTTATCCACACAGAAAACGCCAGAGAAATTCGGCCTCCAATTATAAACATAAACAGAATAGTCCTCACTTCCAGTATTTCTACACAAATTTTGAGCTGTATAAACCTAATTCCTTATATTTGAAAGCAAATTCAAGTGAAAACGCTTCCTAAAGTAGCTGGAGTTGTAAATATTATCAGTTTTCTGGTCATTTCCAAACATTCCACTGGTAACCTCCGTGATTGAAAATGGCAGGAAATGTAGTAAGAGCCTATATCCTTTTATTTCAAGTGTTTCTTACAAGTTTTTAATCATTTCTGGAAACTATAATTGCGTATTTGAAGAGTTTGACGAGAATTAGAGAGTGTTCCTACAAGTATATACTGGAATCGTCAGCATTTTAACTGATTCACACTGAAAACGCCAGAGAAATTCGGCCTCCAATTGTAAACATAAACAGTATAGTCCTTACTTACAGTGTTTCTAAACAAATTTTGAGCTGTATAAATCTAATTCCTAATATTTGAAAGCAAATTCATGTGAAAACGCTTCGAAAAAGTAGCCGGAGTTGTAAATATTATCAGTTTTCTTGTCATTTCCGAACTTTCCACTGGTAACCTCCGTGATTGAAAATGGCAGGAAATGTAGTAAGAACCTATATCCTTTTATTTCAAGTGTTTCATACAAGTTTTTAATCATTTCTGGAAACTATAATTGCGTATTTGAAGAGTTTGACCAGAATTAGAGAATGTTCCTACAATTATATACTGGAATCGTCATCATTGTAACTTATCCACACAGAAAACGCCAGAGAAATTCGGCCTCCAATTGTAAACATAAACAGTATAGTCCTTACTTACAGTGTTTTTAAACAAATTGTGAGCTGAGTAACCCTGAATTCCTAATATTTGAAACAAATTGAATTCAAAACGCTCCCTAAATTAATCGGAGTTGTAAATATTATCAGTTTTCTGGTCATTTCCAAGCTTTCCTCTGGTAACCTCCATGAATGAAAATGGCAGAAAATGTAGTATGAATCTATTACCTTTTATTTCAAGTGTTTCTTACAAGTTTTTAATCATTTTGGGAAACTATAATTGCGTATTTGAAGAGTTTTACCACAACTAGAGAGAGTTCCTACAACTATATACTCAAATCGTCAGCATTGTAACTTATCCACACAGAAAACGCCAGAGAAATTCAGCCTCCAATTATAAACATAAACAGTATAGTCCTCACTTCCAGTATTTCTACACAAATTTTGAGCTGTATAAATCTAATTCCTAATATTTGAAAGGAAATTCAAGTGAAAACGCTTCTAAAAAGTAGCCGGAGTTGTAAATATTATCATTTTTCTGGTCATTTCTGAACTTTCCACTGGTAACCTCCTGATTGAAAATGGCAGGAAATGTAGTAAGAGCCTATATCCTATTATTTCAAGTGTTTCTTACAAGGTTTTAATCATTTCGGGAAACTATAATTGCGTATTTGAAGAGTTTTACCACAATTAGAGAGAGTTCCTACAACTATATACTCGAATCGTCAGCATTTTAACTTATCCACACAGAAAACGCCAGAGAAATTCGGCCTCCAATTGTAAACATAAACAGTATAGTCCTTACTTACAGTGTTTTTAAACAAATTGTGAGCTGAATAACCCTGAATTCTTATATTTGAAACAAATTGAATTCAAAACTCTCCCTAAATTAATCGGAGTTGTAAATATTATCAGTTTTCTGGTCATTTCCAAGCTTTCCTCTGGTAACCTCCATGAATGAAAATGGCAGAAAATGTAGTATGAATCTATTACCTTTTATTTCAAGTGTTTCTTACAAGTTTTTAATCATTTCGGGAAACTATAATTGCGTATTTGAAGAGTTTGACCAGAATTAGAGAGTGTTCCTACAAGTATATACTGGAATCGTCAGCATTTTAACTGATTCACACTGAAAACGCCAGAGAAATTCGGCCTCCAATTGTAAACATAAACAGTATAGTCCTTACTTACAGTGTTTCTAAACAAATTTTGAGCTGTATAAATCTAATTCCTAATATTTGAAAGCAAATTCATGTGAAAACGCTTCGAAAAAGTAGCCGGAGTTGTAAATATTATCAGTTTTCTTGTCATTTCCGAACTTTCCACTGGTAACCTCCGTGATTGAAAATGGCAGGAAATGTAGTAAGAACCTATATCCTTTTATTTCAAGTGTTTCATACATGTTTTTAATCATTTCTGGAAACTATAATTGCGTATTTGAAGAGTTTGACCAGAATTAGAGAATGTTCCTACAAGTATATACTGGAATCGTCATCATTGTAACTTATCCACACAGAAAACGCCAGAGAAATTCGGCCTCCAATTGTAAACATAAACAGTATAGGCCTTACTTACAGTGTTTTTAAACAAATTGTGAGCTGAGTAACCCCGAATTCCTAATATTTGAAACAAATTGAATTCAAAACGCTCCCTAAATTAATCGGAGTTGTAAATATTATCAGTTTTCTGGTCATTTCCAAGCTTTCCTCTGGTAACCTCCATGAATGAAAATGGCAGAAAATGTAGTATGAATCTATTACCTTTTATTTCAAGTGTTTCTTACAAGTTTTTAATCATTTCGGGAAACTATAATTGCGTATTTGAAGAGTTTTACCACAACTAGAGAGAGTTCCTACAACTATATACTCAAATCGTCAGCATTGTATCTTATCCACACAGAAAACGCCAGAGAAATTCAGCCTCCAATTATAAACATAAACAGTATAGTCCTCACTTCCAGTATTTCTACACAAATTTTGAGCTGTATAAACCTAATTCCTAATATTTGAAAGGAAATTCAAGTGAAAACGCTTCTAAAAAGTAGCCGGAGTTGTAAATATTATCATTTTTCTGGTCATTTCCGAACTTTCCACTGGTAACCTCCGTGATTGAAAATGGCAGGAAATGTAGTAAGAACCTATTTCCTTCGATTTAAAGTGTTTCATACAAGTTTTTAATCATTTCTGGAAACTATAATTGCGTATTTGAAGAGTTTGACCAGAATTAGAGAGTGTTCCTACAAGTATATACTGGAATCGTCATCATTTTAACTGATTCACACAGAAAACGCCAGAGAAATTCGGCCTCCAATTGTAAACATAAACAGTATAGTCCTTACTTACAGTGTTTTTAAACAAATTTTGAGCTGAATAACCCTGAATTCCTAATATTTGAAACAAATTGAATTCAAAACGCTCCCTAAATTAATCGGAGTTGTAAATATTATCAGTTTTCTGATCATTTCCAAGCTTTCCACTGGTAACTTCCATGAATGAAAATGGCAGAAAATGTAGTATGAATCTATTACCTTTTATTTCAAGTGTTTCTTACAAGTTTTTAATCATTTCGGGAAAATATAATTGCGTATTTGAAGATTTTTACCACAGTTAGAGAGAGTTCCTACAACGATATACTCGAATCGTCAGCATTGTAACTTATCCACACAGAAAACGCCAGAGAAATTCGGCCTCCAATTATAAACATAAACAGAATAGTCCTCACTTCCAGTATTTCTACACAAATTTTGAGCTGTATAAACCTAATTCCTTATATTTGAAAGCAAATTCAAGTGAAAACGCTTCCTAAAGTAGCTGGAGTTGTAAATATTATCAGTTTTCTGGTCATTTCCAAACTTTCCACTGGTAACCTCCGTCATTGAAAATGGCAGGAAATGTAGTAAGAGCCTATATCCTTTTATTTCAAGTGTTTCTTACAAGTTTTTAATCATTTCTGGAAACTATAATTGCATATTTGAAGAGTTTGACCAGAATTAGAGAGTGTTCCTACAAGTATATACTGGAATCGTCAGCATTTTAATTGATTCACACTGAAAACGCCAGAGAAATTCGGCCTCCAATTGTAAACATAAACAGTATAGTCCTTACTTACGGTGTTTCTAAACAAATTTTGAGCTGTATAAATCTAATTTCTAATATTTGAAAGCAAATTCATGTGAAAACGCTTCGAAAAAGTAGCCGGAGTTGTAAATATTATCAGTTTTCTTGTCATTTCCGAACTTTCCACTGGTAACCTCCGTGATTGAAAATGGCAGGAAATGTAGTAAGAACCTATATCCTTTTATTTCAAGTGTTTCATACAAGTTTTTAATCATTTCTGGAAACTATAATTGCGTATTTGAAGAGTTTGACCAGAATTAGAGAATGTTCCTACAAGTATATACTGGAATCGTCATCATTGTAACTTATCCACACAGAAAACGCCAGAGAAATTCGGCCTCCAATTGTAAACATAAACAGTATAGTCCTTACTTACAGTGTTTCTAAACAAATTTTGAGCTGTATAAATCTAATTCCTAATATTTGAAAGCAAATTCATGTGAAAACGCTTCGAAAAAGTAGCCGGAGTTGTAAATATTATCAGTTTTCTTGTCATTTCCGAACTTTCCACTGGTAACCTCCGTGATTGAAAATGGCAGGAAATGTAGTAAGAACCTATATCCTTTTATTTCAAGTGTTTCATACAAGTTTTTAATCATTTCTGGAAACTATAATTGCGTATTTGAAGAGTTTGACCAGAATTAGAGAATGTTCCTACAATTATATACTGGAATCGTCATCATTGTAACTTATCCACACAGAAAACGCCAGAGAAATTCGGCCTCCAATTGTAAACATAAACAGTATAGTCCTTACTTACAGTGTTTTTAAACAAATTGTGAGCTGAGTAACCCTGAATTCCTAATATTTGAAACAAATTGAATTCAAAACGCTCCCTAAATTAATCGGAGTTGTAAATATTATCAGTTTTCTGGTCATTTCCAAGCTTTCCTCTGGTAACCTCCATGAATGAAAATGGCAGAAAATGTAGTATGAATCTATTACCTTTTATTTCAAGTGTTTCTTACAAGTTTTTAATCATTTTGGGAAACTATAATTGCGTATTTGAAGAGTTTTACCACAACTAGAGAGAGTTCCTACAACTATATACTCAAATCGTCAGCATTGTAACTTATCCACACAGAAAACGCCAGAGAAATTCAGCCTCCAATTATAAACATAAACAGTATAGTCCTCACTTCCAGTATTTCTACACAAATTTTGAGCTGTATAAATCTAATTCCTAATATTTGAAAGGAAATTCAAGTGAAAACGCTTCTAAAAAGTAGCCGGAGTTGTAAATATTATCATTTTTCTGGTCATTTCTGAACTTTCCACTGGTAACCTCCTGATTGAAAATGGCAGGAAATGTAGTAAGAGCCTATATCCTATTATTTCAAG
This sequence comes from Myotis daubentonii, assembly GCF_963259705.1. Lineage (NCBI taxonomy): Eukaryota > Metazoa > Chordata > Mammalia > Chiroptera > Vespertilionidae > Myotis > Myotis daubentonii. Next base: position 80,299,476 of record NC_081861.1, on the reverse strand, counting down.
TGTTTCTTACAAGGTTTTAATCATTTCGGGAAACTATAATTGCGTATTTGAAGAGTTTTACCACAATTAGAGAGAGTTCCTACAACTATATACTCGAATCGTCAGCATTTTAACTTATCCACACAGAAAACGCCAGAGAAATTCGGCCTCCAATTGTAAACATAAACAGTATAGTCCTTACTTACAGTGTTTTTAAACAAATTGTGAGCTGAATAACCCTGAATTCTTATATTTGAAACAAATTGAATTCAAAACTCTCCCTAAATTAATCGGAGTTGTAAATATTATCAGTTTTCTGGTCATTTCCAAGCTTTCCTCTGGTAACCTCCATGAATGAAAATGGCAGAAAATGTAGTATGAATCTATTACCTTTTATTTCAAGTGTTTCTTACAAGTTTTTAATCATTTCGGGAAACTATAATTGCGTATTTTAAGAGTTTGACCAGAATTAGAGAGTGTTCCTACAAGTATATACTGGAATCGTCAGCATTTTAACTGATTCACACTGAAAACGCCAGAGAAATTCGGCCTCCAATTGTAAACATAAACAGTATAGTCCTTACTTACAGTGTTTCTAAACAAATTTTGAGCTGTATAAATCTAATTCCTAATATTTGAAAGCAAATTCATGTGAAAACGCTTCGAAAAAGTAGCCGGAGTTGTAAATATTATCAGTTTTCTTGTCATTTCCGAACTTTCCACTGGTAACCTCCGTGATTGAAAATGGCAGGAAATGTAGTAAGAACCTATATCCTTTTATTTCAAGTGTTTCATACATGTTTTTAATCATTTCTGGAAACTATAATTGCGTATTTGAAGAGTTTGACCAGAATTAGAGAATGTTCCTACAAGTATATACTGGAATCGTCATCATTGTAACTTATCCACACAGAAAACGCCAGAGAAATTCGGCCTCCAATTGTAAACATAAACAGTATAGGCCTTACTTACAGTGTTTTTAAACAAATTGTGAGCTGAGTAACCCCGAATTCCTAATATTTGAAACAAATTGAATTCAAAACGCTCCCTAAATTAATCGGAGTTGTAAATATTATCAGTTTTCTGGTCATTTCCAAGCTTTCCTCTGGTAACCTCCATGAATGAAAATGGCAGAAAATGTAGTATGAATCTATTACCTTTTATTTCAAGTGTTTCTTACAAGTTTTTAATCATTTCGGGAAACTATAATTGCGTATTTGAAGAGTTTTACCACAACTAGAGAGAGTTCCTACAACTATATACTCAAATCGTCAGCATTGTATCTTATCCACACAGAAAACGCCAGAGAAATTCAGCCTCCAATTATAAACATAAACAGTATAGTCCTCACTTCCAGTATTTCTACACAAATTTTGAGCTGTATAAACCTAATTCCTAATATTTGAAAGGAAATTCAAGTGAAAACGCTTCTAAAAAGTAGCCGGAGTTGTAAATATTATCATTTTTCTGGTCATTTCCGAACTTTCCACTGGTAACCTCCGTGATTGAAAATGGCAGGAAATGTAGTAAGAACCTATTTCCTTCGATTTAAAGTGTTTCATACAAGTTTTTAATCATTTCTGGAAACTATAATTGGGTATTTGAAGAGTTTGACCAGAATTAGAGAGTGTTCCTACAAGTATATACTGGAATCGTCATCATTTTAACTGATTCACACAGAAAACGCCAGAGAAATTCGGCCTCCAATTGTAAACATAAACAGTATAGTCCTTACTTACAGTGTTTTTAAACAAATTTTGAGCTGAATAACCCTGAATTCCTAATATTTGAAACAAATTGAATTCAAAACGCTCCCTAAATTAATCGGAGTTGTAAATATTATCAGTTTTCTGATCATTTCCAAGCTTTCCACTGGTAACTTCCATGAATGAAAATGGCAGAAAATGTAGTATGAATCTATTACCTTTTATTTCAAGTGTTTCTTACAAGTTTTTAATCATTTCGGGAAACTATAATTGCGTATTTGAAGATTTTTACCACAGTTAGAGAGAGTTCCTACAACGATATACTCGAATCGTCAGCATTGTAACTTATCCACACAGAAAACGCCAGAGAAATTCGGCCTCCAATTATAAACATAAACAGAATAGTCCTCACTTCCAGTATTTCTACACAAATTTTGAGCTGTATAAACCTAATTCCTTATATTTGAAAGCAAATTCAAGTGAAAACGCTTCCTAAAGTAGCTGGAGTTGTAAATATTATCAGTTTTCTGGTCATTTCCAAACTTTCCACTGGTAACCTCCGTCATTGAAAATGGCAGGAAATGTAGTAAGAGCCTATATCCTTTTATTTCAAGTGTTTCTTACAAGTTTTTAATCATTTCTGGAAACTATAATTGCGTATTTGAAGAGTTTGACCAGAATTAGAGAGTGTTCCTACAAGTATATACTGGAATCGTCAGCATTTTAACTGATTCACACTGAAAACGCCAGAGAAATTCGGCCTCCAATTGTAAACATAAACAGTATAGTCCTTACTTACAGTGTTTCTAAACAAATTTTGAGCTGTATAAATCTAATTCCTAATGTTTGAAAGCAAATTCATGTGAAAACGCTTCGAAAAAGTAGCCGGAGTTGTAAATATTATCAGTTTTCTTGTCATTTCCGAACTTTCCACTGGTAACCTCCGTGATTGAAAATGGCAGGAAATGTAGTAAGAACCTATATCCTTTTATTTCAAGTGTTTCATACAAGTTTTTAATCATTTCTGGAAACTATAATTGCGTATTTGAAGAGTTTGACCAGAATTAGAGAATGTTCCTACAATTATATACTGTAATCGTCATCATTGTAACTTATCCACACAGAAAACGCCAGAGAAATTCGGCCTCCAATTGTAAACATAAACAGTATAGTCCTTACTTACAGTGTTTTTAAACAAATTGTGAGCTGAATAACCCTGAATTCCTAATATTTGAAACAAATTGAATTCAAAACGCTCCCTAAATTAATCGGAGTTGTAAATATTATCAGTTTTCTGGTCATTTCCAAGCTTTCCTCTGGTAACCTCCATGAATGAAAATGGCAGAAAATGTAGTATGAATCTATTACCTTTTATTTCAAGTGTTTCTTACAAGTTTTTAATCATTTCGGGAAACTATAATTGCGTATTTGAAGAGTTCTACCACAGTTAGAGAGAGTTCCTACAACGATATACTCGAATCGTCAGCATTGTAACTTATCCACACAGAAAACGCCAGAGAAATTCGGCCTCCAATTATAAACATAAACAGTATAGTCCTCACTTCCAGTATTTCTACACAAATTTTGAGCTGTATAAATCTAATTCCTAATATTTGAAAGGAAATTCAAGTGAAAACGCTTCTAAAAAGTAGCCGGAGTTGTAAATATTATCATTTTTCTGGTCATTTCCGAACTTTCCACTGGTAACCTCCGTGATTGAAAATGGCAGGAAATGTAGTAAGAACCTATTTCCTTCAATTTAAAGTGTTTCATACAAGTTTTTAATCATTTCTGGAAACTATAATTGCGTATTTGAAGAGTTTGACCAGAATTAGAGAGTGTTCCTACAAGTATATACTGGAATCGTCATCATTTTAACTGATTCACACAGAAAACGCCAGAGAAATTCGGCCTCCAATTGTAAACATAAACAGTATAGTCCTTACTTACAGTGTTTTTAAACAAATTTTGAGCTGAATAACCCTGAATTCCTAATATTTGAAACAAATTGAATGCGAAACGCTCCCTAAATTAATCGGAGTTGTAAATATTATCAGTTTTCTGGTCATTTCCAAGCTTTCCCCTGGTAACCTCCATGAATGAAAATGGCAGAAAATGTAGTATGAATCTATTACCTTTTATTTCAAGTGTTTCTTAGAAGTTTTTATTCATTTCTGGAAACTATAATTGCGTATTTGAAGAGTTTGACCAGAATTAGAGAGTGTTCCTACAAGTATATACTGGAATCGTCAGCATTTTAACTGATTCACACAGAAAACGCCAGAGAAATTCGGCCTCCAATTGTAAACATAAACAGTATAGTCCTTACTTACAGTGTTTCTAAACAAATTTTGAGCTGTATAAATCTAATTCCTAATATTTGAAAGGAAATTCAAGTGAAAACGCTTCTAAAAAGTAGCCGGAGTTGTAAATATTATCATTTTTCTGGTCATTTCCGAACTTTCCACTGGTAACTTCCATGAATGAAAATGGCAGAAAATGTAGTATGAATCTATTACCTTTTATTTCAAGTGTTTCTTACACGTTTTTAATCATTTCGGGAAACTATAATTGCGTATTTGAAGAGTTTTACCACAGTTAGAGAGAGTTCCTACAATGATATACTCGAATCGTCAGCATTGTAACTTATCCACACAGAAAACGCCAGAGAAATTCGGCCTCCAATTATAAACATAAACAGAATAGTCCTCACTTCCAGTATTTCTACACAAATTTTGAGCTGTATAAACCTAATTCCTTATATTTGAAAGCAAATTCAAGTGAAAACGCTTCCTAAAGTAGCTGGAGTTGTAAATATTATCAGTTTTCTGGTCATTTCCAAACTTTCCACTGGTAACCTCCGTCATTGAAAATGGCAGGAAATGTAGTAAGAGCCTATATCCTTTTATTTCAAGTGTTTCTTACAAGTTTTTAATCATTTCTGGAAACTATAATTGCGTAATTGAAGAGTTTGACCAGAATTAGAGAGTGTTCCTACAAGTATATACTGGAATCGTCAGCATTTTAACTGATTCACACTGAAAACGCCAGAGAAATTCGGCCTCCAATTGTAAACATAAACAGTATAGTCCTTACTTACAGTGTTTCTAAACAAATTTTGAGCTGTATAAATCTAATTCCTAATATTTGAAAGCAAATTCATGTGAAAACGCTTCGAAAAAGTAGCCGGAGTTGTAAATATTATCAGTTTTCTTGTCATTTCCGAACTTTCCACTGGTAACCTCCGTGATTGAAAATGGCAGGAAATGTAGTAAGAACCTATATCCTTTTATTTCAAGTGTTTCATACAAGTTTTTAATCATTTCTGGAAACTATAATTGCGTATTTGAAGAGTTTTACCAGAATTAGAGAATGTCCCTACAAGTATATACTGGAATCGTCATCATTGTAACTTATCCACACAGAAAACGCCAGAGAAATTCGGCCTCCAATTGTAAACATAAACAGGATAGTCCTTACTTACAGTGTTTTTAAACAAATTGTGAGCTGAGTAACCCTGAATTCCTAATATTTGAAACAAATTGAATTCAAAACGCTCCCTAAATTAATCGGAGTTGTAAATATTATCAGTTTTCTGGTCATTTCCAAGCTTTCCTCTGGTAACCTCCATGAATGAAAATGGCAGAAAATGTAGTATGAATCTATTACCTTTTATTTCAAGTGTTTCTTACAAGTTTTTAATCATTTTGGGAAACTATAATTGCGTATTTGAAGAGTTTTACCACAACTAGAGAGAGTTCCTACAACTATATACTCAAATCGTCAGCATTGTATCTTATCCACACAGAAAACGCCAGAGAAATTCAGCCTCCAATTATAAACATAAACAGTATAGTCCTCACTTCCAGTATTTCTACACAAATTTTGAGCTGTATAAACCTAATTCCTAATATTTGAAAGGAAATTCAAGTGAAAACGCTTCTAAAAAGTAGCCGGAGTTGTAAATATTATCATTTTTCTGGTCATTTCCGAACTTTCCACTGGTAACCTCCGTGATTGAAAATGGCAGGAAATGTAGTAAAAACCTATTTCCTTCGATTTAAAGTGTTTCATACAAGTTTTTAATCATTTCTGGAAACTATAATTGCTTATTTGAAGAGTTTGACCAGAATTAGAGAGTGTTCCTACAAGTATATACTGGAATCGTCATCATTTTAACTGATTCACACAGAAAACGCCAGAGAAATTCGGCCTCCAATTGTAAACATAAACAGTATAGTCCTTACTTACAGTGTTTTTAAACAAATTTTGAGCTGAATAACCCTGAATTCCTAATATTTGAAACAAATTGAATTCAAAACGCTCCCTAAATTAATCGGAGTTGTAAATATTATCAGTTTTCTGATCATTTCCAAGCTTTCCACTGGTAACTTCCATTAATGAAAATGGCAGAAAATGTAGTATGAATCTATTACGTTTTATTTCAAGTGTTTCTTACAAGTTTTTAAGCATTTCGGGAAACTATAATTGCGTATTTGAAGAGTTTTACCACAGTTAGAGAGAGTTCCTACAACGATATACTCGAATCGTCAGCATTGTAACTTATCCACACAGAAAACGCCAGAGAAATTCGGCCTCCAATTATAAACATAAACAGAATAGTCCTCACTTCCAGTATTTCTACACAAATTTTGAGCTGTATAAACCTAATTCCTTATATTTGAAAGCAAATTCAAGTGAAAACGCTTCCTAAAGTAGCTGGAGTTGTAAATATTATCAGTTTTCTGGTCATTTCCAAACATTCCACTGGTAACCTCCGTGATTGAAAATGGCAGGAAATGTAGTAAGAGCCTATATCCTTTTATTTCAAGTGTTTCTTACAAGTTTTTAATCATTTCTGGAAACTATAATTGCGTATTTGAAGAGTTTGACCAGAATTAGAGAGTGTTCCTACAAGTATATACTGGAATCGTCAGCATTTTAACTGATTCACACTGAAAACGCCAGAGAAATTCGGCCTCCAATTGTAAACATAAACAGTATAGTCCTTACTTACAGTGTTTCTAAACAAATTTTGAGCTGTATAAATCTAATTCCTAATGTTTGAAAGCAAATTCATGTGAAAACGCTTCGAAAAAGTAGCCGGAGTTGTAAATATTATCAGTTTTCTTGTCATTTCCGAACTTTCCACTGGTAACCTCCGTGATTGAAAATGGCAGGAAATGTAGTAAGAACCTATATCCTTTTATTTCAAGTGTTTCATACAAGTTTTTAATCATTTCTGGAAACTATAATTGCGTATTTGAAGAGTTTGACCAGAATTAGAGAATGTTCCTACAATTATATACTGGAATCGTCATCATTGTAACTTATCCACACAGAAAACGCCAGAGAAATTCGGCCTCCAATTGTAAACATAAACAGTATAGTCCTTACTTACAGTGTTTTTAAACAAATTGTGAGCTGAATAACCCTGAATTCCTAATATTTGAAACAAATTGAATTCAAAACGCTCCCTAAATTAATCGGAGTTGTAAATATTATCAGTTTTCTGGTCATTTCCAAGCTTTCCTCTGGTAACCTCCATGAATGAAAATGGCAGAAAATGTAGTATGAATCTATTACCTTTTATTTCAAGTGTTTCTTACAAGTTTTTAATCATTTCGGGAAACTATAATTGCGTATTTGAAGAGTTCTACCACAGTTAGAGAGAGTTCCTACAACGATATACTCGAATCGTCAGCATTGTAACTTATCCACACAGAAAACGCCAGAGAAATTCGGCCTCCAATTATAAACATAAACAGTATAGTCCTCACTTCCAGTATTTCTACACAAATTTTGAGCTGTATAAATCTAATTCCTAATATTTGAAAGGAAATTCAAGTGAAAACGCTTCTAAAAAGTAGCCGGAGTTGTAAATATTATCATTTTTCTGGTCATTTCCGAACTTTCCACTGGTAACCTCCGTGATTGAAAATGGCAGGAAATGTAGTAAGAACCTATTTCCTTCAATTTAAAGTGTTTCATACAAGTTTTTAATCATTTCTGGAAACTATAATTGCGTATTTGAAGAGTTTGACCAGAATTAGAGAGTGTTCCTACAAGTATATACTGGAATCGTCATCATTTTAACTGATTCACACAGAAAACGCCAGAGAAATTCGGCCTCCAATTGTAAACATAAACAGTATAGTCCTTACTTACAGTGTTTTTAAACAAATTTTGAGCTGAATAACCCTGAATTCCTAATATTTGAAACAAATTGAATGCGAAACGCTCCCTAAATTAATCGGAGTTGTAAATATTATCAGTTTTCTGGTCATTTCCAAGCTTTCCCCTGGTAACCTCCATGAATGAAAATGGCAGAAAATGTAGTATGAATCTATTACCTTTTATTTCAAGTGTTTCTTAGAAGTTTTTATTCATTTCTGGAAACTATAATTGCGTATTTGAAGAGTTTGACCAGAATTAGAGAGTGTTCCTACAAGTATATACTGGAATCGTCAGCATTTTAACTGATTCACACAGAAAACGCCAGAGAAATTCGGCCTCCAATTGTAAACATAAACAGTATAGTCCTTACTTACAGTGTTTCTAAACAAATTTTGAGCTGTATAAATCTAATTCCTAATATTTGAAAGGAAATTCAAGTGAAAACGCTTCTAAAAAGTAGCCGGAGTTGTAAATATTATCATTTTTCTGGTCATTTCCGAACTTTCCACTGGTAACTTCCATGAATGAAAATGGCAGAAAATGTAGTATGAATCTATTACCTTTTATTTCAAGTGTTTCTTACACGTTTTTAATCATTTCGGGAAACTATAATTGCGTATTTGAAGAGTTTGACCAGAATTAGAGAGTGTTCCTACAAGTATATACTGGAATCGTCAGCATTTTAACTGATTCACACTGAAAACGCCAGAGAAATTCGGCCTACAATTGTAAACATAAACAGTATAGTCCTTACTTACAGTGTTTCTAAACAAATTTTGAGCTGTATAAATCTAATTCCTAATATTTGAAAGCAAATTCATGTGAAAACGCTTCGAAAAAGTAGCCGGAGTTGTAAATATTATCAGTTTTCTTGTCATTTCCGAACTTTCCACTGGTAACCTCCGTGATTGAAAATGGCAGGAAATGTAGTAAGAACCTATATCCTTTTATTTCAAGTGTTTCATACAAGTTTTTAATCATTTCTGGAAACTATAATTGCGTATTTGAAGAGTTTGACCAGAATTAGAGAATGTCCCTACAAGTATATACTGGAATCGTCATCATTGTAACTTATCCACACAGAAAACGCCAGAGAAATTCGGCCTCCAATTGTAAACATAAACAGTATAGTCCTTACTTACAGTGTTTTTAAACAAATTGTGAGCTGAGTAACCCTGAATTCCTAATATTTGAAACAAATTGAATTCAAAACGCTCCCTAAATTAATCGGAGTTGTAAATATTATCAGTTTTCTGGTCATTTCCAAGCTTTCCTCTGGTAACCTCCATGAATGAAAATGGCAGAAAATGTAGTATGAATCTATTACCTTTTATTTCAAGTGTTTCTTACAAGTTTTTAATCATTTTGGGAAACTATAATTGCGTATTTGAAGAGTTTTACCACAACTAGAGAGAGTTCCTACAACTATATACTCAAATCGTCAGCATTGTATCTTATCCACACAGAAAACGCCAGAGAAATTCAGCCTCCAATTATAAACATAAACAGTATAGTCCTCACTTCCAGTATTTCTACACAAATTTTGAGCTGTATAAACCTAATTCCTAATATTTGAAAGGAAATTCAAGTGAAAACGCTTCTAAAAAGTAGCCGGAGTTGTAAATATTATCATTTTTCTGGTCATTTCCGAACTTTCCACTGGTAACCTCCGTGATTGAAAATGGCAGGAAATGTAGTAAAAACCTATTTCCTTCGATTTAAAGTGTTTCATACAAGTTTTTAATCATTTCTGGAAACTATAATTGCTTATTTGAAGAGTTTGACCAGAATTAGAGAGTGTTCCTACAAGTATATACTGGAATCGTCATCATTTTAACTGATTCACACAGAAAACGCCAGAGAAATTCGGCCTCCAATTGTAAACATAAACAGTATAGTCCTTACTTACAGTGTTTTTAAACAAATTTTGAGCTGAATAACCCTGAATTCCTAATATTTGAAACAAATTGAGTGCAAAACGCTCCCTAAATTAATCGGAGTTGTAAATATTATCAGTTTTCTGGTCATTTCCAAGCTTTCCACTGGTAACCTCCGTGATTGAAAATGGCAGGAAATGTCGTTAGAGCCTATATCCTTTTATTTCAAGTGTTTCTTACAAGTTTTTAATCATTTCTGGAAACTATAATTGCGTATTTGAAGAGTTTTACCACAATTAGAGAGAGTTCCTACAACTATATACTCGAATCGTCAGCATTGTAACTTATCCACACAGAAAACGCCAGAGAAATTCCGCCTCCAATTACAAACATAAACAGTATAGTCCTCACTTCCAGTATTTCTACACAAATTTTGAGCTGTATAAACCTAATTCCTTATATTTGAAAGCAAATTCAAGTGAAAACGCTTCCTAAAGTAGCTGGAGTTTTAAATATTATCAGTTTTCTGGTCATTTCCAAACTTTCCACTGGTAACCTCCGTGATTGAAAATGGCAGGAAATGTAGTAAGAGCCTATATCCTTTTATTTCAAGTGTTTCTTACAAGTTTTTAATCATTTCGGGAAACTATAATTGCGTATTTGAAGAGTTTTACCACAATTAGAGAGAGTTCCCACAACTATATACTGGAATCATCATCATTTTAACTGATTCACACAGAAAACGCCAGAGAAATTCGGCCTCCAATTGTAAACATAAACAGTATACTCCTTACTTACAGTGTTTTTAAACAAATTTTGAGCTGAATAACCCTGAATTCCTAATATTTGAAACAAATTGAATTGGAAACGCTCCCTAAATTAATCGGAGTTGTAAATATTATCAGTTTTCTGGTCATTTCCAAGCTTTCCACTGGTAACCTCCATGAATGAAAATGGCAGAAAATGCAGTATGAATCTATTACCTTTTATTTCAAGTGTTTCTTACAAGTTTTTATTCATTTCTGGAAACTATAATTGCGTATTTGAAGAGTTTGACCAGAATTAGAGAGTGTTCCTACAACTATATACTGGAATCGTCAGCATTTTAACTGATTCACACAGAAAACGCCAGAGAAATTTGGCCTCCAATTGTAAACATAAACAGTATAGTCCTTACTTACAGTGTTTCTAAACAAATTTTGAGGTGTATAAATCTAATTCCTAATATTTGAAAGCAAATTCATGTGAAAACACTTCCAAAAAGTAGCCGGAGTTTTAAATATTATCAGTTTTCTGGTCATTTCCGAACATTCCACTGGTAACCTCCGTGATTGAAAATGGCAGGAAATGTAGTAAGAACCTATTTCCTTTTATTTAAAGTGTTTCATACAAGTTTTTAATCATTTCTGGAAACTATAATTGCGTATTTGAAGAGTTTGACCAGAATTAGAGAGTGTTCCTACAAGTATATACTGGAATCGTCATCATTGTAACTTATCCACACAGAAAACACCAGAGAAATTCGGCCTCCAATTATAAACATAAACAGTATAGTCCTCACTTCCAGTATTTCTACACAAATTTTGAGCTGTATAAACCTAATTCCTTATATTTGAAAGCAAATTCAAGTGAAAACGCTTCCTAAAGTAGCTGGAGTTGTAAATATTATCAGTTTTCTGGTCATTTCCAAACTTTCCACTGGTAACCTCCGTGATTGAAAATGGCAGGAAATGTAGTAAGAGCCTATATCCTTTTATTTCAAGTGTTTCTTACAAGTTTTTAATCATTTCGGGAAACTATAATTGCGTATTTGAAGAGTTTTACCACAATTAGAGAGAGTTCCTACAACTATATACTCGAATCGTCAGCATTGTAACTTATCCACACAGAAAACGCCAGAGAAATTCGGCCTCCAATTGTAAACATAAACAGTATAGTCCTTATTTACAGTGTTTTTCAACAAATTTTGAGCTGAATAACCCTGAATTCCTAATATTTGAAACAAATTGAATTGGAAACGCTCCCTAAATTATTCGGAGTTGTAAATATTGTAAGTTTTCTGGTCCTTTCCAAGCTTTCCTCTGGTAACCTCCATGAATGAAAATGGCAGAAAATGTAGTATGAATCTATTACCTTTTATTTCAAGTGTTTCTTACAAGTTTTTAATCATTTCGGGAAACTATAATTGCGTATTTGAAGAGTTTGACCAGAATTAGAGAGTGTTCCTACAAGTATTTACTGGAATCGTCATCATTTTAACTGATTCACACAGAAAACGCCCGAGAAATTCTGCCTCCAATTGTAAACATAAACAGTATAGTCCTTACTTACAGTGTTTTTAAACAAATTTGGAGCTGAATAACCCTGAATTCCTAATATTTGAAACAAATTGAATGCAAAACGCTCCCTAAATTAATCGGAGTTGTAAATATTATCAGTTTTCTGGTCATTTCCAAGCTTTCCCCTGGTAACCTCCATGAATGAAAATGGCAGAAAATGTAGTATGAATCTATTACCTTTTATTTCAAGTGTTTCTTAGAAGTTTTTATTCATTTCTGGAAACTATAATTGCGTATTTGAAGAGTTTGACCAGAATTAGAGAGTGTTCCTACAAGTATATACTGGAATCGTCAGCATTTTAACTGATTCACACTGAAAACGCCAGAGAAATTCGGCCTCCAATTGTAAACATAAACAGTATAGTCCTTACTTACAGTGTTTCTAAACAAATTTTGAGCTGTATAAATCTAATTCCTAATATTTGAAAGGAAATTCAAGTGAAAATGCTTCTAAAAAGTAGCCGGAGTTGTAAATATTATCATTTTTCTGGTCATTTCCGAACTTTCCACTCGTAACCTCCGTGATTGAAAATGGCAGGAAATGTAGTAAGAACCTATTTCCTTTGATTTAAAGTGTTTCATACAAGTTTTTAATCATTTCTGGAAACTATAATTGCGTATTTGAAGAGTTTGACCAGAATTAGAGAGTGTTCCTACAAGTATATACTGGAATCGTCATCATTTTAACTGATTCACACAGAAAACGCCAGAGAAATTCGGCCTCCAATTGTAAACATAAACAGTATAGTCCTTACTTACAGTGTTTTTAAACAAATTTTGAACTGAATAACCCTGAATTCCTAATATTTGAAACAAATTGAATTCAAAACGCTCCCTAAATTAATCGGAGTTGTAAATATTATCAGTTTTCTGATCATTTCCAAGCTTTCCACTGGTAACTTCCATGAATGAAAATGGCAGAAAATGTAGTATGAATCTATTACCTTTTATTTCAGGTGTTTCTTACACGTTTTTAATCATTTCGGGAAACTATAATTGCGTATTTGAAGAGTTTTACCACAGTTAGAGAGAGTTCCTACAATGATATACTCGAATCGTCAGCATTGTAACTTATCCACACAGAAAACGCCAGAGAAATTCGGCCTCCAATTATAAACATAAACAGAATAGTCCTCACTTCCAGTATTTCTACACAAATTTTGAGCTGTATAAACCTAATTCCTTATATTTGAAAGCAAATTCAAGTGAAAACGCTTCCTAAAGTAGCTGGAGTTGTAAATATTATCAGTTTTCTGGTCATTTCCAAACTTTCCACTGGTAACCTCCGTGATTGAAAATGGCAGGAAATGTAGTAAGAGCCTATATCCTTTTATTTCAAGTGTTTCTTACAAGTTTTTAATCATTTCGGGAAACTATTATTGCGTATTTGAAGAGTTTTACCACAATTAGAGAGAGTTCCTACAACTATATACTCGAATCGTCAGCATTGTAACTTATCCACACAGAAAACGCCAGAGAAATTCGGCCTCCAATTGTAAACATAAACAGTATAGTCCTTATTTACAGTGTTTTTCAACAAATTTTGAGCTGAATAACCCTGAATTCCTAATATTTGAAACAAATTGAATTGGAAACGCTCCCTAAATTATTCGGAGTTGTAAATATTATAAGTTTTCTGGTCCTTTCCAAGCTTTCCTCTGGTAACCTCCATGAATGAAAATGGCAGAAAATGTAGTATGAATCTATTACCTTTTATTTCAAGTGTTTCTTACAAGTTTTTAATCATTTCGGGAAACTATAATTGCGTATTTGAAGAGTTTGACCAGAATTAGAGAGTGTTCCTACAAGTATTTACTGGAATCGTCATCATTTTAACTGATTCACACAGAAAACGCCCGAGAAATTCTGCCTCCAATTGTAAACATAAACAGTATAGTCCTTACTTACAGTGTTTTTAAACAAATTTGGAGCTGAATAACCCTGAATTCCTAATATTTGAAACAAATTGAATGCAAAACGCTCCCTAAATTAATCGGAGTTGTAAATATTATCAGTTTTCTGGTCATTTCCAAGCTTTCCCCTGGTAACCTCCATGAATGAAAATGGCAGAAAATGTAGTATGAATCTATTACCTTTTATTTCAAGTGTTTCTTAGAAGTTTTTATTCATTTCTGGAAACTATAATTGCGTATTTGAAGAGTTTGACCAGAATTAGAGAGTGTTCCTACAAGTATATACTGGAATCGTCAGCATTTTAACTGATTCACACAGAAAACGCCAGAGAAATTCGGCCTCCAATTGTAAACATAAACAGTATAGTCCTTACTTACAGTGTTTCTAAACAAATTTTGAGCTGTATAAATCTAATTCCTAATATTTGAAAGGAAATTCAAGTGAAAACGCTTCTAAAAAGTAGCCGGAGTTGTAAATATTATCATTTTTCTGGTCATTTCCGAACTTTCCACTGGTAACCTCCGTGATTGAAAATGGCAGGAAATGTAGTAAGAACCTATTTCCTTTGATTTAAAGTGTTTCATACAAGTTTTTAATCATTTCTGGAAACTATAATTGCGTATTTGAAGAGTTTGACCAGAATTAGAGAGTGTTCCTACAAGTATATACTGGAATCGTCATCATTTTAACTGATTCACACAGAAAACGCCAGAGAAATTCGGCCTCCAATTGTAAACATAAACAGTATAGTCCTTACTTACAGTGTTTTTAAACAAATTTTGAACTGAATAACCCTGAATTCCTAATATTTGAAACAAATTGAATTCAAAACGCTCCCTAAATTAATCGGAGTTGTAAATATTATCAGTTTTCTGATCATTTCCAAGCTTTCCACTGGTAACTTCCATGAATGAAAATGGCAGAAAATGTAGTATGAATCTATTACCTTTTATTTCAAGTGTTTCTTACACGTTTTTAATCATTTCGGGAAACTATAATTGCGTATTTGAAGAGTTTTACCACAGTTAGAGAGAGTTCCTACAATGATATACTCGAATCGTCAGCATTGTAACTTATCCACACAGAAAACGCCAGAGAAATTCGGCCTCCAATTATAAACATAAACAGAATAGTCCTCACTTCCAGTATTTCTACACAAATTTTGAGCTGTATAAACCTAATTCCTTATATTTGAAAGCAAATTCAAGTGAAAACGCTTCCTAAAGTAGCTGGAGTTGTAAATATTATCAGTTTTCTGGTCATTTCCAAACTTTCCACTGGTAACCTCCGTCATTGAAAATGGCAGGAAATGTAGTAAGAGCCTATATCCTTTTATTTCAAGTGTTTCTTACAAGTTTTTAATCATTTCTGGAAACTATAATTGCGTATTTGAAGAGTTTGACCAGAATTAGAGAGTGTTCCTACAAGTATATACTGGAATCGTCAGCATTTTAACTGATTCACACTGAAAACGCCAGAGAAATTCGGCCTCCAATTGTAAACATAAACAGTATAGTCCTTACTTACAGTGTTTCTAAACAAATTTTGAGCTGTATAAATCTAATTCCTAATATTTGAAAGCAAATTCATGTGAAAACGCTTCGAAAAAGTAGCCGGAGTTGTAAATATTATCAGTTTTCTTGTCATTTCCGAACTTTCCACTGGTAACCTCCGTGATTGAAAATGGCAGGAAATGTAGTAAGAACCTATATCCTTTTATTTCAAGTGTTTCATACAAGTTTTTAATCATTTCTGGAAACTATAATTGCGTATTTGAAGAGTTTGACCAGAATTAGAGAATGTCCCTACAAGTATATACTGGAATCGTCATCATTGTAACTTATCCACACAGAAAACGCCAGAGAAATTCGGCCTCCAATTGTAAACATAAACAGTATAGTCCTTACTTACAGTGTTTTTAAACAAATTGTGAGCTGAGTAACCCTGAATTCCTAATATTTGAAACAAATTGAATTCAAAACGCTCCCTAAATTAATCGGAGTTGTAAATATTATCAGTTTTCTGGTCATTTCCAAGCTTTCCTCTGGTAACCTCCATGAATGAAAATGGCAGAAAATGTAGTATGAATCTATTACCTTTTATTTCAAGTGTTTCTTACAAGTTTTTAATCATTTTGGGAAACTATAATTGCGTATTTGAAGAGTTTGACCAGAATTAGAGAGTGTTCCTACAAGTATATACTGGAATCGTCATCATTTTAACTGATTCACACAGAAAACGCCAGAGAAATTCGGCCTCCAATTGTAAACATAAACAGTATAGTCCTTACTTACAGTGTTTTTAAACAAATTTTGAACTGAATAACCCTGAATTCCTAATATTTGAAACAAATTGAATTCAAAACGCTCCCTAAATTAATCGGAGTTGTAAATATTATCAGTTTTCTGATCATTTCCAAGCTTTCCACTGGTAACTTCCATGAATGAAAATGGCAGAAAATGTAGTATGAATCTATTACCTTTTATTTCAAGTGTTTCTTACACGTTTTTAATCATTTCGGGAAACTATAATTGCGTATTTGAAGAGTTTTACCACAGTTAGAGAGAGTTCCTACAATGATATACTCGAATCGTCAGCATTGTAACTTATCCACACAGAAAACGCCAGAGAAATTCGGCCTCCAATTATAAACATAAACAGAATAGTCCTCACTTCCAGTATTTCTACACAAATTTTGAGCTGTATAAACCTAATTCCTTATATTTGAAAGCAAATTCAAGTGAAAACGCTTCCTAAAGTAGCTGGAGTTGTAAATATTATCAGTTTTCTGGTCATTTCCAAACTTTCCACTGGTAACCTCCGTCATTGAAAATGGCAGGAAATGTAGTAAGAGCCTATATCCTTTTATTTCAAGTGTTTCTTACAAGTTTTTAATCATTTCTGGAAACTATAATTGCGTATTTGAAGAGTTTGACCAGAATTAGAGAGTGTTCCTACAAGTATATACTGGAATCGTCAGCATTTTAACTGATTCACACTGAAAACGCCAGAGAAATTCGGCCTCCAATTGTAAACATAAACAGTATAGTCCTTACTTACAGTGTTTCTAAACAAATTTTGAGCTGTATAAATCTAATTCCTAATATTTGAAAGCAAATTCATGTGAAAACGCTTCGAAAAAGTAGCCGGAGTTGTAAATATTATCAGTTTTCTTGTCATTTCCAAACTTTCCACTGGTAACCTCCGTGATTGAAAATGGCAGGAAATGTAGTAAGAACCTATATCCTTTTATTTCAAGTGTTTCATACAAGTTTTTAATCATTTCTGGAAACTATAATTGCGTATTTGAAGAGTTTGACCAGAATTAGAGAATGTCCCTACAAGTATATACTGGAATCGTCATCATTGTAACTTATCCACACAGAAAACGCCAGAGAAATTCGGCCTCCAATTGTAAACATAAACAGTATAGTCCTTACTTACAGTGTTTTTAAACAAATTGTGAGCTGAGTAACCCTGAATTCCTAATATTTGAAACAAATTGAATTCAAAACGCTCCCTAAATTAATCGGAGTTGTAAATATTATCAGTTTTCTGGTCATTTCCAAGCTTTCCTCTGGTAACCTCCATGAATGAAAATGGCAGAAAATGTAGTATGAATCTATTACCTTTTATTTCAAGTGTTTCTTACAAGTTTTTAATCATTTTGGGAAACTATAATTGCGTATTTGAAGAGTTTTACCACAACTAGAGAGAGTTCCTACAACTATATACTCAAATCGTCAGCATTGTATCTTATCCACACAGAAAACGCCAGAGAAATTCAGCCTCCAATTATAAACATAAACAGTATAGTCCTCACTTCCAGTATTTCTACACAAATTTTGAGCTGTATAAACCTAATTCCTAATATTTGAAAGGAAATTCAAGTGAAAACGCTTCTAAAAAGTAGCCGGAGTTGTAAATATTATCATTTTTCTGGTCATTTCCGAACTTTCCACTGGTAACCTCCGTGATTGAAAATGGCAGGAAATGTAGTAAGAACCTATTTTCTTTGATTTAAAGTGTTTCATACAAGTTTTTAATCATTTCTGGAAACTATAATTGCGTATTTGAAGAGTTTGACCAGAATTAGAGAGTGTTCCTACAAGTATATACTGGAATCGTCATCATTTTAACTGATTCACACAGAAAACGCCAGAGAAATTCGGCCTCCAATTGTAAACATAAACAGTATAGTCCTTACTTACAGTGTTTTTAAACAAATTTTGAACTGAATAACCCTGAATTCCTAATATTTGAAACAAATTGAATTCAAAACGCTCCCTAAATTAATCGGAGTTGTAAATATTATCAGTTTTCTGATCATTTCCAAGCTTTCCACTGGTAACTTCCATGAATGAAAATGGCAGAAAATGTAGTATGAATCTATTACCTTTTATTTCAAGTGTTTCTTACACGTTTTTAATCATTTCGGGAAACTATAATTGCGTATTTGAAGAGTTTTACCACAGTTAGAGAGAGTTCCTACAATGATATACTCGAATCGTCAGCATTGTAACTTATCCACACAGAAAACGCCAGAGAAATTCGGCCTCCAATTATAAACATAAACAGAATAGTCCTCACTTCCAGTATTTCTACACAAATTTTGAGCTGTATAAACCTAATTCCTTATATTTGAAAGCAAATTCAAGTGAAAACGCTTCCTAAAGTAGCTGGAGTTGTAAATATTATCAGTTTTCTGGTCATTTCCAAACTTTCCACTGGTAACCTCCGTCATTGAAAATGGCAGGAAATGTAGTAAGAGCCTATATCCTTTTATTTCAAGTGTTTCTTACAAGTTTTTAATCATTTCTGGAAACTATAATTGCGTATTTGAAGAGTTTGACCAGAATTAGAGAGTGTTCCTACAAGTATATACTGGAATCGTCAGCATTTTAACTGATTCACACTGAAAACGCCAGAGAAATTCGGCCTCCAATTGTAAACATAAACAGTATAGTCCTTACTTACAGTGTTTCTAAACAAATTTTGAGCTGTATAAATCTAATTCCTAATATTTGAAAGCAAATTCATGTGAAAACGCTTCGAAAAAGTAGCCGGAGTTGTAAATATTATCAGTTTTCTTGTCATTTCCGAACTTTCCACTGGTAACCTCCGTGATTGAAAATGGCAGGAAATGTAGTAAGAGCCTATATCCTTTTATTTCAAGTGTTTCATACAAGTTTTTAATCATTTCTGGAAACTATAATTGCGTATTTGAAGAGTTTGACCAGAATTAGAGAATGTCCCTACAAGTATATACTGGAATCGTCATCATTGTAACTTATCCACACAGAAAACGCCAGAGAAATTCGGCCTCCAATTGTAAACATAAACAGTATAGTCCTTACTTACAGTGTTTTTAAACAAATTGTGAGCTGAGTAACCCTGAATTCCTAATATTTGAAACAAATTGAATTCAAAACGCTCCCTAAATTAATCGGAGTTGTAAATATTATCAGTTTTCTGGTCATTTCCAAGCTTTCCTCTGGTAACCTCCATGAATGAAAATGGCAGAAAATGTAGTATGAATCTATTACCTTTTATTTCAAGTGTTTCTTACAAGTTTTTAATCATTTTGGGAAACTATAATTGCGTATTTGAAGAGTTTGACCAGAATTAGAGAGTGTTCCTACAAGTATATACTGGAATCGTCATCATTTTAACTGATTCACACAGAAAACGCCAGAGAAATTCGGCCTCCAATTGTAAACATAAACAGTATAGTCCTTACTTACAGTGTTTTTAAACAAATTTTGAACTGAATAACCCTGAATTCCTAATATTTGAAACAAATTGAATTCAAAACGCTCCCTAAATTAATCGGAGTTGTAAATATTATCAGTTTTCTGATCATTTCCAAGCTTTCCACTGGTAACTTCCATGAATGAAAATGGCAGAAAATGTAGTATGAATCTATTACCTTTTATTTCAAGTGTTTCTTACACGTTTTTAATCATTTCGGGAAACTATAATTGCGTATTTGAAGAGTTTTACCACAGTTAGAGAGAGTTCCTACAATGATATACTCGAATCGTCAGCATTGTAACTTATCCACACAGAAAACGCCAGAGAAATTCGGCCTCCAATTATAAACATAAACAGAATAGTCCTCACTTCCAGTATTTCTACACAAATTTTGAGCTGTATAAACCTAATTCCTTATATTTGAAAGCAAATTCAAGTGAAAACGCTTCCTAAAGTAGCTGGAGTTGTAAATATTATCAGTTTTCTGGTCATTTCCAAACTTTCCACTGGTAACCTCCGTCATTGAAAATGGCAGGAAATGTAGTAAGAGCCTATATCCTTTTATTTCAAGTGTTTCTTACAAGTTTTTAATCATTTCTGGAAACTATAATTGCGTATTTGAAGAGTTTGACCAGAATTAGAGAGTGTTCCTACAAGTATATACTGGAATCGTCAGCATTTTAACTGATTCACACTGAAAACGCCAGAGAAATTCGGCCTCCAATTGTAAACATAAACAGTATAGTCCTTACTTACAGTGTTTCTAAACAAATTTTGAGCTGTATAAATCTAATTCCTAATATTTGAAAGCAAATTCATGTGAAAACGCTTCGAAAAAGTAGCCGGAGTTGTAAATATTATCAGTTTTCTTGTCATTTCCAAACTTTCCACTGGTAACCTCCGTGATTGAAAATGGCAGGAAATGTAGTAAGAACCTATATCCTTTTATTTCAAGTGTTTCATACAAGTTTTTAATCATTTCTGGAAACTATAATTGCGTATTTGAAGAGTTTGACCAGAATTAGAGAATGTCCCTACAAGTATATACTGGAATCGTCATCATTGTAACTTATCCACACAGAAAACGCCAGAGAAATTCGGCCTCCAATTGTAAACATAAACAGTATAGTCCTTACTTACAGTGTTTTTAAACAAATTGTGAGCTGAGTAACCCTGAATTCCTAATATTTGAAACAAATTGAATTCAAAACGCTCCCTAAATTAATCGGAGTTGTAAATATTATCAGTTTTCTGGTCATTTCCAAGCTTTCCTCTGGTAACCTCCATGAATGAAAATGGCAGAAAATGTAGTATGAATCTATTACCTTTTATTTCAAGTGTTTCTTACAAGTTTTTAATCATTTTGGGAAACTATAATTGCGTATTTGAAGAGTTTTACCACAACTAGAGAGAGTTCCTACAACTATATACTCAAATCGTCAGCATTGTATCTTATCCACACAGAAAACGCCAGAGAAATTCAGCCTCCAATTATAAACATAAACAGTATAGTCCTCACTTCCAGTATTTCTACACAAATTTTGAGCTGTATAAACCTAATTCCTAATATTTGAAAGGAAATTCAAGTGAAAACGCTTCTAAAAAGTAGCCGGAGTTGTAAATATTATCATTTTTCTGGTCATTTCCGAACTTTCCACTGGTAACCTCCGTGATTGAAAATGGCAGGAAATGTAGTAAGAACCTATTTCCTTCAATTTAAAGTGTTTCATACAAGTTTTTAATCATTTCTGGAAACTATAATTGCGTATTTGAAGAGTTTGACCAGAATTAGGAGTGTTCCTACAAGTATATACTGGAATCGTCATCATTTTAACTGATTCACACAGAAAACGCCAGAGAAATTCGGCCTCCAATTGTAAACATAAACAGTATAGTCCTTACTTACAGTGTTTTTAAACAAATTTTGAGCTGAATAACCCTGAATTCCTAATATTTGAAACAAATTGAATTCAAAACGCTCCCTAAATTAATCGGAGTTGTAAATATTATCAGTTTTCTGGTCATTTCCAAGCTTTCCCCTGGTAACCTCCATGAATGAAAATGGCAGAAAATGTAGTATGAATCTATTACCTTTTATTTCAAGTGTTTCTTAGAAGTTTTTATTCATTTCTGGAAACTATAATTGCGTATTTGAAGAGTTTCACCAGCATTAGAGAGTGTTCCTACAAGTATATACTGGAATCGTCAGCATTTTAACTGATTCACACAGAAAACGCCAGAGAAATTCGGCCTCCAATTGTAAACATAAACAGTATAGTCCTTACTTACAGTGTTTCTAAACAAATTTTGAGCTGTATAAATCTAATTCCTAATATTTGAAAGGAAATTCAAGTGAAAACGCTTCTAAAAAGTAGCCGGAGTTGTAAATATTATCATTTTTCTGGTCATTTCCGAACTTTCCACTGGTAACTTCCATGAATGAAAATGGCAGAAAATGTAGTATGAATCTATTACCTTTTATTTCAAGTGTTTCTTACACGTTTTTAATCATTTCAGGAAACTATAATTGCGTATTTGAAGAGTTTTACCACAGTTAGAGAGAGTTCCTACAATGATATACTCGAATCGTCAGCATTGTAACTTATCCACACAGAAAACGCCAGAGAAATTCGGCCTCCAATTATAAACATAAACAGAATAGTCCTCACTTCCAGTATTTCTACACAAATTTTGAGCTGTATAAACCTAATTCCTTATATTTGAAAGCAAATTCAAGTGAAAACGCTTCCTAAAGTAGCTGGAGTTGTAAATATTATCAGTTTTCTGGTCATTTCCAAACATTCCACTGGTAACCTCCGTGATTGAAAATGGCAGGAAATGTAGTAAGAGCCTATATCCTTTTATTTCAAGTGTTTCTTACAAGTTTTTAATCATTTCTGGAAACTATAATTGCGTATTTGAAGAGTTTGACCAGAATTAGAGAGTGTTCCTACAAGTATATACTGGAATCGTCAGCATTTTAACTGATTCACACTGAAAACGCCAGAGAATTTCGGCCTCCAATTGTAAACATAAACAGTATAGTCCTTACTTACAGTGTTTCTAAACAAATTTTGAGCTGTATAAATCTAATTCCTAATATTTGAAAGCAAATTCATGTGAAAACGCTTCGAAAAAGTAGCCGGAGTTGTAAATATTATCAGTTTTCTTGTCATTTCCGAACTTTCCACTGGTAACCTCCGTGATTGAAAATGGCAGGAAATGTAGTAAGAACCTATATCCTTTTATTTCAAGTGTTTCATACAAGTTTTTAATCATTTCTGGAAACTATAATTGCGTATTTGAAGAGTTTGACCAGAATTAGAGAATGTTCCTACAAGTATATACTGGAATCGTCATCATTGTAACTTATCCACACAGAAAACGCCAGAGAAATTCGGCCTCTAATTGTAAACATAAACAGTATAGTCCTTACTTACAGTGTTTTTAAACAAATTGTGAGCTGAGTAACCCTGAATTCCTAATATTTGAAACAAATTGAATTCAAAACGCTCCCTAAATTAATCGGAGTTGTAAATATTATCAGTTTTCTGGTCATTTCCAAGCTTTCCTCTGGTAACCTCCATGAATGAAAATGGCAGAAAATGTAGTATGAATCTATTACCTTTTATTTCAAGTGTTTCTTACAAGTTTTTAATCATTTTGGGAAACTATAATTGCGTATTTGAAGAGTTTTACCACAACTAGAGAGAGTTCCTACAACTATATACTCAAATCGTCAGCATTGTATCTTATCCACACAGAAAACGCCAGAGAAATTCAGCCTCCAATTATAAACATAAACAGTAAAGTCCTCACTTCCAGTATTTCTACACAAATTTTGAGCTGTATAAACCTAATTCCTAATATTTGAAAGGAAATTCAAGTGAAAACGCTTCTAAAAAGTAGCCGGAGTTGTAAATATTATCATTTTTCTGGTCATTTCCGAACTTTCCACTGGTAACCTCCGTGATTGAAAATGGCAGGAAATGTAGTAAAAACCTATTTCCTTCGATTTAAAGTGTTTCATACAAGTTTTTAATCATTTCTGGAAACTATAATTGCTTATTTGAAGAGTTTGACCAGAATTAGAGAGTGTTCCTACAAGTATATACTGGAATCGTCATCATTTTAACTGATTCACACAGAAAACGCCAGAGAAATTCGGCCTCCAATTGTAAACATAAACAGTATAGTCCTTACTTACAGTGTTTTTAAACAAATTTTGAGCTGAATAACCCTGAATTCCTAATATTTGAAACAAATTGAATGCAAAACGCTCCCTAAATTAATCGGAGTTGTAAATATTATCAGTTTTCTGGTCATTTCCAAGCTTTCCCCTGGTAACCTCCATGAATGAAAATGGCAGAAAATGTAATATGAATCTATTACCTTTTATTTCAAGTGTTTCTTAGAAGTTTTTATTCATTTCTGGAAACTATAATTGCGTATTTGAAGAGTTTGACCAGAATTACAGAGTGTTCCTACAAGTATATACTGGAATCGTCAGCATTTTAACTGATTCACACAGAAAACGCCAGAGAAATTCGGCCTCCAATTGTAAACATAAACAGTATAGTCCTTACTTACAGTGTTTCTAAACAAATTTTGAGCTGTATAAATCTAATTCCTAATATTTGAAAGGAAATTCAAGTGAAAACGCTTCTAAAAAGTAGCCGGAGTTGTAAATATTATCATTTTTCTGGTCATTTCCGAACTTTCCACTGGTAACTTCCATGAATGAAAATGGCAGAAAATGTAGTATGAATCTATTACATTTTATTTCAAGTGTTTCTTACACGTTTTTAATCATTTCGGGAAACTATAATTGCGTATTTGAAGAGTTTTACCACAGTTAGAGAGAGTTCCTACAATGATATACTCGAATCGTCAGCATTGTAACTTATCCACACAGAAAACGCCAGAGAAATTCGGCCTCCAATTATAAACATAAACAGAATAGTCCTCACTTCCAGTATTTCTACACAAATTTTGAGCTGTATAAACCTAATTCCTTATATTTGAAAGCAAATTCAAGTGAAAACGCTTCCTAAAGTAGCTGGAGTTGTAAATATTATCAGTTTTCTGGTCATTTCCAAACTTTCCACTGGTAACCTCCGTCATTGAAAATGGCAGGAAATGTAGTAAGAGCCTATATCCTTTTATTTCAAGTGTTTCTTACAAGTTTTTAATCATTTCTGGAAACTATAATTGCGTATTTGAAGAGTTTGACCAGAATTAGAGAGTGTTCCTACAAGTATATACTGGAATCGTCAGCATTTTAACTGATTCACACTGAAAACGCCAGAGAAATTCGGCCTCCAATTGTAAACATAAACAGTATAGTCCTTACTTACACTGTTTCTAAACAAATTTTGAGCTGTATAAATCTAATTCCTAATATTTGAAAGCAAATTCATGTGAAAACGCTTCGAAAAAGTAGCCGGAGTTGTAAATATTATCAGTTTTCTTGTCATTTCCGAACTTTCCACTGGTAACCTCCGTGATTGAAAATGGCAGGAAATGTAGTAAGAACCTATATCCTTTATTTCAAGTGTTTCATACAAGTTTTTAATCATTTCTGGAAACTATAATTGCGTATTTGAAGAGTTTTACCAGAATTAGAGAATGTTCCTACAAGTATATACTGGAATCGTCATCATTGTAACTTATCCACACAGAAAACGCCAGAGAAATTCGGCCTCTAATTGTAAACATAAACAGTATAGTCCTTACTTACAGTGTTTTTAAACAAATTGTGAGCTGAGTAACCCTGAATTCCTAATATTTGAAACAAATTGAATTCAAAACGCTCCCTAAATTAATCGGAGTTGTAAATATTATCAGTTTTCTGGTCATTTCCAAGCTTTCCTCTGGTAACCTCCATGAATGAAAATGGCAGAAAATGTAGTATGAATCTATTACCTTTTATTTCAAGTGTTTCCTACAAGTTTTTAATCATTTTGGGAAACTATAATTGCGTATTTGAAGAGTTTTACCACAACTAGAGAGAGTTCCTACAACTATATACTCAAATCGTCAGCATTGTATCTTATCCACACAGAAAACGCCAGAGAAATTCAGCCTCCAATTATAAACATAAACAGTAAAGTCCTCACTTCCAGTATTTCTACACAAATTTTGAGCTGTATAAACCTAATTCCTAATATTTGAAAGGAAATTCAAGTGAAAACGCTTCTAAAAAGTAGCCGGAGTTGTAAATATTATCATTTTTCTGGTCATTTCCGAACTTTCCACTGGTAACCTCCGTGATTGAAAATGGCAGGAAATGTAGTAAAAACCTATTTCCTTCGATTTAAAGTGTTTCATACAAGTTTTTAATCATTTCTGGAAACTATAATTGCTTATTTGAAGAGTTTGACCAGAATTAGAGAGTGTTCCTACAAGTATATACTGGAATCGTCATCATTTTAACTGATTCACACAGAAAACGCCAGAGAAATTCGGCCTCCAATTGTAAACATAAACAGTATAGTCCTTACTTACAGTGTTTTTAAACAAATTTTGAGCTGAATAACCCTGAATTCCTAATATTTGAAACAAATTGAATGCAAAACGCTCCCTAAATTAATCGGAGTTGTAAATATTATCAGTTTTCTGGTCATTTCCAAGCTTTCCCCTGGTAACCTCCATGAATGAAAATGGCAGAAAATGTAATATGAATCTATTACCTTTTATTTCAAGTGTTTCTTAGAAGTTTTTATTCATTTCTGGAAACTATAATTGCGTATTTGAAGAGTTTGACCAGAATTACAGAGTGTTCCTACAAGTATATACTGGAATCGTCAGCATTTTAACTGATTCACACAGAAAACGCCAGAGAAATTCGGCCTCCAATTGTAAACATAAACAGTATAGTCCTTACTTACAGTGTTTCTAAACAAATTTTGAGCTGTATAAATCTAATTCCTAATATTTGAAAGGAAATTCAAGTGAAAACGCTTCTAAAAAGTAGCCGGAGTTGTAAATATTATCATTTTTCTGGTCATTTCCGAACTTTCCACTGGTAACTTCCATGAATGAAAATGGCAGAAAATGTAGTATGAATCTATTACATTTTATTTCAAGTGTTTCTTACACGTTTTTAATCATTTCGGGAAACTATAATTGCGTATTTGAAGAGTTTTACCACAGTTAGAGAGAGTTCCTACAATGATATACTCGAATCGTCAGCATTGTAACTTATCCACACAGAAAACGCCAGAGAAATTCGGCCTCCAATTATAAACATAAACAGAATAGTCCTCACTTCCAGTATTTCTACACAAATTTTGAGCTGTATAAACCTAATTCCTTATATTTGAAAGCAAATTCAAGTGAAAACGCTTCCTAAAGTAGCTGGAGTTGTAAATATTATCAGTTTTCTGGTCATTTCCAAACTTTCCACTGGTAACCTCCGTCATTGAAAATGGCAGGAAATGTAGTAAGAGCCTATATCCTTTTATTTCAAGTGTTTCTTACAAGTTTTTAATCATTTCTGGAAACTATAATTGCGTATTTGAAGAGTTTGACCAGAATTAGAGAGTGTTCCTACAAGTATATACTGGAATCGTCAGCATTTTAACTGATTCACACTGAAAACGCCAGAGAAATTCGGCCTCCAATTGTAAACATAAACAGTATAGTCCTTACTTACAGTGTTTCTAAACAAATTTTGAGCTGTATAAATCTAATTCCTAATATTTGAAAGCAAATTCATGTGAAAACGCTTCGAAAAAGTAGCCGGAGTTGTAAATATTATCAGTTTTCTTGTCATTTCCGAACTTTCCACTGGTAACCTCCGTGATTGAAAATGGCAGGAAATGTAGTAAGAACCTATATCCTTTTATTTCAAGTGTTTCATACAAGTTTTTAATCATTTCTGGAAACTATAATTGCGTATTTGAAGAGTTTGACCAGAATTAGAGAATGTCCGTACAAGTATATACTGGAATCGTCATCATTGTAACTTATCCACACAGAAAACGCCAGAGAAATTCGGCCTCCAATTGTAAACATAAACAGTATAGTCCTTACTTACAGTGTTTTTAAACAAATTGTGAGCTGAGTAACCCTGAATTCCTAATATTTGAAACAAATTGAATTCAAAACGCTCCCTAAATTAATCGGAGTTGTAAATATTATCAGTTTTCTGGTCATTTCCAAGCTTTCCTCTGGTAACCTCCATGAATGAAAATGGCAGAAAATGTAGTATGAATCTATTACCTTTTATTTCAAGTGTTTCTTACAAGTTTTTAATCATTTTGGGAAACTATAATTGCGTATTTGAAGAGTTTTACCACAACTAGAGAGAGTTCCTACAACTATATACTCAAATCGTCAGCATTGTATCTTATCCACACAGAAAACGCCAGAGAAATTCAGCCTCCAATTATAAACATAAACAGTATAGTCCTCACTTCCAGTATTTCTACACAAATTTTGAGCTGTATAAACCTAATTCCTAATATTTGAAAGGAAATTCAAGTGAAAACGCTTCTAAAAAGTAGCCGGAGTTGTAAATATTATCATTTTTCTGGTCATTTCCGAACTTTCCACTGGTAACCTCCGTGATTGAAAATGGCAGGAAATGTAGTAAAAACCTATTTCCTTTGATTTAAAGTGTTTCATACAAGTTTTTAATCATTTCTGGAAACTATAATTGCTTATTTGAAGAGTTTGACCAGAATTAGAGAGTGTTCCTACAAGTATATACTGGAATCGTCATCATTTTAACTGATTCACACAGAAAACGCCAGAGAAATTCGGCCTCCAATTGTAAACATAAACAGTATAGTCCTTACTTACAGTGTTTTTAAACAAATTTTGAGCTGAATAACCCTGAATTCCTAATATTTGAAACAAATTGAATTCAAAACGCTCCCTAAATTAATCGATGTTGTAAATATTATCAGTTTTCTGATCATTTCCAAGCTTTCCACTGGTAACTTCCATGAATGAAAATGGCAGAAAATGTAGTATGAATCTATAACCTTTTATTTCAAGTGTTTCTTACAAGTTTTTAAGCATTTCGGGAAACTATAATTGCGTATTTGAAGAGTTTTACCACAGTTAGAGAGAGTTCCTACAACGATATACTCGAATCGTCAGCATTGTAACTTATCCACACAGAAAACGCCAGAGAAATTCGGCCTCCAATTATAAACATAAACAGAATAGTCCTCACTTCCAGTATTTCTACACAAATTTTGAGCTGTATAAACCTAATTCCTTATATTTGAAAGCAAATTCAAGTGAAAACGCTTCCTAAAGTAGCTGGAGTTGTAAATATTATCAGTTTTCTGGTCATTTCCAAACATTCCACTGGTAACCTCCGTGATTGAAAATGGCAGGAAATGTAGTAAGAGCCTATATCCTTTTATTTCAAGTGTTTCTTACAAGTTTTTAATCATTTCTGGAAACTATAATTGCGTATTTGAAGAGTTTGACCAGAATTAGAGAGTGTTCCTACAAGTATATACTGGAATCGTCAGCATTTTAACTGATTCACACTGAAAACGCCAGAGAAATTCGGCCTCCAATTGTAAACATAAACAGTATAGTCCTTACTTACAGTGTTTCTAAACAAATTTTGAGCTGTATAAATCTAATTCCTAATATTTGAAAGCAAATTCATGTGAAAACGCTTCGAAAAAGTAGCCGGAGTTGTAAATATTATCAGTTTTCTTGTCATTTCCGAACTTTCCACTGGTAACCTCCGTGATTGAAAATGGCAGGAAATGTAGTAAGAACCTATATCCTTTTATTTCAAGTGTTTCATACAAGTTTTTAATCATTTCTGGAAACTATAATTGCGTATTTGAAGAGTTTGACCAGAATTAGAGAATGTTCCTACAATTATATACTGGAATCGTCATCATTGTAACTTATCCACACAGAAAACGCCAGAGAAATTCGGCCTCCAATTGTAAACATAAACAGTATAGTCCTTACTTACAGTGTTTTTAAACAAATTGTGAGCTGAGTAACCCTGAATTCCTAATATTTGAAACAAATTGAATTCAAAACGCTCCCTAAATTAATCGGAGTTGTAAATATTATCAGTTTTCTGGTCATTTCCAAGCTTTCCTCTGGTAACCTCCATGAATGAAAATGGCAGAAAATGTAGTATGAATCTATTACCTTTTATTTCAAGTGTTTCTTACAAGTTTTTAATCATTTTGGGAAACTATAATTGCGTATTTGAAGAGTTTTACCACAACTAGAGAGAGTTCCTACAACTATATACTCAAATCGTCAGCAGTGTAACTTATCCACACAGAAAACGCCAGAGAAATTCAGCCTCCAATTATAAACATAAACAGTATAGTCCTCACTTCCAGTATTTCTACACAAATTTTGAGCTGTATAAATCTAATTCCTAATATTTGAAAGGAAATTCAAGTGAAAACGCTTCTAAAAAGTAGCCGGAGTTGTAAATATTATCATTTTTCTGGTCATTTCTGAAATTTCCACTGGTAACCTCCTGATT
Source organism: Myotis daubentonii (assembly GCF_963259705.1). Taxonomy (NCBI): domain Eukaryota; kingdom Metazoa; phylum Chordata; class Mammalia; order Chiroptera; family Vespertilionidae; genus Myotis; species Myotis daubentonii. Next base: position 80,269,238 of record NC_081861.1, on the reverse strand, counting down.
GAAAATGGCAGGAAATGTAGTAAGAGCCTATATCCTATTATTTCAAGTGTTTCTTACAAGGTTTTAATCATTTCGGGAAACTATAATTGCGTATTTGAAGAGTTTTACCACAATTAGAGAGAGTTCCTACAACTATATACTCGAATCGTCAGCATTTTAACTTATCCACACAGAAAACGCCAGAGAAATTCGGCCTCCAATTGTAAACATAAACAGTATAGTCCTTACTTACAGTGTTTTTAAACAAATTGTGAGCTGAATAACCCTGAATTCTTATATTTGAAACAAATTGAATTCAAAACTCTCCCTAAATTAATCGGAGTTGTAAATATTATCAGTTTTCTGGTCATTTCCAAGCTTTCCTCTGGTAACCTCCATGAATGAAAATGGCAGAAAATGTAGTATGAATCTATTACCTTTTATTTCAAGTGTTTCTTACAAGTTTTTAATCATTTCTGGAAACTATAATTGCGTATTTGAAGAGTTTGACCAGAATTAGAGAGTGTTCCTACAAGTATATACTGGAATCGTCAGCATTTTAACTGATTCACACTGAAAACGCCAGAGAAATTCGGCCTCCAATTGTAAACATAAACAGTATAGTCCTTACTTACAGTGTTTCTAAACAAATTTTGAGCTGTATAAATCTAATTCCTAATATTTGAAAGCAAATTCATGTGAAAACGCTTCGAAAAAGTAGCCGGAGTTGTAAATATTATCAGTTTTCTTGTCATTTCTGAACTTTCCACTGGTAACCTCCGTGATTGAAAATGGCAGGAAATGTAGGAAGAACCTATATCCTTTTATTTCAAGTGTTTCATACAAGTTTTTAATCATTTCTGGAAACTATAATTGCGTATTTGAAGAGTTTGACCAGAATTAGAGAATGTTCCTACAAGTATATACTGGAATCGTCATCATTGTAACTTATCCACACAGAAAACGCCAGAGAAATTCGGCCTCCAATTGTAAACATAAACAGTATAGGCCTTACTTACAGTGTTTTTAAACAAATTGTGAGCTGAGTAACCCCGAATTCCTAATATTTGAAACAAATTGAATTCAAAACGCTCCCTAAATTAATCGGAGTTGTAAATATTATCAGTTTTCTGGTCATTTCCAAGCTTTCCTCTGGTAACCTCCATGAATGAAAATGGCAGAAAATGTAGTATGAATCTATTACCTTTTATTTCAAGTGTTTCTTACAAGTTTTTAATCATTTTGGGAAACTATAATTGCGTATTTGAAGAGTTTTACCACAACTAGAGAGAGTTCCTACAACTATATACTCAAATCGTCAGCATTGTATCTTATCCACACAGAAAACGCCAGAGAAATTCAGCCTCCAATTATAAACATAAACAGTATAGTCCTCACTTCCAGTATTTCTACACAAATTTTGAGCTGTATAAACCTAATTCCTAATATTTGAAAGGAAATTCAAGTGAAAACGCTTCTAAAAAGTAGCGGGAGTTGTAAATATTATCATTTTTCTGGTCATTTCCGAACTTTCCACTGGTAACCTCCGTGATTGAAAATGGCAGGAAATGTAGTAAGAACCTATTTCCTTCGATTTAAAGTGTTTCATACAAGTTTTTAATCATTTCTGGAAACTATAATTGCGTATTTGAAGAGTTTGACCAGAATTAGAGAGTGTTCCTACAAGTATATACTGGAATCGTCATCATTTTAACTGATTCACACAGAAAACGCCAGAGAAATTCGGCCTCCAATTGTAAACATAAACAGTATAGTCCTTACTTACAGTGTTTTTAAACAAATTTTGAGCTGAATAACCCTGAATTCCTAATATTTGAAACAAATTGAATTCAAAACGCTCCCTAAATTAATCGGAGTTGTAAATATTATCAGTTTTCTGATCATTTCCAAGCTTTCCACTGGTAACTTCCATGAATGAAAATGGCAGAAAATGTAGTATGAATCTATTACCTTTTATTTCAAGTGTTTCTTACAAGTTTTTAATCATTTCGGGAAACTATAATTGCGTATTTGAAGATTTTTACCACAGTTAGAGAGAGTTCCTACAACGATATACTCGAATCGTCAGCATTGTAACTTATCCACACAGAAAACGCCAGAGAAATTCGGCCTCCAATTATAAACATAAACAGAATAGTCCTCACTTCCAGTATTTCTACACAAATTTTGAGCTGTATAAACCTAATTCCTTATATTTGAAAGCAAATTCAAGTGAAAACGCTTCCTAAAGTAGCTGGAGTTGTAAATATTATCAGTTTTCTGGTCATTTCCAAACTTTCCACTGGTAACCTCCGTCATTGAAAATGGCAGGAAATGTAGTAAGAGCCTATATCCTTTTATTTCAAGTGTTTCTTACAAGTTTTTAATCATTTCTGGAAACTATAATTGCGTATTTGAAGAGTTTGACCAGAATTAGAGAGTGTTCCTACAAGTATATACTGGAATCGTCAGCATTTTAATTGATTCACACTGAAAACGCCAGAGAAATTCGGCCTCCAATTGTAAACATAAACAGTATAGTCCTTACTTACAGTGTTTCTAAACAAATTTTGAGCTGTATAAATCTAATTTCTAATATTTGAAAGCAAATTCATGTGAAAACGCTTCGAAAAAGTAGCCGGAGTTGTAAATATTATCAGTTTTCTTGTCATTTCCGAACTTTCCACTGGTAACCTCCGTGATTGAAAACGGCAGGAAATGTAGTAAGAACCTATATCCTTTTATTTCAAGTGTTTCATACAAGTTTTTAATCATTTCTGGAAACTATAATTGCGTATTTGAAGAGTTTGACCAGAATTAGAGAATGTTCCTACAAGTATATACTGGAATCGTCATCATTGTAACTTATCCACACAGAAAACGCCAGAGAAATTCGGCCTCCAATTGTAAACATAAACAGTATAGTCCTTACTTACAGTGTTTTTAAACAAATTGTGAGCTGAGTAACCCTGAATTCCTAATATTTGAAACAAATTGAATTCAAAACGCTCCCTAAATTAATCGGAGTTGTAAATATTATCAGTTTTCTGGTCATTTCCAAGCTTTCCTCTGGTAACCTCCATGAATTAAAATGGCAGAAAATGTAGTATGAATCTATTACCTTTTATTTCAAGTGTTTCTTACAAGTTTTTAATCATTTTGGGAAACTATAATTGCGTATTTGAAGAGTTTTACCACAACTAGAGAGAGTTCCTACAACTATATACTCAAATCGTCAGCATTGTAACTGATTCACACAGAAAACGCCAGAGAAATTCGGCCTCCAATTGTAAACATAAACAGTATAGTCCTTACTTACAGTGTTTCTAAACAAATTTTGAGCTGTATAAATCTAATTCCTAATATTTGAAAGGAAATTCAAGTGAAAACGCTTCTAAAAAGTAGCCGGAGTTGTAAATATTATCATTTTTCTGGTCATTTCCGAACTTTCCACTGGTAACCTCCGTGATTGAAAATGGCAGGAAATGTAGTAAAAACCTATTTCCTTCGATTTAAAGTGTTTCATACAAGTTTTTAATCATTTCTGGAAACTATAATTGCTTATTTGAAGAGTTTGACCAGAATTAGAGAGTGTTCCTACAAGTATATACTGGAATCGTCATCATTTTAACTGATTCACACAGAAAACGCCAGAGAAATTCGGCCTCCAATTGTAAACATAAACAGTATAGTCCTTACTTACAGTGTTTTTAAACAAATTTTGAGCTGAATAACCCTGAATTCCTAATATTTGAAACAAATTGAATGCAAAACGCTCCCTAAATTAATCGGAGTTGTAAATATTATCAGTTTTCTGGTCATTTCCAAGCTTTCCCCTGGTAACCTCCATGAATGAAAATGGCAGAAAATGTAATATGAATCTATTACCTTTTATTTCAAGTGTTTCTTAGAAGTTTTTATTCATTTCTGGAAACTATAATTGCGTATTTGAAGAGTTTGACCAGAATTAGAGAGTGTTCCTACAAGTATATACTGGAATCGTCAGCATTTTAACTGATTCACACAGAAAACGCCAGAGAAATTCGGCCTCCAATTGTAAACATAAACAGTATAGTCCTTACTTACAGTGTTTCTAAACAAATTTTGAGCTGTATAAATCTAATTCCTAATATTTGAAAGGAAATTCAAGTGAAAACGCTTCTAAAAAGTAGCCGGAGTTGTAAATATTATCATTTTTCTGGTCATTTCCGAACTTTCCACTGGTAACTTCCATGAATGAAAATGGCAGAAAATGTAGTATGAATCTATTACATTTTATTTCAAGTGTTTCTTACACGTTTTTAATCATTTCGGGAAACTATAATTGCGTATTCGAAGAGTTTTACCACAGTTAGAGAGAGTTCCTACAATGATATACTCGAATCATCAGCATTGTAACTTATCCACACAGAAAACGCCAGAGAAATTCGGCCTCCAATTATAAACATAAACAGAATAGTCCTCACTTCCAGTATTTCTACACAAATTTTGAGCTGTATAAACCTAATTCCTTATATTTGAAAGCAAATTCAAGTGAAAACGCTTCCTAAAGTAGCTGGAGTTGTAAATATTATCAGTTTTCTGGTCATTTCCAAACTTTCCACTGGTAACCTCCGTCATTGAAAATGGCAGGAAATGTAGTAAGAGCCTATATCCTTTTATTTCAAGTGTTTCTTACAAGTTTTTAATCATTTCTGGAAACTATAATTGCGTAATTGAAGAGTTTGACCAGAATTAGAGAGTGTTCCTACAAGTATATACTGGAATCGTCAGCATTTTAACTGATTCACACTGAAAACGCCAGAGAAATTCGGCCTCCAATTGTAAACATAAACAGTATAGTCCTTACTTACAGTGTTTCTAAACAAATTTTGAGCTGTATAAATCTAATTCCTAATATTTGAAAGCAAATTCATGTGAAAACGCTTCGAAAAAGTAGCCGGAGTTGTAAATATTATCAGTTTTCTTGTCATTTCCGAACTTTCCACTGGTAACCTCCGTGATTGAAAATGGCAGGAAATGTAGTAAGAACCTATATCCTTTTATTTCAAGTGTTTCATACAAGTTTTTAATCATTTCTGGAAACTATAATTGCGTATTTGAAGAGTTTTACCAGAATTAGAGAATGTCCCTACAAGTATATACTGGAATCGTCATCATTGTAACTTATCCACACAGAAAACGCCAGAGAAATTCGGCCTCCAATTGTAAACATAAACAGTATAGTCCTTACTTACAGTGTTTTTAAACAAATTGTGAGCTGAGTAACCCTGAATTCCTAATATTTGAAACAAATTGAATTCAAAACGCTCCCTAAATTAATCGGAGTTGTAAATATTATCAGTTTTCTGGTCATTTCCAAGCTTTCCTCTGGTAACCTCCATGAATGAAAATGGCAGAAAATGTAGTATGAATCTATTACCTTTTATTTCAAGTGTTTCTTACAAGTTTTTAATCATTTTGGGAAACTATAATTGCGTATTTGAAGAGTTTTACCACAACTAGAGAGAGTTCCTACAACTATATACTCAAATCGTCAGCATTGTATCTTATCCACACAGAAAACGCCAGAGAAATTCAGCCTCCAATTATAAACATAAACAGTATAGTCCTCACTTCCAGTATTTCTACACAAATTTTGAGCTGTATAAACCTAATTCCTAATATTTGAAAGGAAATTCAAGTGAAAACGCTTCTAAAAAGTAGCCGGAGTTGTAAATATTATCATTTTTCTGGTCATTTCCGAACTTTCCACTGGTAACCTCCGTGATTGAAAATGGCAGGAAATGTAGTAAAAACCTATTTCCTTCGATTTAAAGTGTTTCATACAAGTTTTTAATCATTTCTGGAAACTATAATTGCTTATTTGAAGAGTTTGACCAGAATTAGAGAGTGTTCCTACAAGTATATACTGGAATCGTCATCATTTTAACTGATTCACACAGAAAACGCCAGAGAAATTCGGCCTCCAATTGTAAACATAAACAGTATAGTCCTTACTTACAGTGTTTTTAAACAAATTTTGAGCTGAATAACCCTGAATTCCTAATATTTGAAACAAATTGAATGCAAAACGCTCCCTAAATTAATCGGAGTTGTAAATATTATCAGTTTTCTGATCATTTCCAAGCTTTCCACTGGTAAATTCCATGAATGAAAATGGCAGAAAATGTAGTATGAATCTATTACCTTTTATTTCAAGTGTTTCTTACAAGTTTTTAAGCATTTCGGGAAACTATAATTGCGTATTTGAAGAGTTTTACCACAGTTAGAGAGAGTTCCTACAACGATATACTCGAATCGTCAGCATTGTAACTTATCCACACAGAAAACGCCAGAGAAATTCGGCCTCCAATTATAAACATAAACAGAATAGTCCTCACTTCCAGTATTTCTACACAAATTTTGAGCTGTATAAACCTAATTCCTTATATTTGAAAGCAAATTCAAGTGAAAACGCTTCCTAAAGTAGCTGGAGTTGTAAATATTATCAGTTTTCTGGTCATTTCCAAACTTTCCACTGGTAACCTCCGTGATTGAAAATGGCAGGAAATGTAGTAAGAGCCTATATCCTTTTATTTCAAGTGTTTCTTACAAGTTTTTAATCATTTCTGGAAACTATAATTGCGTATTTGAAGAGTTTGACCAGAATTAGAGAGTGTTCCTACAAGTATATACTGGAATCGTCAGCATTTTAACTGATTCACACTGAAAACGCCAGAGAAATTCGGCCTCCAATTGTAAACATAAACAGTATAGTCCTTACTTACAGTGTTTCTAAACAAATTTTGAGCTGTATAAATCTAATTCCTAATGTTTGAAAGCAAATTCATGTGAAAACGCTTCGAAAAAGTAGCCGGAGTTGTAAATATTATCAGTTTTCTTGTCATTTCCGAACTTTCCACTGGTAACCTCCGTGATTGAAAATGGCAGGAAATGTAGTAAGAACCTATATCCTTTTATTTCAAGTGTTTCATACAAGTTTTTAATCATTTCTGGAAACTATAATTGCGTATTTGAAGAGTTTGACCAGAATTAGAGAATGTTCCTACAATTATATACTGGAATCGTCATCATTGTAACTTATCCACACAGAAAACGCCAGAGAAATTCGGCCTCCAATTGTAAACATAAACAGTATAGTCCTTACTTACAGTGTTTTTAAACAAATTGTGAGCTGAGTAACCCTGAATTCCTAATATTTGAAACAAATTGAATTCAAAACGCTCCCTAAATTAATCGGAGTTGTAAACATTATCAGTTTTCTGGTCATTTCCAAGCTTTCCTCTGGTAACCTCCATGAATGAAAATGGCAGAAAATGTAGTATGAATCTATTACATTTTATTTCAAGTGTTTCTTACAAGTTTTTAATCATTTTGGGAAACTATAATTGCGTATTTGAAGAGTTTTACCACAACTAGAGAGAGTTCCTACAACTATATACTCAAATCGTCAGCATTGTAACTTATCCACACAGAAAACGCCAGAGAAATTCAGCCTCCAATTATAAACATAAACAGTATAGTCCTCACTTCCAGTATTTCTACACAAATTTTGAGCTGTATAAATCTAATTCCTAATATTTGAAAGGAAATTCAAGTGAAAACGCTTCTAAAAAGTAGCCGGAGTTGTAAATATTATCATTTTTCTGGTCATTTCCGAACTTTCCACTGGTAACCTCCTGATTGAAAATGGCAGGAAATGTAGTAAGAGCCTATATCCTATTATTTCAAGTGTTTCTTACAAGGTTTTAATCATTTCGGGAAACTATAATTGCGTATTTGAAGAGTTTTACCACAATTAGAGAGAGTTCCTACAACTATATACTGGAATCGTCAGCATTTTAACTTATCCACACAGAAAACGCCAGAGAAATTCGGCCTCCAATTGTAAACATAAACAGTATAGTCCTTACTTACAGTGTTTTTAAACAAATTGTGAGCTGAATAACCCTGAATTCTTATATTTGAAACAAATTGAATTCAAAACTCTCCCTAAATTAATCGGAGTTGTAAATATTATCAGTTTTCTGGTCATTTCCAAGCTTTCCTCTGGTAACCTCCATGAATGAAAATGGCAGAAAATGTAATATGAATCTATTACCTTTTATTTCAAGTGTTTCTTAGAAGTTTTTATTCATTTCTGGAAACTATAATTGCGTATTTGAAGAGTTTGACCAGAATTAGAGAGTGTTCCTACAAGTATATACTGGAATCGTCAGCATTTTAACTGATTCACACAGAAAACGCCAGAGAAATTCGGCCTCCAATTGTAAACATAAACAGTATAGTCCTTACTTACAGTGTTTCTAAACAAATTTTGAGCTGTATAAATCTAATTCCTAATATTTGAAAGGAAATTCAAGTGAAAACGCTTCTAAAAAGTAGCCGGAGTTGTAAATATTATCATTTTTCTGGTCATTTCCGAACTTTCCACTGGTAACTTCCATAAATGAAAATGGCAGAAAATGTAGTATGAATCTATTACATTTTATTTCAAGTGTTTCATACACGTTTTTAATCATTTCGGGAAACTATAATTGCGTATTTGAAGAGTTTTACCACAGTTAGAGAGAGTTCCTACAATGATATACTCGAATCATCAGCATTGTAACTTATCCACACAGAAAACGCCAGAGAAATTCGGCCTCCAATTATAAACATAAACAGAATAGTCCTCACTTCCAGTATTTCTACACAAATTTTGAGCTGTATAAACCTAATTCCTTCTTTTGAAAGCAAATTCAAGTGAAAACGCTTCCTAAAGTAGCTGGAGTTGTAAATATTATCAGTTTTCTGGTCATTTCCAAACTTTCCACTGGTAACCTCCGTCATTGAAAATGGCAGGAAATGTAGTAAGAGCCTATATCCTTTTATTTCAAGTGTTTCTTACAAGTTTTTAATCATTTCTGGAAACTATAATTGCGTATTTGAAGAGTTTGACCAGAATTAGAGAGTGTTCCTACAAGTATATACTGGAATCGTCAGCATTTTAACTGATTCACACTGAAAACGCCAGAGAAATTCGGCCTCCAATTGTAAACATAAACAGTATAGTCCTTACTTACAGTGTTTCTAAACAAATTTTGAGCTGTATAAATCTAATTCCTAATATTTGAAAGCAAATTCATGTGAAAACGCTTCGAAAAAGTAGCCGGAGTTGTAAATATTATCAGTTTTCTTGTCATTTCCGAACTTTCCACTGGTAACCTCAGTGATTGAAAATGGCAGGAAATGTAGTAAGAACCTATATCCTTTTATTTCAAGTGTTTCATACAAGTTTTTAATCATTTCTGGAAACTATAATTGCGTATTTGAAGAGTTTGACCAGAATTAGAGAATGTCCCTACAAGTATATACTGGAATCGTCATCATTGTAACTTATCCACACAGAAAACGCCAGAGAAATTCGGCCTCCAATTGTAAACATAAACAGTATAGTCCTTACTTACAGTGTTTTTAAACAAATTGTGAGCTGAGTAACCCTGAATTCCTAATATTTGAAACAAATTGAATTCAAAACGCTCCCTAAATTAATCGGAGTTGTAAATATTATCAGTTTTCTGGTCATTTCCAAGCTTTCCTCTGGTAACCTCCATGAATGAAAATGGCAGAAAATGTAGTATGAATCTATTACCTTTTATTTCAAGTGTTTCTTACAAGTTTTTAATCATTTTGGGAAACTATAATTGCGTATTTGAAGAGTTTTACCACAACTAGAGAGAGTTCCTACAACTATATACTCAAATCGTCAGCATTGTATCTTATCCACACAGAAAACGCCAGAGAAATTCAGCCTCCAATTATAAACATAAACAGTATAGTCCTCACTTCCAGTATTTCTACACAAATTTTGAGCTGTATAAACCTAATTCCTAATATTTGAAAGGAAATTCAAGTGAAAACGCTTCTAAAAAGTAGCCGGAGTTGTAAATATTATCATTTTTCTGGTCATTTCCGAACTTTCCACTGGTAACCTCCGTGATTGAAAATGGCAGGAAATGTAGTAAAAACCTATTTCCTTCGATTTAAAGTGTTTCATACAAGTTTTTAATCATTTCTGGAAACTATAATTGCTTATTTGAAGAGTTTGACCAGAATTAGAGAGTGTTCCTACAAGTATATACTGGAATCGTCATCATTTTAACTGATTCACACAGAAAACGCCAGAGAAATTCGGCCTCCAATTGTAAACATAAACAGTATAGTCCTTACTTACAGTGTTTTTAAACAAATTTTGAGCTGAATAACCCTGAATTCCTAATATTTGAAACAAATTGAATGCAAAACGCTCCCTAAATTAATCGGAGTTGTAAATATTATCAGTTTTCTGATCATTTCCAAGCTTTCCACTGGTAACTTCCATGAATGAAAATGGCAGAAAATGTAGTATGAATCTATTACCTTTTATTTCAAGTGTTTCTTACAAGTTTTTAATCATTTCGGGAAACTATAATTGCGTATTTGAAGAGTTTTACCACAGTTAGAGAGAGTTCCTACAACGATATACTCGAATCGTCAGCATTGTAACTTATCCACACAGAAAACGCCAGAGAAATTCGGCCTCCAATTATAAACATAAACAGAATAGTCCTCACTTCCAGTATTTCTACACAAATTTTGAGCTGTATAAACCTAATTCCTTATATTTGAAAGCAAATTCAAGTGAAAACGCTTCCTAAAGTAGCTGGAGTTGTAAATATTATCAGTTTTCTGGTCATTTCCAAACATTCCACTGGTAACCTCCGTGATTGAAAATGGCAGGAAATGTAGTAAGAACCTATATACTTTTATTTCAAGTGTTTCTTACAAGTTTTTATTCATTTCTAGAAAATATAATTGCGTATTCGAAGAGTTTGACCAGAATTAGTCAGTGTTCCTACAACTATATACTGGAATCGTCAGCATTTTAACTGATTCACACAGAAAACGCCAGAGAAATTCGGCCTCCAATTGTAAACATAAACAGTATAGTCCTTACTTACAGTGTTTCTAAAGAAATTTTGAGCTGTATAAATCTAATTCCTAATATTTGAAAGCAAATTCATTTGAAAACGCTTCCAAAAGGTAGTCGGAGTTGTAAATATTATCAGTTTTCTGGTCATTTCCGAACTTTCTACTGGTAACCTCCGTGATTGAAAACGGCAGGAAATGTAGTAAGAACCTATTTCCTTTTATTTCAAGTGTGTCATACAAGTTTTTAATCATTTCTGGAAACTATAATTGCGTATTTGAAGAGTTTGACCAGAATTAGAGAGTGTTCCTACAAGTATTTACTGGAATCGTCATCATTTTAACTGATTAACACAGAAAACGCCAGAGAAATTCGGCCTCCAATTGTAAACATAAACAGTATAGTCCTTACTTACAGTGTTTTTAAACAAATTTTGAGCTGAATAACCCTGAATTCCTAATATTTGAAACAAATTGAATCCAAAACGCTCCCTAAATTAATCGGAGTTGTAAATATTATCAGTTTTCTGGTCATTTCCAAGCTTTCCACTGGTAACCTCCATGAATGAAAATGGCAGAAAATGTAGTATGAATCTATTACCTTTTATTGCAAGTGTTTCTTACAATTTTTTAATTATTTCGGGAAACTATAATTGCGTATTTGAAGATTTTTACCACAATTAGAGAGAGTTCCTACAACTATATACTAGAATCGTCAGCATTGTAACTTATCCACACAGAAAACGCCAGAGAAATTCGGCCTCCAATTATAAACATAAACAGTATAGTCCTCACTTCCAGTATTTCTACACAAATTTTGAGCTGTATAAACCTAATTCCTTATATTTGAAAGCAAATTCAAGTGAAAACGCTTCCTAAAGTAGCTGGAGTTGTAAATATTATCAGTTTTCTTGTCATTTCCAAACTTTCCACTGGTAACCTCCGTGATTGAAAATGGCAGGAAATGTAGTAAGAGCCTATATCCTTATATTTCAAGTGTTTCTTACAAGTTCTTAATCATTTCGGGAAACTATAATTGCGTATTTGAAGAGTTTGACCAGAATTAGAGAGTGTTCCTACAAGTATATACTGGAATCATCATCATTTTAACTGATTCACACAGAAAACGCCAGAGAAATTCGGCCTCCAATTATAAACATAAACAATATAGTCCTCACTTCCAGTATTTCTACACAAATTTTGAGCTGTATAAACCTAATTCCTTATATTTGAAAGCAAATTCAAGTGAAAACGCTTCCTAAAGTAGCTGGAGTGGTAAATATTATCCGTTTTCTGGTCATTTCCAAACTTTCCACTGGTAACCTCCGTGATTGAAAATGGCAGGAAATGTAGTAAGAGCCTATATCCTTTTATTTCAAGTGTTTCTTACAAATTTTCAATCATTTCTGGAAACTATAATTGCGTATTTGAAGAGTTTTACCACAACTAGAGAGAGTTCCCACAACTATATACTCGAATCGTCAGCATTTTAACTGATTCACACAGAAAACGCCAGAGAAATTCGACCTCCAATTGTAAACATAAAGAGTATAGTCCTTACTTACAGTGTTTTTAAACAAATTTTGAGCTGAATAACCCTGAATTCCTAATATTTGAAACAAATTGAATTCAAAACGCTCCCTAAATTAATCGGAGTTGTAAATGTTATCAGTTTTCTCGTCATTTCCAAGCTTTCCTCATGTAACCTCCGTGATTGAAAACGGCAGGAAATGTAGTAAGAACCTATTTCCTTTTATTTCAAGTGTTTCATACAAGTTTTTAATCATTTCTGGAAACTATAATTGCGTATTTGAAGAGTTTGACCAGAATTAGAGAGTGTTCCTACAAGTATTTACTGGAATCGTCATCATTTTAACTGATTCACACAGAAAACGCCTGAGAAATTCTGCCTCCAATTGTAAACATAAACAGTATAGTCCTTACTTACAGTGTTTTTAAACAAATTTGGAGCTGAATAACCCTGAATTCCTAATATTTGAAACAAATTGAATGCAAAACGCTCCCTAAATTAATCGGAGTTGTAAATATTATCAGTTTTCTGGTCATTTCCAAGCTTTCCCCTGGTAACCTCCATGAATGAAAATGGCAGAAAATGTAGTATGAATCTATTACCTTTTATTTCAAGTGTTTCTTACAAGTTTTTAATCATTTTGGGAAACTATAATTGCGTATTTGAAGAGTTTTACCACAACTAGAGAGAGTTCCTACAATGATATACTCGAATCGTCAGCATTGTAACTTATCCACACAGAAAACGCCAGAGAAATTCAGCCTCCAATTATAAACATAAACAGTATAGTCCTCACTTCCAGTATTTCTACACAAATTTTGAGCTGTATAAACCTAATTCCTAATATTTGAACGGAAATTCAAGTGAAAACGCTTCTAAAAAGTAGCCGGAGTTGTAAATATTATCATTTTTCTGGTCATTTCCCAACGTTCCACTGGTAACCTCCGTGATTGAAAATGGCAGGAAATGTAGTAAGAACCTATTTCCTTTAATTTAAAGTGTTTCATACAAGTTTTTAATCATTTCTGGAAACTATAATTGCGTATTTGAAGAGTTTGACCAGAATTAGAGAGTGTTCCTACAAGTATATACTGGAATCGTCATCATTTTAACTGATTCACACAGAAAACGCCAGAGAAATTCGGCCTCCAATTGTAAACATAAACAGTATAGTCCTTACTTACAGTGTTTCTAAACAAATTTTGAGCTGAATAACCCTGAATTCCTAATATTTGAAACAAATTGAATTCAAAACGCTCCCTAAATTAATCGGAGTTGTAAATATTATCAGTTTTCTGGTCATTTCGAAGCTTTCCACTGGTAACCTCCATGAATGAAAATGGCAGAAAATGTAGTATGAATCTATTACCTTTTATTGCAAGTGCTTCTTACAAGTTTTTAGTCATTTCGGGAAACTATAATTGCGTATTTGAAGAGTTTTACCACAATTAGAGAGAGTTCCTACAACTATATACTCGAATCGTCAGCATTGTAACTTATCCACACAGAAAACGCCAGAGAAATTCGGCCTCCAATTATAAACATAAACAGTATAGTCCTCACTTCCAGTATTTCTAGACAAATTTTGAGCTGTATAAACATAATTCCTTATATTTGAAAGCAAATTCAAGTGAAAACGCCTCCTAAAGTAGCTGGAGTTGTAAATATTATCAGTTTTCTGGTCATTTCCAAACTTTCCACTGGTAACCTCCGTGATTGAAAATGGCAGGAAATGTAGTAAGAGCCTATATCCTTTTATTTCAAGTGTTTCTTACAAGTTTTTAATCATTTCTGGAAACTATAATTGCGTATTTGAAGAGTTTTACCACAAATTAGAGAGAGTTCCCACAACTATATACTGGAATCGTCATCATTTTAACTGATTCACACAGAAAACGCCAGAGAAATTCGGCCTCCAATTGTAAACATAAACAGTATAGTCCTTACTTACAGTGTTTCTAAACAAATTTTGAGCTGAATAACCCTGAATTCCTAATATTTGAAACAAATTGAATTCAAAACGCTCCCTAAATTAATCAGAGTTGTAAATATTATCAGTTTTCTGGTCATTTCCAAGCTTTCCCCTGGTAACCTCCATGAATGAAAATGGCAGAAAATGTAGTATGAATCTATTACCTTTTATTTCAAGTGTTTCTTAGAAGTTTTTATTCATTTCTGGAAACTATAATTGCGTATTTGAAGCGTTTGACCAGAATTAGAGAGTGTTCCTACAAGTATATACTGGAATCGTCACCATTTTAACTGATTCACACAGAAAACGCCAGAGAAATTCGGCCTCCAATTGTAAACATAAACAGTATAGTCCTTACTTACAGTGTTTCTAAACAAATTTTGAGCTGTATAAATCTAATTCCTAATATTTGAAAGGAAATTCAAGTGAAAACGCTTCTAAAAAGTAGCCGGAGTTGTAAATATTATAATTTTTCTGGTCATTTCCGAACTTTCCACTGGTAACCTCCGTGATTGAAAATGGCAGGAAATGTAGTAAGAACCTATTTCCTTCGATTTAAAGTGTTTCATACAAGTTTTTAATCATTTCTGGAAACTATAATTGCGTATTTGAAGAGTTTGACCAGAATTAGAGAGTGTTCCTACAAGTATATACTGGAATCGTCATCATTTTAACTGATTCACACAGAAAACGCCAGAGAAATTCGGCCTCCAATTGTAAACATAAACAGTATAGTCCTTACTTACAGTGTTTTTAAACAAATTTTGAGCTGAATAACCCTGAATTCCTAATATTTGAAACAAATTGAATTCAAAACGCTCCCTAAATTAATCGGAGTTGTAAATATTATCAGTTTTCTGATCATTTCCAAGCTTTCCACTGGTAACTTCCATGAATGAAAATGGCAGAAAATGTAGTATGAATCTATTACCTTTTATTTCAAGTGTTTCTTACAAGTTTTTAATCATTTCGGGAAACTATAATTGCGTATTTGAAGAGTTTTACCACAGTTAGAGAGAGTTCCTACAATGATATACTCGAATCTTCAGCATTGCAACTTATCCACACAGAAAACGCCAGAGAAATTCAGCCTCCAATTATAAACATAAACAGTATAGTCCTCACTTCCAGTATTTCTACACAAATTTTGAGCTGTATAAACCTAATTCCTAATATTTGAAAGGAAATTCAAGTGAAAACGCTTCTAAAAAGTAGCCGGAGTTGTAAATATTATCATTTTTCTGGTCATTTCCGAACTTTCCACTGGTAACCTCCGTGATTGAAAATGGCAGGAAATGTAGTAAGAACCTATTTCCTTTAATTTAAAGTGTTTCATACAAGTTTTTAATCATTTCTGGAAACTATAATTGCGTATTTGAAGAGTTTGACCAGAATTAGAGAGTGTTCCTACAAGTATATACTGGAATCGTCATCATTTTAACTGCTTCACACAGAAAACGCCAGAGAAATTCGGCCTCCATTTGTAAACATAAACAGTATAGTCCTTACTTGCAGTGTTTCTAAACAAATTTTGAGCTGAATAACCCTGAATTCCTAATATTTGAAACATATATAATTCAAAACGCTCCCTAAATTAATCGAGTTGTAAATATTATCAGTTTTCTGGTCATTTCGAAGCTTTCCACTGGTAACCTCCATGAATGAAAATGGCAGAAAATGTAGTATGAATCTATTACCTTTTATTGCAAGTGCTTCTTACAAGTTTTTAGTCATTTCGGGAAACTATAATTGCGTATTTGAAGAGTTTTACCACAATTAGAGAGAGTTCCTACAACTATATACTCGAATCGTCAGCATTGTAACTTATCCACACAGAAAACGCCAGAGAAATTCGGCCTCCAATTATAAACATAAACAGTATAGTCCTCACTTCCAGTATTTCTAGACAAATTTTGAGCTGTATAAACATAATTCCTTATATTTGAAAGCAAATTCAAGTGAAAACGCTTCCTAAAGTAGCTGGAGTTGTAAATATTATCAGTTTTCTGGTCATTTCCAAACTTTCCACTGGTAACCTCCGTGATTGAAAATGGCAGGAAATGTAGTAAGAGCCTATATCCTTTTATTTCAAGTGTTTTTTACAAGTTTTTAATCATTTCGGGAAACTATAATTGCGTATTTGAAGAGTTTTACCACAATTAGAGAGAGTTCCTACAACTATATACTCGAATCGTCAGCATTGTAACTTATCCACACAGAAAACGCCAGAGAAATTCGGCCTCCAATTATAAACATAAACAGTATAGTCCTCACTTCCAGTATTTCTAGACAAATTTTGAGCTGTATAAACATAATTCCTTATATTTGAAAGCAAATTCAAGTGAAAACGCCTCCTAAAGTAGCTGGAGTTGTAAATATTATCAGTTTTCTGGTCATTTCCAAACTTTCCACTGGTAACCTCCGTGATTGAAAATGGCAGGAAATGTAGTAAGAGCCTATATCCTTTTATTTCAAGTGTTTCTTACAAGTTTTTAATCATTTCTGGAAACTATAATTGCGTATTTGAAGAGTTTTACCACAAATTAGAGAGAGTTCCCACAACTATATACTGGAATCGTCATCATTTTAACTGATTCACACAGAAAACGCCAGAGAAATTCGGCCTCCAATTGTAAACATAAACAGTATAGTCCTTACTTACAGTGTTTCTAAACAAATTTTGAGCTGAATAACCCTGAATTCCTAATATTTGAAACAAATTGAATTCAAAACGCTCCCTAAATTAATCAGAGTTGTAAATATTATCAGTTTTCTGGTCATTTCCAAGCTTTCCCCTGGTAACCTCCATGAATGAAAATGGCAGAAAATGTAGTATGAATCTATTACCTTTTATTTCAAGTGTTTCTTAGAAGTTTTTATTCATTTCTGGAAACTATAATTGCGTATTTGAAGCGTTTGACCAGAATTAGAGAGTGTTCCTACAAGTATATACTGGAATCGTCACCATTTTAACTGATTCACACAGAAAACGCCAGAGAAATTCGGCCTCCAATTGTAAACATAAACAGTATAGTCCTTACTTACAGTGTTTCTAAACAAATTTTGAGCTGTATAAATCTAATTCCTAATATTTGAAAGGAAATTCAAGTGAAAACGCTTCTAAAAAGTAGCCGGAGTTGTAAATATTATAATTTTTCTGGTCATTTCCGAACTTTCCACTGGTAACCTCCGTGATTGAAAATGGCAGGAAATGTAGTAAGAACCTATTTCCTTCGATTTAAAGTGTTTCATACAAGTTTTTAATCATTTCTGGAAACTATAATTGCGTATTTGAAGAGTTTGACCAGAATTAGAGAGTGTTCCTACAAGTATATACTGGAATCGTCATCATTTTAACTGATTCACACAGAAAACGCCAGAGAAATTCGGCCTCCAATTGTAAACATAAACAGTATAGTCCTTACTTACAGTGTTTTTAAACAAATTTTGAGCTGAATAACCCTGAATTCCTAATATTTGAAACAAATTGAATTCAAAACGCTCCCTAAATTAATCGGAGTTGTAAATATTATCAGTTTTCTGATCATTTCCAAGCTTTCCACTGGTAACTTCCATGAATGAAAATGGCAGAAAATGTAGTATGAATCTATTACCTTTTATTTCAAGTGTTTCTTACAAGTTTTTAATCATTTCGGGAAACTATAATTGCGTATTTGAAGAGTTTTACCACAGTTAGAGAGAGTTCCTACAATGATATACTCGAATCTTCAGCATTGCAACTTATCCACACAGAAAACGCCAGAGAAATTCAGCCTCCAATTATAAACATAAACAGTATAGTCCTCACTTCCAGTATTTCTACACAAATTTTGAGCTGTATAAACCTAATTCCTAATATTTGAAAGGAAATTCAAGTGAAAACGCTTCTAAAAAGTAGCCGGAGTTGTAAATATTATCATTTTTCTGGTCATTTCCGAACTTTCCACTGGTAACCTCCGTGATTGAAAATGGCAGGAAATGTAGTAAGAACCTATTTCCTTTAATTTAAAGTGTTTCATACAAGTTTTTAATCATTTCTGGAAACTATAATTGCGTATTTGAAGAGTTTGACCAGAATTAGAGAGTGTTCCTACAAGTATATACTGGAATCGTCATCATTTTAACTGCTTCACACAGAAAACGCCAGAGAAATTCGGCCTCCATTTGTAAACATAAACAGTATAGTCCTTACTTGCAGTGTTTCTAAACAAATTTTGAGCTGAATAACCCTGAATTCCTAATATTTGAAACATATATAATTCAAAACGCTCCCTAAATTAATCGAGTTGTAAATATTATCAGTTTTCTGGTCATTTCGAAGCTTTCCACTGGTAACCTCCATGAATGAAAATGGCAGAAAATGTAGTATGAATCTATTACCTTTTATTGCAAGTGCTTCTTACAAGTTTTTAGTCATTTCGGGAAACTATAATTGCGTATTTGAAGAGTTTTACCACAATTAGAGAGAGTTCCTACAACTATATACTCGAATCGTCAGCATTGTAACTTATCCACACAGAAAACGCCAGAGAAATTCGGCCTCCAATTATAAACATAAACAGTATAGTCCTCACTTCCAGTATTTCTAGACAAATTTTGAGCTGTATAAACATAATTCCTTATATTTGAAAGCAAATTCAAGTGAAAACGCTTCCTAAAGTAGCTGGAGTTGTAAATATTATCAGTTTTCTGGTCATTTCCAAACTTTCCACTGGTAACCTCCGTGATTGAAAATGGCAGGAAATGTAGTAAGAGCCTATATCCTTTTATTTCAAGTGTTTTTTACAAGTTTTTAATCATTTCGGGAAACTATAAATGCGTATTTGAAGAGTTTTACCACAATTAGAGAGAGTTCCCACAACTATATACTGGAATCGTCAGCATTTTAACTGATTCACACTGAAAACGCCAGAGAAATTCGGCCTCCAATTGTAAACATAAACAGTATAGTCCTTACTTACAGTGTTTCTAAACAAATTTTGAGCTGTATAAATCTAATTCCTAATATTTGAAAGCAAATTCATGTGAAAACGCTTCGAAAAAGTAGCCGGAGTTGTAAATATTATCAGTTTTCTTGTCATTTCCGAACTTTCCACTGGTAACCTCCGTGATTGAAAATGGCAGGAAATGTAGTAAGAACCTATATCCTTTTATTTCAAGTGTTTCATACAAGTTTTTAATCATTTCTGGAAACTATAATTGCGTATTTGAAGAGTTTGACCACAATTAGAGAATGTCCCTACAAGTATATACTGGAATCGTCATCATTGTAACTTATCCACACAGAAAACGCCAGAGAAATTCGGCCTCCAATTGCAAACATAAACAGTATAGTCCTTACTTACAGTGTTTTTAAACAAATTGTGAGCTGAGTAACCCTGAATTCCTAATATTTTAAACAAATTGAATTCAAAACGCTCCCTAAATTAATCGGAGTTGTAAATATTATCAGTTTTCTGGTCATTTCCAAGCTTTCCTCTGGTAACCTCCATGAATGAAAATGGCAGAAAATGTAGTATGAATCTATTACCTTTTATTTCAAGTGTTTCTTACAAGTTTTTAATCATTTTGGGAAACTATAATTGCGTATTTGAAGAGTTTTACCACAACTAGAGAGAGTTCCTACAACTATATACTCAAATCGTCAGCATTGTATCTTATCCACACAGAAAACGCCAGAGAAATTCAGCCTCCAATTATAAACATAAACAGTATAGTCCTCACTTCCAGTATTTCTACACAAATTTTGAGCTGTATAAACCTAATTCCTAATATTTGAAAGGAAATTCAAGTGAAAACGCTTCTAAAAAGTAGCCGGAGTTGTAAATATTATCATTTTTCTGGTCATTTCCGAACTTTCCACTGGTAACCTCCGTGATTGAAAATGGCAGGAAATGTAGTAAGAACCTATTTCCTTCGATTTAAAGTGTTTCATACAAGTTTTTAATCATTTCTGGAAACTATAATTGCGTATTTGAAGAGTTTGACCAGAATTAGAGAGTGTTCCTACAAGTATATACTGGAATCGTCATCATTTTAACTGATTCACACAGAAAACGCCAGAGAAATTCGGCCTCCAATTGTAAACATAAACAGTATAGTCCTTATTTACAGTGTTTTTAAACAAATTTTGAGCTGAATAACCCTGAATTCCTAATATATGAAACAAATTGAATTCAAAACGCTCCCTAAATTAATCGGAGTTGTAAATATTATCAGTTTTCTGATCATTTCCAAGCTTTCCACTGGTAACTTCCATGAATGAAAATGGCAGAAAATGTAGTATGAATCTATTACCTTTTATTTCAAGTGTTTCTTACAAGTTTTTAAGCATTTCGGGAAACTATAATTGCGTATTTGAAGAGTTTTACCACAGTTAGAGAGAGTTCCTACAACGATATACTCGAATCGTCAGCATTGTAACTTATCCACACAGAAAACGCCAGAGAAATTCAGCCTCCAATTATAAACATAAACAGAATAGTCCTCACTTCCAGTATTTCTACACAAATTTTGAGCTGTATAAACCTAATTCCTTATATTTGAAAGCAAATTCAAGTGAAAACGCTTCCTAAAGTAGCTGGAGTTGTAAATATTATCAGTTTTCTGGTCATTTCCAAACTTTCCACTGGTAACCTCCGTCATTGAAAATGGCAGGAAATGTAGTAAGAGCCTATATCCTTTTATTTCAAGTGTTTCTTACAAGTTTTTAATCATTTCTGGAAACTATAATTGCGTATTTGAAGAGTTTGACCAGAATTAGAGAGTGTTCCTACAAGTATATACTGGAATCGTCAGCATTTTAACTGATTCACACTGAAAACGCCAGAGAAATTCGGCCTCCAATTGTAAACATAAACAGTATAGTCCTTACTTACAGTGTTTCTAAACAAATTTTGAGCTGTATAAATCTAATTCCTAATATTTGAAAGCAAATTCATGTGAAAACGCTTCGAAAAAGTAGCCGGAGTTGTAAATATTATCAGTTTTCTTGTCATTTCCGAACTTTCCACTGGTAACCTCCGTGATTGAAAATGGCAGGAAATGTAGTAAGAACCTATATCCTTTTATTTCAAGTGTTTCATACAAGTTTTTAATCATTTCTGGAAACTATAATTGCGTATTTGAAGAGTTTGACCAGAATTAGAGAATGTTCCTACAAGTATATACTAGAATCGTCATCATTGTAACTTATCCACACAGAAAACGCCAGAGAAATTCAGCCTCCAATTATAAACATAAACAGTATAGTCCTCACTTCCAGTATTTCTATACAAATTTTGAGCTGTATAAATCTAATTCCTAATATTTGAAAGGAAATTCAAGTGAAAACGCTTCTAAAAAGTAGCCGGAGTTGTAAATATTATCATTTTTCTGGTCATTTCCGAACTTTCCACTGGTAACCTCCTGATTGAAAATGGCAGGAAATGTAGTAAGAGCCTATATCCTATTATTTCAAGTGTTTCTTACAAGGTTTTAATCATTTCGGGAAACTATAATTGCGTATTTGAAGAGTTTTACCACAATTAGAGAGAGTTCCTACAACTATATACTCGAATCGTCAGCATTTTAACTTATCCACACAGAAAACGCCAGAGAAATTCGGCCTCCAATTCTAAACATAAACAGTATAGTCCTTACTTACAGTGTTTTTAAACAAATTTTGAGCTGAATAACCCTGAATTCCTAATATTTGAAACAAATTGAATTCAAAACGCTCCCTAAATTAATCGGAGTTGTAAATATTATCAGTTTTCTGATCATTTCCAAGCTTTCCACTGGTAACTTCCATGAATGAAAATGGCAGAAAATGTAGTATGAATCTATTACCTTTTATTTCAAGTGTTTCTTACAAGTTTTTAATCATTTCGGGAAACTATAATTGCGTATTTGAAGAGTTTTACCACAATTAGAGAGAGTTCCTACAACTATATACTCGAATCGTCAGCATTTTAACTTATCCACACAGAAAACGCCAGAGAAATTCGGCCTCCAATTCTAAACATAAACAGTATAGTCCTTACTTACAGTGTTTTTAAACAAATTGTGAGCTGAGTAACCCTGAATTCCTAATATTTGAAACAAATTGAATTCAAAACGCTCCCTAAATTAATCGGAGTTGTAAATATTATCAGTTTTCTGGTCATTTCCAAGCTTTCCTCTGGTAACCTCCATGAATGAAAATGGCAGAATATGTAGTATGAATCTATTACCTTTTATTTCAAGTGTTTCTTACAAGTTTTTAATCATTTCGGGAAACTATAATTGCGTATTTGAAGAGTTTTACCACAGTTAGAGAGAGTTCCTACAACGATATACTCGAATCGTCAGCATTGTAACTTATCCACACAGAAAACGCCAGAGAAATTCGGCCTCCAATTATAAACATAAACAGAATAGTCCTCACTTCCAGTATTTCTACACAAATTTTGAGCTGTATAAACCTAATTCCTTATATTTGAAAGGAAATTCAAGTGAAAACGCTTCCTAAAGTAGCTGGAGTTGTAAATATTATCAGTTTTCTGGTCATTTCCAAACTTTCCACTGGTAACCTCCGTGATTGAAAATGGCAGGAAATGTAGTAAGAGCCTATATCCTTTTATTTCAAGTGTTTCTTACAAGTTTTTAATCATTTCTGGAAACTATAATTGCGTATTTGAAGAGTTTGACCAGAATTAGAGAGTGTTCCTACAAGTATATACTGGAATCGTCAACATTTTAACTGATTCACACTGAAAACGCCAGAGAAATTCGGCCTCCAATTGTAAACATAAACAGTATAGTCCTTACTTACAGTGTTTCTAAACAAATTTTGAGCTGTATAAATCTAATTCCTAATATTTGAAAGCAAATTCATGTGAAAACGCTTCGAAAAAGTAGCCGGAGTTGTAAATATTATCAGTTTTCTTGTCATTTCCGAACTTTCCACTGGTAACCTCCGTGATTGAAAATGGCAGGAAATGTAGTAAGAACCTATATCCTTTTATTTCAAGTGTTTCATACAAGTTTTTAATCATTTCTGGAAACTATAATTGCGTATTTGAAGAGTTTGACCAGAATTAGAGAATGTTCCTACAAGTATATACTAGAATCGTCATCATTGTAACTTATCCACACAGAAAACGCCAGAGAAATTCAGCCTCCAATTATAAACATAAACAGTATAGTCCTCACTTCCAGTATTTCTATACAAATTTTGAGCTGTATAAATCTAATTCCTAATATTTGAAAGCAAATTCATGTGAAAACGCTTCGAAAAAGTAGCCGGAGTTGTAAATATTATCAGTTTTCTTGTCATTTCCGAACTTTCCACTGGTAACCTCCGTGATTGAAAATGGCAGGAAATGTAGTAAGAACCTATATCCTTTTATTTCAAGTGTTTCATACAAGTTTTTAATCATTTCTGGAAACTATAATTGCGTATTTGAAGAGTTTTACCACAATTAGAGAGAGTTCCTACAACTATATACTCGAATCGTCAGCATTTTAACTTATCCACACAGAAAACGCCAGAGAAATTCGGCCTCCAATTCTAAACATAAACAGTATAGTCCTTACTTACAGTGTTTTTAAACAAATTTTGAGCTGAATAACCCTGAATTCCTAATATTTGAAACAAATTGAATTCAAAACGCTCCCTAAATTAATCGGAGTTGTAAATATTATCAGTTTTCTGATCATTTCCAAGCTTTCCACTGGTAACTTCCATGAATGAAAATGGCAGAAAATGTAGTATGAATCTATTACCTTTTATTTCAAGTGTTTCTTACAAGTTTTTAATCATTTCGGGAAACTATAATTGCGTATTTGAAGAGTTTTACCACAATTAGAGAGAGTTCCTACAACTATATACTCGAATCGTCAGCATTTTAACTTATCCACACAGAAAACGCCAGAGAAATTCGGCCTCCAATTCTAAACATAAACAGTATAGTCCTTACTTACAGTGTTTTTAAACAAATTGTGAGCTGAGTAACCCTGAATTCCTAATATTTGAAACAAATTGAATTCAAAACGCTCCCTAAATTAATCGGAGTTGTAAATATTATCAGTTTTCTGGTCATTTCCAAGCTTTCCTCTGGTAACCTCCATGAATGAAAATGGCAGAATATGTAGTATGAATCTATTACCTTTTATTTCAAGTGTTTCTTACAAGTTTTTAATCATTTCGGGAAACTATAATTGCGTATTTGAAGAGTTTTACCACAGTTAGAGAGAGTTCCTACAACGATATACTCGAATCGTCAGCATTGTAACTTATCCACACAGAAAACGCCAGAGAAATTCGGCCTCCAATTATAAACATAAACAGAATAGTCCTCACTTCCAGTATTTCTACACAAATTTTGAGCTGTATAAACCTAATTCCTTATATTTGAAAGGAAATTCAAGTGAAAACGCTTCCTAAAGTAGCTGGAGTTGTAAATATTATCAGTTTTCTGGTCATTTCCAAACTTTCCACTGGTAACCTCCGTGATTGAAAATGGCAGGAAATGTAGTAAGAGCCTATATCCTTTTATTTCAAGTGTTTCTTACAAGTTTTTAATCATTTCTGGAAACTATAATTGCGTATTTGAAGAGTTTGACCAGAATTAGAGAGTGTTCCTACAAGTATATACTGGAATCGTCAACATTTTAACTGATTCACACTGAAAACGCCAGAGAAATTCGGCCTCCAATTGTAAACATAAACAGTATAGTCCTTACTTACAGTGTTTCTAAACAAATTTTGAGCTGTATAAATCTAATTCCTAATATTTGAAAGCAAATTCATGTGAAAACGCTTCGAAAAAGTAGCCGGAGTTGTAAATATTATCAGTTTTCTTGTCATTTCCGAACTTTCCACTGGTAACCTCCGTGATTGAAAATGGCAGGAAATGTAGTAAGAACCTATATCCTTTTATTTCAAGTGTTTCATACAAGTTTTTAATCATTTCTGGAAACTATAATTGCGTATTTGAAGAGTTTGACCAGAATTAGAGAATGTTCCTACAAGTATATACTAGAATCGTCATCATTGTAACTTATCCACACAGAAAACGCCAGAGAAATTCAGCCTCCAATTATAAACATAAACAGTATAGTCCTCACTTCCAGTATTTCTATACAAATTTTGAGCTGTATAAATCTAATTCCTAATATTTGAAAGGAAATTCAAGTGAAAACGCTTCTAAAAAGTAGCCGGAGTTGTAAATATTATCATTTTTCTGGTCATTTCCGAACTTTCCACTGGTAACCTCCTGATTGAAAATGGCAGGAAATGTAGTAAGAGCCTATATCCTATTATTTCAAGTGTTTCTTACAAGGTTTTAATCATTTTGGGAAACTATAATTGCGTATTTGAAGAGTTTTACCACAATTAGAGAGAGTTCCTACAACTATATACTCGAATCGTCAGCATTTTAACTTATCCACACAGAAAACGCCAGAGAAATTCGGCCTCCAATTCTAAACATAAACAGTATAGTCCTTACTTACAGTGTTTTTAAACAAATTTTGAGCTGAATAACCCTGAATTCCTAATATTTGAAACAAATTGAATTCAAAACGCTCCCTAAATTAATCGGAGTTGTAAATATTATCAGTTTTCTGATCATTTCCAAGCTTTCCACTGGTAACTTCCATGAATGAAAATGGCAGAAAATGTAGTATGAATCTATTACCTTTTATTTCAAGTGTTTCTTACAAGTTTTTAATCATTTCGGGAAACTATAATTGCGTATTTGAAGAGTTTTACCACAATTAGAGAGAGTTCCTAAAACTATATACTCGAATCGTCAGCATTTTAACTTATCCACACAGAAAACGCCGGAGAAATTCGGCCTCCAATTCTAAACATAAACAGTATAGTCCTTACTTACAGTGTTTTTAAACAAATTGTGAGCTGAGTAACCCTGAATTCCTAATATTTGAAACAAATTGAATTCAAAACGCTCCCTAAATTAATCGGAGTTGTAAATATTATCAGTTTTCTGGTCATTTCCAAGCTTTCCTCTGGTAACCTCCATGAATGAAAATGGCAGAAAATGTAGTATGAATCTATTACCTTTTATTTCAAGTGTTTCTTACAAGTTTTTAATCATTTTGGGAAACTATAATTGCGTATTTGAAGAGTTTTACCACAACTAGAGAGAGTTCCTACAACTATATACTCAAATCGTCAGCATTGTATCTTATCCACACAGAAAACGCCAGAGAAATTCAGCCTCCAATTATAAACATAAACAGTATAGTCCTCACTTCCAGTATTTCTATACAAATTTTGAGCTGTATAAATCTAATTCCTAATATTTGAAAGGAAATTCAAGTGAAAACGCTTCTAAAAAGTAGCCGGAGTTGTAAATATTATCATTTTTCTGGTCATTTCCGAACTTTCCACTGGTAACCTCCTGATTGAAAATGGCAGGAAATGTAGTAAGAGCCTATATCCTATTATTTCAAGTGTTTCTTACAAGGTTTTAATCATTTCGGGAAACTATAATTGCGTATTTGAAGAATTTTACCACAATTAGAGAGAGTTCCTACAACTATATACTCGAATCGTCAGCATTTTAACTTATCCACACAGAAAACGCCAGAGAAATTCGGCCTCCAATTGTAAACATAAACAGTATAGTCCTTACTTACAGTGTTTTTAAACAAATTTTGAGCTGAATAACCCTGAATTCTTATATTTGAAACAAATTGAATTCAAAACTCTCCCTAAATTAATCGGAGTTGTAAATATTATCAGTTTTCTGGTCATTTCCAAGCTTTCCTCTGGTAACCTCCATGAATGAAAATGGCAGAATATGTAGTATGAATCTATTACCTTTTATTTCAAGTGTTTCTTACAAGTTTTTAATCATTTCGGGAAACTATAATTGCGTATTTGAAGAGTTTTACCACAGTTAGAGAGAGTTCCTACAACGATATACTCGAATCGTCAGCATTGTAACTTATCCACACAGAAAACGCCAGAGAAATTCGGCCTCCAATTATAAACATAAACAGAATAGTCCTCACTTCCAGTATTTCTACACAAATTTTGAGCTGTATAAACCTAATTCCTTATATTTGAAAGGAAATTCAAGTGAAAACGCTTCCTAAAGTAGCTGGAGTTGTAAATATTATCAGTTTTCTGGTCATTTCCAAACTTTCCACTGGTAACCTCCGTGATTGAAAATGGCAGGAAATGTAGTAAGAGCCTATATCCTTTTATTTCAAGTGTTTCTTACAAGTTTTTAATCATTTCTGGAAACTATAATTGCGTATTTGAAGAGTTTGACCAGAATTAGAGAGTGTTCCTACAAGTATATACTGGAATCGTCAACATTTTAACTGATTCACACTGAAAACGCCAGAGAAATTCGGCCTCCAATTGTAAACATAAACAGTATAGTCCTTACTTACAGTGTTTCTAAACAAATTTTGAGCTGTATAAATCTAATTCCTAATATTTGAAAGCAAATTCATGTGAAAACGCTTCGAAAAAGTAGCCGGAGTTGTAAATATTATCAGTTTTCTTGTCATTTCCGAACTTTCCACTGGTAACCTCCGTGATTGAAAATGGCAGGAAATGT
The DNA here is from genome assembly GCF_963259705.1 of Myotis daubentonii. Lineage (NCBI taxonomy): Eukaryota > Metazoa > Chordata > Mammalia > Chiroptera > Vespertilionidae > Myotis > Myotis daubentonii. Next base: position 80,241,241 of record NC_081861.1, on the reverse strand, counting down.
AGTAAGAACCTATATCCTTTTATTTCAAGTGTTTCATACAAGTTTTTAATCATTTCTGGAAACTATAATTGCGTATTTGAAGAGTTTGACCAGAATTAGAGAATGTTCCTACAAGTATATACTAGAATCGTCATCATTGTAACTTATCCACACAGAAAACGCCAGAGAAATTCAGCCTCCAATTATAAACATAAACAGTATAGTCCTCACTTCCAGTATTTCTATACAAATTTTGAGCTGTATAAATCTAATTCCTAATATTTGAAAGGAAATTCAAGTGAAAACGCTTCTAAAAAGTAGCCGGAGTTGTAAATATTATCATTTTTCTGGTCATTTCCGAACTTTCCACTGGTAACCTCCTGATTGAAAATGGCAGGAAATGTAGTAAGAGCCTATATCCTATTATTTCAAGTGTTTCTTACAAGGTTTTAATCATTTCGGGAAACTATAATTGCGTATTTGAAGAGTTTTACCACAATTAGAGAGAGTTCCTACAACTATATACTCGAATCGTCAGCATTTTAACTTATCCACACAGAAAACGCCAGAGAAATTCGGCCTCCAATTGTAAACATAAACAGTATAGTCCTTACTTACAGTGTTTTTAAACAAATTTTGAGCTGAATAACCCTGAATTCCTAATATTTGAAACAAATTGAATTCAAAACGCTCCCTAAATTAATCGGAGTTGTAAATATTATCAGTTTTCTGATCATTTCCAAGCTTTCCACTGGTAACTTCCATGAATGAAAATGGCAGAAAATGTAGTATGAATCTATTACCTTTTATTTCAAGTGTTTCTTACAAGTTTTTAATCATTTCGGGAAACTATAATTGCGTATTTGAAGAGTTTTACCACAATTAGAGAGAGTTCCTACAACTATATACTCGAATCGTCAGCATTTTAACTTATCCACACAGAAAACGCCAGAGAAATTCGGCCTCCAATTCTAAACATAAACAGTATAGTCCTTACTTACAGTGTTTTTAAACAAATTGTGAGCTGAGTAACCCTGAATTCCTAATATTTGAAACAAATTGAATTCAAAACGCTCCCTAAATTAATCGGAGTTGTAAATATTATCAGTTTTCTGGTCATTTCCAAGCTTTCCTCTGGTAACCTCCATGAATGAAAATGGCAGAAAATGTAGTATGAATCTATTACCTTTTATTTCAAGTGTTTCTTACAAGTTTTTAATCATTTTGGGAAACTATAATTGCGTATTTGAAGAGTTTTACCACAACTAGAGAGAGTTCCTACAACTATATACTCAAATCGTCAGCATTGTATCTTATCCACACAGAAAACGCCAGAGAAATTCAGCCTCCAATTATAAACATAAACAGTATAGTCCTCACTTCCAGTATTTCTATACAAATTTTGAGCTGTATAAATCTAATTCCTAATATTTGAAAGGAAATTCAAGTGAAAACGCTTCTAAAAAGTAGCCGGAGTTGTAAACATTATCATTTTTCTGGTCATTTCCGAACTTTCCACTGGTAACCTCCTGATTGAAAATGGCAGGAAATGTAGTAAGAGCCTATATCCTATTATTTCAAGTGTTTCTTACAAGGTTTTAATCATTTCGGGAAACTATAATTGCGTATTTGAAGAATTTTACCACAATTAGAGAGAGTTCCTACAACTATATACTCGAATCGTCAGCATTTTAACTTATCCACACAGAAAACGCCAGAGAAATTCGGCCTCCAATTGTAAACATAAACAGTATAGTCCTTACTTACAGTGTTTTTAAACAAATTGTGAGCTGAATAACCCTGAATTCTTATATTTGAAACAAATTGAATTCAAAACTCTCCCTAAATTAATCGGAGTTGTAAATATTATCAGTTTTCTGGTCATTTCCAAGCTTTCCTCTGGTAACCTCCATGAATGAAAATGGCAGAATATGTAGTATGAATCTATTACCTTTTATTTCAAGTGTTTCTTACAAGTTTTTAATCATTTCGGGAAACTATAATTGCGTATTTGAAGAGTTTTACCACAGTTAGAGAGAGTTCCTACAACGATATACTCGAATCGTCAGCATTGTAACTTATCCACACAGAAAACGCCAGAGAAATTCGGCCTCCAATTATAAACATAAACAGAATAGTCCTCACTTCCAGTATTTCTATACAAATTTTGAGCTGTATAAATCTAATTCCTAATATTTGAAAGGAAATTCAAGTGAAAACGCTTCTAAAAAGTAGCCGGAGTTGTAAATATTATCATTTTTCTGGTCATTTCCGAACTTTCCACTGGTAACCTCCTGATTGAAAATGGCAGGAAATGTAGTAAGAGCCTATATCCTATTATTTCAAGTGTTTCTTACAAGGTTTTAATCATTTCGGGAAACTATAATTGCGTATTTGAAGAGTTTTACCACAATTAGAGAGAGTTCCTACAACTATATACTCGAATCGTCAGCATTTTAACTTATCCACACAGAAAACGCCAGAGAAATTCGGCCTCCAATTCTAAACATAAACAGTATAGTCCTTACTTACAGTGTTTTTAAACAAATTTTGAGCTGAATAACCCTGAATTCCTAATATTTGAAACAAATTGAATTCAAAACGCTCCCTAAATTAATCGGAGTTGTAAATATTATCAGTTTTCTGATCATTTCCAAGCTTTCCACTGGTAACTTCCATGAATGAAAATGGCAGAAAATGTAGTATGAATCTATTACCTTTTATTTCAAGTGTTTCTTACAAGTTTTTAATCATTTCGGGAAACTATAATTGCGTATTTGAAGAGTTTTACCACAATTAGAGAGAGTTCCTACAACTATATACTCGAATCGTCAGCATTTTAACTTATCCACACAGAAAACGCCAGAGAAATTCGGCCTCCAATTCTAAACATAAACAGTATAGTCCTTACTTACAGTGTTTTTAAACAAATTGTGAGCTGAGTAACCCTGAATTCCTAATATTTGAAACAAATTGAATTCAAAACGCTCCCTAAATTAATCGGAGTTGTAAATATTATCAGTTTTCTGGTCATTTCCAAGCTTTCCTCTGGTAACCTCCATGAATGAAAATGGCAGAAAATGTAGTATGAATCTATTACCTTTTATTTCAAGTGTTTCTTACAAGTTTTTAATCATTTTGGGAAACTATAATTGCGTATTTGAAGAGTTTTACCACAACTAGAGAGAGTTCCTACAACTATATACTCAAATCGTCAGCATTGTATCTTATCCACACAGAAAACGCCAGAGAAATTCAGCCTCCAATTATAAACATAAACAGTATAGTCCTCACTTCCAGTATTTCTATACAAATTTTGAGCTGTATAAATCTAATTCCTAATATTTGAAAGGAAATTCAAGTGAAAACGCTTCTAAAAAGTAGCCGGAGTTGTAAATATTATCATTTTTCTGGTCATTTCCGAACTTTCCACTGGTAACCTCCTGATTGAAAATGGCAGGAAATGTAGTAAGAGCCTATATCCTATTATTTCAAGTGTTTCTTACAAGGTTTTAATCATTTCGGGAAACTATAATTGCGTATTTGAAGAATTTTACCACAATTAGAGAGAGTTCCTACAACTATATACTCGAATCGTCAGCATTTTAACTTATCCACACAGAAAACGCCAGAGAAATTCGGCCTCCAATTGTAAACATAAACAGTATAGTCCTTACTTACAGTGTTTTTAAACAAATTGTGAGCTGAATAACCCTGAATTCCTAATATTTGAAACAAATTGAATTCAAAATGCTCCCTAAATTAATCGGAGTTGTAAATATTATCAGTTTTCTGGTCATTTCCAAGCTTTCCTCTGGTAACCTCCATGAATGAAAATGGCAGAATATGTAGTATGAATCTATTACCTTTTATTTCAAGTGTTTCTTACAAGTTTTTAATCATTTCGGGAAACTATAATTGCGTATTTGAAGAGTTTTACCACAGTTAGAGAGAGTTCCTACAACGATATACTCGAATCGTCAGCATTGTAACTTATCCACACAGAAAACGCCAGAGAAATTCGGCCTCCAATTATAAACATAAACAGAATAGTCCTCACTTCCAGTATTTCTACACAAATTTTGAGCTGTATAAACCTAATTCCTTATATTTGAAAGGAAATTCAAGTGAAAACGCTTCCTAAAGTAGCTGGAGTTGTAAATATTATCAGTTTTCTGGTCATTTCCAAACTTTCCACTGGTAACCTCCGTGATTGAAAATGGCAGGAAATGTAGTAAGAGCCTATATCCTTTTATTTCAAGTGTTTCTTACAAGTTTTTAATCATTTCTGGAAACTATAATTGCGTATTTGAAGAGTTTGACCAGAATTAGAGAGTGTTCCTACAAGTATATACTGGAATCGTCAACATTTTAACTGATTCACACTGAAAACGCCAGAGAAATTCGGCCTCCAATTGTAAACATAAACAGTATAGTCCTTACTTACAGTGTTTCTAAACAAATTTTGAGCTGTATAAATCTAATTCCTAATATTTGAAAGCAAATTCATTTGAAAACGCTTCCAAAAGGTAGTCGGAGTTGTAAATATTATCAGTTTTCTGGTCATTTCCGAACTTTCTACTGGTAACCTCCGTGATTGAAAACGGCAGGAAATGTAGTAAGAACCTATTTCCTTTTATTTCAAGTGTTTCATACAAGTTTTTAATCATTTCTGGAAACTATAATTGCGTATTTGAAGAGTTTGACCAGAATTAGAGAGTGTTCCTACAAGTATTTACTGGAATCGTCATCATTTTAACTGATTAACACAGAAAACGCCAGAGAAATTCGGCCTCCAATTGTAAACATAAACAGTATAGTCCTTACTTACAGTGTTTTTAAACAAATTTTGAGCTGAATAACCCTGAATTCCTAATATTTGAAACAAATTGAATCCAAAACGCTCCCTAAATTAATCGGAGTTGTAAATATTATCAGTTTTCTGGTCATTTCCAAGCTTTCCACTGGTAACCTCCATGAATGAAAATGGTAGAAAATGTAGTATGAATCTATTACCTTTTATTGCAAGTGTTTCTTACAATTTTTTAATCATTTCGGGAAACTATAATTGCGTATTTGAAGATTTTTACCACAATTAGAGAGAGTTCCTACAACTATATACTAGAATCGTCAGCATTGTAACTTATCCACACAGAAAACGCCAGAGAAATTCGGCCTCCAATTATAAACATAAACAGTATAGTCCTCACTTCCAGTATTTCTACACAAATTTTGAGCTGTATAAACCTAATTCCTTATATTTGAAAGCAAATTCAAGTGAAAACGCTTCCTAAAGTAGCTGGAGTTGTAAATATTATCAGTTTTCTTGTCATTTCCAAACTTTCCACTGGTAACCTCCGTGATTGAAAATGGCAGGAAATGTAGTAAGAGCCTATATCCTTATATTTCAAGTGTTTCTTACAAGTTCTTAATCATTTCGGGAAACTATAATTGCGTATTTGAAGAGTTTGACCAGAATTAGAGAGTGTTCCTACAACTATATACTGGAGTCATCATCATTTTAACTGATTCACACAGAAAACGCCAGAGAAATTCGGCCTCCAATTATAAACATAAACAGTATAGTCCTCACTTCCAGTATTTCTACACAAATTTTGAGCTGTATAAACCTAATTCCTTATATTTGAAAGCAAATTCAAGTGAAAACGCTTCCTAAAGTAGCTGGAGTGGTAAATATTATCCGTTTTCTGGTCATTTCCAAACTTTCCACTGGTAACCTCCGTGATTGAAAATGGCAGGAAATGTAGTAAGAGCCTATATCCTTTTATTTCAAGTGTTTCTTACAAGTTTTTAATCATTTCGGGAAACTATAATTGCGTATTTGAAGAGTTTTACCACAATTAGAGAGAGTTCCTACAACTATATACTCAAATCGTCAGCATTGTAACTTATCCAACAGAAAACACCAGAGAAATTCGGCCTCCAATTGTAAACATAAACAGTATAGTCCTTACTTACAGTGTTTTTAAACAAATTGTGAGCTGAATAACCCTGAATTCCTAATATTTGAAACAAATTGAATTCAAAATGCTCCCTAAATTAATCGGAGTTGTAAATATTATCAGTTTTCTGGTCATTTCCAAACTTTCCACTGGTAACCTCCGTGATTGAAAATGGCAGGAAATGTAGTAAGAGCCTATATCCTTTTATTTCAAGTGTTTCTTACAAGTTTTTAATCATTTCGGGAAACTATAATTGCGTATTTGAAGAGTTTTACCACAGTTAGAGAGAGTTCCTACAACGATATACTCGAATCGTCAGCATTGTAACTTATCCACACAGAAAACGCCAGAGAAATTCGGCCTCCAATTATAAACATAAACAGAATAGTCCTCACTTCCAGTATTTCTACACAAATTTTGAGCTGTATAAACCTAATTCCTTATATTTGAAAGCAAATTCAAGTGAAAACGCTTCCTAAAGTAGCTGGAGTTGTAAATATTATCAGTTTTCTGGTCATTTCCAAACTTTCCACTGGTAACCTCCGTGATTGAAAATGGCAGGAAATGTAGTAAGAGCCTATATCCTTTTATTTCAAGTGTTTCTTACAAGTTTTTAATCATTTCTGGAAACTATAATTGCGTATTTGAAGAGTTTGACCAGAATTAGAGAGTGTTCCTACAAGTATATACTGGAATCGTCAGCATTTTAACTGATTCACACTGAAAACGCCAGAGAAATTCGGCCTCCAATTGTAAACATAAACAGTATAGTCCTTACTTACAGTGTTTCTAAACAAATTTTGAGCTGTATAAATCTAATTCCTAATATTTGAAAGCAAATTCATGTGAAAACGCTTCGAAAAAGTAGCCGGAGTTGTAAATATTATCAGTGTTGTGGTCATTTCCGAACTTTCCACTGGTAACCTCCGTGATTGAAAATGGCAGGAAATGTAGTAAGAACCTATATCCTTTTATTTCAAGTGTTTCATACAAGTTTTTAATCATTTCTGGAAACTATAATTGCGTATTTGAAGAGTTTGACCAGAATTAGAGAATGTTCCTACAAGTATATACTGGAATCGTCATCATTGTAACTTATCCACACAGAAAACGCCAGAGAAATTCGGCCTCCAATTGTAAACATAAACAGTATAGTCCTTACTTACAGTGTTTTTAAACAAATTTTGAGCTGAATAACCCTGAATTCCTAATATTTGAAACAAATTGAATTCAAAACGCTCCCTAAATTAATCGGAGTTGTAAATATTATCAGTATTCTGATCATTTCCAAGCTTTCCACTGGTAACTTCCATGAATGAAAATGGCAGAAAATGTAATATGAATCTATTACCTTTTATTTCAAGTGTTTCTTACAAGTTTTTAATCATTTCGGGAAACTATAATTGCGTATTTGAAGAGTTTTACCACAATTAGAGAGAGTTCCTACAACTATATACTCGAATCGTCAGCATTGTAACTTATCCACACAGAAAACGCGAGAGAAATTCGGCCTCCAATTATAAACATAAACAGTATAGTCCTCACTTCCAGTATTTCTACACAAATTTTGAGCTGTATAAACCTAATTCCTTATATCTGAAAGCAAATTCAAGTGAAAACGCTTCCTAACGTAGCTGGAGTTGTAAATATTATCAGTTTTCCGGTCATTTCCAAACTTTCCACTGGTAACCTCCGTGATTGAAAATGGCAGGAAATGTAGTAAGAGCCTATATCCTTTTCTTTCAAGTGTTTCTTACGAGTTTTTAATCATTTCTGGAAACTATAATTGCGTATTTGAAAAGTTTTACCACAATTAGAGAGAGTTCCCACAACTATATACTGGAATCGTCATCATTTTAACTGATTCACACAGAAAACGCCAGAGAAATTCGGCCTCCAATTGTAAACATAAACAGTATAGTCCTTACTTACAGTGTTTCTAAACAAATTTTGAGCTGTATAAATCTAATTCCTAATATTTGAAAGCAAATTCATTTGAAAACGCTTCCAAAAGGTAGTCGGAGTTGTAAATATTATCAGTTTTCTGGTCATTTACGAACTTTCTACTGGTAACCTCCGTGATTGAAAACGGCAGGAAATGTAGTAAGAACCTATTTCCTTTTATTTCAAGTGTTTCATACAAGTTTTTAATCATTTCTGGAAACTATAATTGCGTATTTGAAGAGTTTGACCAGAATTAGAGAGTGTTCCTACAAGTATTTACTGGAATCGTCATCATTTTAACTGATTAACACAGAAAACGCCAGAGAAATTCGGCCTCCAATTGTAAACATAAACAGTATAGTCCTTACTTACAGTGTTTTTAAACAAATTTTGAGCTGAATAACCCTGAATTCCTAATATTTGAAACAAATTGAATCCAAAATGCTCCCTAAATTAATCGGAGTTGTAAATATTATCAGTTTTCTGGTCATTTCCAAGCTTTCCACTGGTAACCTCCATGAATGAAAATGGCAGAAAATGTAGTATGAATCTATTACCTTTTATTGCAAGTGTTTCTTACAATTTTTTAATCATTTCGGGAAACTATAATTGCGTATTTGAAGATTTTTACCACAATTAGAGAGAGTTCCTACAACTATATACTAGAATCGTCAGCATTGTAACTTATCCACACAGAAAACGCCAGAGAAATTCGGCCTCCAATTATAAACATAAACAGTATAGTCCTCACTTCCAGTATTTCTACACAAATTTTGAGCTGTATAAACCTAATTCCTTATATTTGAAAGCAAATTCAAGTGAAAACGCTTCCTAAAGTAGCTGGAGTTGTAAATATTATCAGTTTTCTTGTCATTTCCAAACTTTCCACTGGTAACCTCCGTGATTGAAAATGGCAGGAAATGTAGTAAGAGCCTATATCCTTATATTTCAAGTGTTTCTTACAAGTTCTTAATCATTTCGGGAAACTATAATTGCGTATTTGAAGAGTTTGACCAGAATTAGAGAGTGTTCCTACAACTATATACTGGAATCATCATCATTTTAACTGATTCACACAGAAAACGCCAGAGAAATTCGGCCTCCAATTATAAACATAAACAGTATAGTCCTCACTTCCAGTATTTCTACACAAATTTTGAGCTGTATAAACCTAATTCCTTATATTTGAAAGCAAATTCAAGTGAAAACGCTTCCTAAAGTAGCTGGAGTGGTAAATATTATCCGTTTTCTGGTCATTTCCAAACTTTCCACTGGTAACCTCCGTGATTGAAAATGGCAGGAAATGTAGTAAGAGCCTATATCCTTTTATTTCAAGTGTTTCTTACAAGGTTTTAATCATTTCGGGAAACTATAATTGCGTATTTGAAGAGTTTTACCACAATTAGAGAGAGTTCCTACAACTATATACTCAAATCGTCAGCATTGTAACTTATCCAACAGAAAACACCAGAGAAATTCGGCCTCCAATTGTAAACATAAACAGTATAGTCCTTACTTACAGTGTTTTTAAACAAATTTTGAGCTGTATAAACCTAATTCCTTATATTTGAAAGCAAATTCAAGTGAAAACGCTTCCTAAAGTAGCTGGAGTTGTAAATATTATCAGTTTTCTGGTCATTTCCAAACTTTCCACTGGTAACCTCCATGAATGAAAATGGCAGAAAATGTAGTATGAATCTATTACCTTTATTTCAAGTGTTTCTTAGAAGTTTTTAATCATTTCGGGAAACTATAATTGCGTATTTGAAGAGTTTTACCACAACTAGAGAGAGTTCCTACAACTATATACTCAAATCGTCAGCATTGTAACTTATCCACACAGAAAACGCCAGAGAAATTCAGCCTCCAATTATAAACATAAACAGTATAGTCCTCACTTCCAGTATTTCTACACAAATTTTGAGCTGTATAAACCTAATTCCTAATATTTGAAAGGAAATTCAAGTGAAAACGCTTCTAAAAAGTAGCCGGAGTTGTAAATATTATCATTTTTCTGGTCATTTCCGAACTTTCCACTGGTAACCTCCGTGATTGAAAATGGCAGGAAATGTAGTAAGAACCTATTTCCTTCGATTTAAAGTGTTTCATACAAGTTTTTAATCATTTCTGGAAACTATAATTGCGTATTTGAAGAGTTTGACCAGAATTAGAGAGTGTTCCTACAACTATATACTGGAATCGTCATCATTTTAACTGATTCACACAGAAAACGCCAGAGAAATTCGGCCTCCAATTGTAAACATAAACAGTATAGTCCTTACTTACAGTGTTTTTAAACAAATTTTGAGCTGTATAAACCTAATTCCTTATATTTGAAAGCAAATTCAAGTGAAAACGCTTCCTAAAGTAGCTGGAGTTGTAAATATTATCAGTTTTCTGGTCATTTCCAAACTTTCCACTGGTAACCTCCGTGATTGAAAATGGCAGGAAATGTAGTAAGAGCCTATATCCTTTTATTTCAAGTGTTTCTTACAAGTTTTTAATCATTTCTGGAAACTATAATTGCGTATTTGAAGAGTTTTACCACAATTAGAGAGAGTTCCCACAACTATATACTGGAATCGTCATCATTTTAACTGATTCACACAGAAAACGCCAGAGAAATTCGGCCGCCAATTGTAAACATAAACAGTATAGTCCTTACTTACAGTGTTTCTAAACAAATTTTGAGCTGAATAACCCTGAATTCCTAATATTTGAAACAAATTGAATTCAAAACGCTCCCTAAATTAATCATAGTTGTAAATATTATCAGTTTTCTGGTCATTTCCAAGCTTTCCCCTGGTAACCTCCATGAATGAAAATGGCAGAAAATGTAGTATGAATCTATTACCTTTTATTTCAAGTGTTTCTTACAAGTTTTTAATCATTTCGGAAGACTATAATTGCGTATTTGAAGAGTTTTACCACAACTAGAGAGAGTTCCTACAACTATATACTCGAATCGTCAGCATTGTAACTTATCCACACAGAAAACGCCAGAGAAATTCAGCCTCCAATTATAAACATAAACAGTATAGTCCTCACTTCCAGTATTTCTACACAAATTTTGAGCTGTATAAACCTAATTCCTAATATTTGAAAGGAAATTCAAGTGAAAACGCTTCTAAAAAGTAGCAGGAGTTGTAAATATTATCAGTTTTCTGGTCAATTCCGAACTTTCCACTGGTAACCTCCGTGATTGAAAATGGCAGGAAATGTAGTAAGAACCTATATACTTTTATTTCAAGTGTTTCTTACAAGTTTTTATTCATTTCTGGAAACTATAATTGCATATTCGAAGAGTTTGACCAGAATTAGACAGTGTTCCTACAACTATATACTGGAATCGTCAGCATTTTAACTGATTCACACAGAAAACTCCAGAGAAATTCGGCCTCCAATTGTAAACATAAACAGTATAGTCCTTACTTACAGTGTTTCTAAAGAAATTTTGAGCTGTATAAATCTAATTCCTAATATTTGAAAGCAAATTCATGTGAAAACGCTTCCAAAAAGTAGCCGGAGTTGTAAATATTATCAGTTTTCTGGTCATTTCTGAACTTTCCACTGGTAACCTCCGTGATTGAAAATGACAGGAAATGTAGTAAGAACCTATTTCCTTTTATTTAAAGTGTTTCATACAAGTTTTTAATCATTTCTGGAAACTATAATTGCGTATTTGAAGAGTTTGACCAGAATTATAGAGAGTTCCCACAACTATATACTGGAATCGTCATCATTTTAACTGAGTCACACAGAAAACGCCAGAGAAATTCGGCCTCCAATTGTAAACATAAACAGTATAGTCCTTACTTACAGTGTTTCTAAACAAATTTTGAGCTGAATAACCCTGAATTCCTAATATTTGAAACAAATTGAATTCAAAACGCTCCCTAAATTAATCAGAGTTGTAAATATTATCAGTTTTCTGGTCATTTCCAAGCTTTCCCCTGGTAACCTCCATGAATGAAAATGGCAGAAAATGTAGTATGAATCTATTACCTTTTATTTCAAGTGTTTCTTACAAGTATTTAATCATTTCGGGAAACTATAATTGCGTATTTGAAGAGTTTTGCCACAATTAGAGAGAGTTCCCACAACTATATACTCGAATCGTCATCATTGTAACTTATCCACACAGAAAACGCCAGAGAAATTCGGCCCTCAATTGTAAACATAAACAGCATAGTCCTTACTTACAGTGTTTCTAAACAAATTTTGAGCTGTATAAATCTAATTCCTAATACTTGAAAGCAAATTCATGTGAAAACGCTTCCAAAAAGTAGCCGGAGTTGTAAATATTATCAGTGTTGTGGTCATTTCCGAACTTTCCACTGGTAACCTCCGTGATTGAAAATGGCAGGAAATGTAGTAATAACCTATTTCCTTTTATTTCAAGTGTTTCTTACAAGTTTTTATTCATTTCTGGAAACTATAATTGCGTATTTGAAGAGTTTGACCAGGATTAGACAGTGTTCCTACAAATATATACTGGAATCGTCATCATTTTAACTGATTCACACAGAAAACGCCAGAGAAATTCGGCCTCCAATTGTAAACATAAACAGTATAGTCCTTACTTACAGTGTTTCTAAACAAATTTTGAGCTGTATAAATCTAATTCCTAATATTTGAAAGCAAATTCATGTGAAAACGCTTCCAAAAAGTAGCCGGAGTTGTAAATATTATCAGTTTTCTGGTCATTTCCGAACTTTCCACTGGTAACCTCCGTGATTGAAAATGGCAGGAAATGTAGTAAGAACCTATTTCCTTTTATTTCAAGTGTTTCTTACAAGTTTTTAATCATTTCTGGAAACTATAATTGCGTATTTGAAGAGTTTGACCAGAATTAGAGAGAGTTCCCACAACTATATACTGGAATCGTCATCATTTTAACTGATTCACACAGAAAACGCCAGAGAAATTCGGCCTCCAATTGTAAACATAAACAGTATAGTCCTTACTTACAGTGTTTCTAAACAAATTTTGAGCTGTATAAATCTAATTCCTAATATTTGAAAGCAAATTCATGTGAAAACGCTTCCAAAAAGTAGCCGGAGTTGTAAATATTATCAGTTTTCTGGTCATTTCCGAACTTTCCACTGGTAACCTCCGTGATTGAAAATGGCAGGAAATGTAGTAAGAACCTATTTCCTTATATTTCAAGTGTTTCTTACAAGTTTTTAATCATTTCTGGAAACTATAATTGCGTATTTGAAGAGTTTGACCAGAATTAGAGAGAGTTCCCACAACTATATACTGGAATCGTCATCATTTTAACTGATTCACACAGAAAACGCCAGAGAAATTCGGCCTCCAATTGTAAACATAAACAGTATAGTCCTTACTTACAGTGTTTCTAAACAAATTTTGAGCTGAATAACCCTGAATTCCTAATATTTGAAACAAATTGAAATCAAAACGCTCCCTAAATTAATCAGAGTTGTAAATATTATCAGTTTTCTGGTCATTTTCAAGCTTTCCACTGGTAACCTCCATGAGTGAAAATGGCAGGACATGTAGTAAGAGCCTATATCCTTTTATTTCAAGTGTTTCTTACAAGTTTTTAATCATTTCGGGAAACTATAATTGCGTATTTGAAGAGTTTGACCAGAATTAGAGAGAGTTCCCACAACTATATACTGGAATCGTCATCATTTTAACTGATTCACACAGAAAACGCCAGAGAAATTCGGCCTCCAATTGTAAACATAAACAGTATAGTCCTTACTTACAGTGTTTCTAAACAAATTTTGAGCTGTATAAACCTAATTCCTAATATTTGAAAGCAAATTCATGTGAAAACGCTTCCAAAAAGTAGCCGGAGTTGTAAATATTATCAGTGTTGTGGTCATTTCCGAACTTTCCACTGGTAACCTCCGTGATTGAAAATGGCAGGAAATGTAGTAAGAACCTATTTCCTTTTATTTCAAGTGTTTCTTACAAGTTTTTATTCATTTCTGGAAACTATAATTGCGTATTTGAAGAGTTTGACCAGGATTAGACAGTGTTCCTACAAATATATACTGAAATCCTTAGCATTTTAACTGATTCACACAGAAAACGCCAGAGAAATTCGGCCTCCAATTGTAAACATAAACAGTATAGTCCTTACTTACAGTGTTTCTAAACAAATTTTGAGCTGTATAAATCTAATTCCTAATATTTGAAAGCAAATTCATGTGAAAACGCTTCCAAAAAGTAGCAGGAGTTGTAAATATTATCAGTTTTCTGGTCATTTCTGAACTTTCCACTGGTAACCTCCGTGATTGAAAATGGCAGGAAATGTAGTAAGAACCTATTTCCTTATATTTCAAGTGTTTCTTACAAGTTTTTAATCATTTCTGGAAACTATAATTGCATATTTGAAGAGTTTGACCAGAATTAGAGAGAGTTCCCACAACTATATACTGGAATCGTCATCATTTTAACTGATTCACACAGAAAACGCCAGAGAAATTCGGCCTCCAATTGTAAACATAAACAGTATAGTCCTTACTTACAGTGTTTCTAAACAAATTTTGAGCTGAATAACCCTGAATTCCTAATATTTGAAACAAAATGAAATCAAAACGCTCCCTAAATTAATCAGAGTTGTAAATATTATCAGTTTTCTGGTCATTTCCAAGCTTTCCACTGGTAACCTCCATGAATGAAAATGGCAGGAAATGTAGTAAGAGCCTATATCCTTTTATTTCAAGTGTTTCTTACAAGTTTTTAATCATTTCGGGAAACTATAATTGCATATTTGAAGAGTTTTGCCACAATTAGAGAGAGTTCCCACAACTATATACTCGAATCGTCATCATTGTAACTTATCCACACAGAAAACGCCAGAGAAATTCGGCCCTCAATTGTAAACATAAACAGTATAGTCCTTACTTACAGTGTTTCAAAACGAATTTTGAGCTGTATAAATCTAATTCCTAATACTTGAAAGCAAATTCATGTGAAAACGCTTCCAAAAAGTAGCCGGAGTTGTAAATATTATCAGTGTTGTGGTCATTTCCGAACTTTCCACTGGTAACCTCCGTGATTGAAAATGGCAGGAAATGTAGTAAGAACCTATTTCCTTTTATTTCAAGTGTTTCTTACAAGTTTTTAATCATTTCTGGAAACTATAATTGCGTATTTTAAGAGTTTGACCAGAATTAGAGAGAGTTCCCACAACTATATACTGGAATCGTCATCATTTTAACTGATTGACACAGAAAACCCCAGAGAAATTCGGCCTCCAATTGTAAACATAAACAGTATAGTCCTTACTTACAGTGTTTCTAAACAAATTTTGAGCTGAATAACCCTGAATTCCTAATATTTGAAACAAATTGAATTCAAAACGGTCCCTAAATTAATCAGAGTTGTAAATATAATCAGTTTTCTGGTCATTTCCAAGCTTTCCACTGGTAACCTCCATGAATGAAAATGGCAGGAAATATAGTAAGAGCCTATATCCTTTTATTTCAAGTGTTTCTTACAAGTTTTTAATCATTTCGGGAAACTATAATTGCGTATTTGAAGAGTTTTGCCACAATTAGAGAGAGTTCCCACAACTATATACTCGAATCGTCATCATTGTAACTTATCCACACAGAAAACGCCAGAGAAATTCGGCCCTCAATTGTAAACATAAACAGCATAGTCCTTACTTACAGTGTTTCTAAACAAATTTTGAGCTGTATAAATCTAATTCCTAATACTTGAAAGCAAATTCATGTGAAAACGCTTCCAAAAAGTAGCCGGAGTTGTAAATATTATCAGTGTTGTGGTCATTTCCGAACTTTCCACTGGTAACCTCCGTGATTGAAAATGGCAGGAAATGTAGTAATAACCTATTTCCTTTTATTTCAAGTGTTTCTTACAAGTTTTTATTCATTTCTGGAAACTATAATTGCGTATTTGAAGAGTTTGACCAGGATTAGACAGTGTTCCTACAAATATATACTGGAATCGTCATCATTTTAACTGATTCACACAGAAAACGCCAGAGAAATTCGGCCTCCAATTGTAAACATAAACAGTATAGTCCTTACTTACAGTGTTTCTAAACAAATTTTGAGCTGTATAAATCTAATTCCTAATATTTGAAAGCAAATTCATGTGAAAACGCTTCCAAAAAGTAGCCGGAGTTGTAAATATTATCAGTTTTCTGGTCATTTCCGAACTTTCCACTGGTAACCTCCGTGATTGAAAATGGCAGGAAATGTAGTAAGAACCTATTTCCTTTTATTTCAAGTGTTTCTTACAAGTTTTTAATCATTTCTGGAAACTATAATTGCGTATTTGAAGAGTTTGACCAGAATTAGAGAGAGTTCCCACAACTATATACTGGAATCGTCATCATTTTAACTGATTCACACAGAAAACGCCAGAGAAATTCGGCCTCCAATTGTAAACATAAACAGTATAGTCCTTACTTACAGTGTTTCTAAACAAATTTTGAGCTGAATAACCCTGAATTCCAAATATTTGAAACAAATTGAAATCAATACGCTCCCTAAATTAATCAGAGTTGTAAATATTATCAGTTTTCTGGTCATTTCCAAGCTATCCACTGGTAACCTCCATGAATGAAAATGGCAGGAAATGTAGTAAGAGCCTATATCCTTTTATTCCAAGTGTTTCTTACAAGTTTTTAATCATTTCGGGAAACTATAATTGCGTATTTGAAGAGTTTTGCCACAATTAGAGAGAGTTCCCACAACTATATACTCGAATCGTCATCATTGTAACTTATCCACACAGAAAACGCCAGAGAAATTCGGCCCTCAATTGTAAACATAAACAGCATAGTCCTTACTTACAGTCTTTCTACACAAGTTTTGAG
Source organism: Myotis daubentonii (assembly GCF_963259705.1). NCBI lineage: Eukaryota > Metazoa > Chordata > Mammalia > Chiroptera > Vespertilionidae > Myotis > Myotis daubentonii. Next base: position 80,224,525 of record NC_081861.1, on the reverse strand, counting down.
CTGTATAAACCTAATACCTAATATTTGAAACGAAATTCAAGTGAAAACGCTTCCAAAAAGTAGCCGGAGTTGTAAATATTATCAGTTTTCTGGTCATTTCCGAACTTTCCACTGGGAACCTCCGTGACTGAAAACGGCAGGAAATGTAGTAAGAACCTATTTCCTTTTATTTCAAGTGTTTCTTACAAGTTTTTAATCATTTCTGGAAACTATATTTGCGTATTTGAAGAGTTTGACCAGAATTAGAGAGAGTTCCCACAATTATATACTGGAATCGTCATCATTTTAACCGATTCACACAGAAAACGCCTGAGAAATTCGGCCTCCAATTGTAAACATAAACAGTATAGTCCTTACTTACAGTGTTTCTAAACAAATTTTGAGCTGAATAACCCTGAATTCCTAATATTTGAAACAAATTGAATTCAAAACGCTCCCTAAATTAATCAGAGTTGTAAATATTATCAGTTTTCTGGTCATTTCCAAGCTTTCCACTGGTAACCTCCATGAATGAAAATGGCAGGAAATGTAGTAAGAGCCTATATCCTTTTATTTCAAGTGTTTCTTACAAGTTTTTAATCATTTCGGGAAACTATAATTGCGTATTTGAAGAGTTTTGCCACAATTAGAGAGAGTTCCCACAACTATATACTCGAATCGTCATCATTGTAACTTATCCACACAGAAAACGCCAAAGAAATTTGGCCCTCAATTGTAAACATAAACAGCATAGTCCTTACTTACAGTGTTTCTAAACAAATTTTGAGCTGTATAAATCTAATTCCTAATATTTGAAAGCAAATTCATGTGAAAACGCTTCCAAAAAGTAGCCGGAGTTGTAAATATTATCAGTTTTCTGGTCATTTCCGAACTTTCCACTGGTAACCTCCGTGATTGAAAATGGCAGGAAATGTAGTAAGAACCTATTTCCTTTTATTTCAAGTGTTTCTTACAAGTTTTTAATCATTTCTGGAAACTATAATTGCGTATTTTAAGAGTTTGACCAGAATTAGAGAGAGTTCCCACAACTATATACTGGAATCGTCATCATTTTAACTGATTCACACAGAAAACGCCAGAGAAATTCGGCCTCCAATTGTAAACATAAACAGTATAGTCCTTACTTACAGTGTTTCTAAACAAATTTTGAGCTGAATAACCCTGAATTCCAAATATTTGAAACAAATTGAAATCAATACGCTCCCTAAATTAATCAGAGTTGTAAATATTATCAGTTTTCTGGTCATTTTCAAGCTATCCACTGGTAACCTCCATGAATGAAAATGGCAGGAAATGTAGTAAGAGCCTATATCCTTTTATTCCAAGTGTTTCTTACAAGTTTTTAATCATTTCGGGAAACTATAATTGCGTATTTGAAGAGTTTTGCCACAATTAGAGAGAGTTCCCACAACTATATACTCGAATCGTCATCATTGTAACTTATCCACACAGAAATCGCCAGAGAAATTCGGCCCTCAATTGTAAACATAAACAGCATAGTAATTACTTACAGTCTTTCTACACAAGTTTTGAGCTGTATAAACCTAATACCTAATATTTGAAACGAAATTCAAGTGAAAACGCTTCCAAAAAGTAGCCGGAGTTGTAAATATTATCAGTTTTCTGGTCATTTCCGAACTTTCCACTGGGAACCTCCGTGACTGAAAACGGCAGGAAATGTAGTAAGAACCTATTTCCTTTTATTTCAAGTGTTTCTTACAAGTTTTTAATCATTTCTGGAAACTATATTTGCGTATTTGAAGAGTTTGACCAGAATTAGAGAGAGTTCCCACAATTATATACTGGAATCGTCATCATTTTAACCGATTCACACAGAAAACGCCTGAGAAATTCGGCCTCCAATTGTAAACATAAACAGTATAGTCCTTACTTACAGTGTTTCTAAACAAATTTTGAGCTGAATAACCCTGAATTCCTAATATTTGAAACAAATTGAATTCAAAACGCTCCCTAAATTAATCAGAGTTGTAAATATTATCAGTTTTCTGGTCATTTCCAAGCTTTCCACTGGTAACCTCCATGAATGAAAATGGCAGGAAATGTAGTAAGAGCCTATATCCTTTTATTTCAAGTGTTTCTTACAAGTTTTTAATCATTTCGGGAAACTATAATTGCGTATTTGAAGAGTTTTGCCACAATTAGAGAGAGTTCCCACAACTATATACTCGAATCGTCATCATTGTAACTTATCCACACAGAAAACGCCAAAGAAATTTGGCCCTCAATTGTAAACATAAACAGCATAGTCCTTACTTACAGTGTTTCTAAACAAATTTTGAGCTGTATAAATCTAATTCCTAATACTTGAAAGCAAATTCATGTGAAAACGCTTCCAAAAAGTAGCCGGAGTTGTAAATATTATCAGTGTTGTGGTCATTTCTGAACTTTCCACTGGTAACCTCTGTGATTGAAAATGGCAGGAAATGTAGTAAGAACCTATTTCCTTTTATTTCAAGTGTTTCTTACAAGTTTTTAATCATTTCTGGAAACTATAATTGCGTATTTGGTGAGTTTGACCAGAATTAGAGAGTGTTCCTACAAGTATATACTGGAATCGTCATCATTTTAACTGATTCACCCAGAAAACGCCAGAGAAATTCGGCCTCCAATTGTAAACATAAACAGTATAGTCCTAAGTTACAGTGTTTTTAAACAAATTTTGAGCTGAATAACCCTGAATTCCTAATATTTGAAACAAATTGAATTGAAAACGCTCCCTAAATTAATCGGAGTGGTAAACATTATCAGTTTTCTGGTCATTTCCAAGCTTTCCACTGGAAACCTCCATGAATGAAAATGGCAGAAAATGTAGTATGAATCTATTACCTTTTATTTCAAGTGTTTCTTACAAGTTTTTAATCATTTCGGGAAACTATAATTGCGTATTTGAAGAGTTTTACCACAATTAGAGAGAGTTCCTACAACTATATACTCGAATAGTCAGCATTATAACTTATCCACACAGAAAACGCCAGAGAAATTTGGCCTCCAATTATAAACATAAACAGTATAGTCCTCACTTCCAGTATTTTTACACAAATTTTGAGCTGCATAAACCTAATTCCTTATATTTGAAAGCAAATTCAAGTGAAAACGCTTCCTAAAGTAGCTGGAGTTGTAAATATTATCAGTTTTCTGGTCATTTCCAAACTTTCCACTGGTAACCTCCGTGATTGAAAATGGCAGGAAATGTAGTAAGAGCCTATATCCTTTTATTTCAAGTGTTTCTTACAAGTTTTTAATCATTTCTGGAAACTATAATTGCGTATTTGAAGAGTTTTACCACAATTAGAGAGAGTTCCCACAACTATATACTGGAATCGTCATCATTTTAACTGATTCACACAGAAAACGCCAGAGAAATTCGGCCTCCAATTGTAAACATAAACAGTATAGTCCTTACTTACAGTGTTTCTAAACAAATTTTGAGCTGAATAACCCTGAATTCCTAATATTTGAAACAAATTGAATTCAAAACGCTCCCTAAATTAATCGGAGTTGTAAATATTATCAGTTTTCTGGTCATTTCCAAGCTTTCCACTGGTAACCTCCATGAATGAAAATGGCAGAAAATGTAGTATGAATCTATTACCTTTTATTTCAAGTGTTTCTTACAAGTTTTTAATCATTTCGGGAAACTATAATTGCGTATTTGAATAGTTTTGCCACAATTAGAGAGAGTTCCCACAACTATATACTCGAATCGTAATCATTGTAACTTATCCACAAAGAAAACGCCAGAGAAATTCGGCCCACAATTGTAAACATAAACAGTATAGTCCTTACTTACAGTGTTTCTAAACAAATTTTGAGCTGTATAAATCTAATTCCTAATACTGGAAAGCAAATTCATGTGAAAACGCTTCCAAAAAGTAGCCGGAGTTGTAAATATTATCAGTGTTGTGGTCATTTCCGAACTTTCCACTGGTAACCTCCGTGATTGAAAATGGCAGGAAATGTAGTAAGAGCCTATATCCTTTTATTTCAAGTGTTTCTTACAAGTTTTTAATCATTTCGGGAAACTATAATTGCGTATTTGAAGAATTTTGCCACAATTAGAGAGAGTTCCCACAACTATATACTCGAATCGTCATCATTGTAACTTATCCACACAGAAAACGCCAGAGAAATTCGGCCTCCAATTATAAACATAAACAGTATAGTCCTCACTTACCGTCTTTCTACACAAGTTTTGAGCTGTATAAACCTAATACCTAATATTTGAAACGAAATTCAAGTGAAAACGCTTCCAAAAAGTAGCCGGAGTTGTAAATATTATCAGTTTTCTGGTCATTTCCGAACTTTCCACTGGGAACCTCCGTGACTGAAAACGGCAGGAAATGTAGTAAGAACCTATTTCCTTTTATTTCAAGTGTTTCTTACAAGTTTTTAATCATTTCTGGAAACTATATTTGCGTATTTGAAGAGTTTGACCAGAATTAGAGAGAGTTCCCACAATTATATACTGGAATCGTCATCATTTTAACCGATTCACACAGAAAACGCCTGAGAAATTCGGCCTCCAATTGTAAACATAAACAGTATAGTCCTTACTTACAGTGTTTCTAAACAAATTTTGAGCTGAATAACCCTGAATTCCTAATATTTGAAACAAATTGAATTCAAAACGCTCCCTAAATTAATCAGAGTTGTAAATATTATCAGTTTTCTGGTCATTTCCAAGCTTTCCACTGGTAACCTCCATGAATGAAAATGGCAGGAAATGTAGTAAGAGCCTATATCCTTTTATTTCAAGTGTTTCTTACAAGTTTTTAATCATTTCGGGAAACTATAATTGCGTATTTGAAGAGTTTTGCCACAATTAGAGAGAGTTCCCACAACTATATACTCGAATCGTCATCATTGTAACTTATCCACACAGAAAACGCCAAAGAAATTTGGCCCTCAATTGTAAACATAAACAGCATAGTCCTTACTTACAGTGTTTCTAAACAAATTTTGAGCTGTATAAATCTAATTCCTAATATTTGAAAGCAAATTCATGTGAAAACGCTTCCAAAAAGTAGCCGGAGTTGTAAATATTATCAGTTTTCTGGTCATTTCCGAACTTTCCACTGGTAACCTCCGTGATTGAAAATGGCAGGAAATGTAGTAAGAACCTATTTCCTTTTATTTCAAGTGTTTCTTACAAGTTTTTAATCATTTCTGGAAACTATAATTGCGTATTTTAAGAGTTTGACCAGAATTAGAGAGAGTTCCCACAACTATATACTGGAATCGTCATCATTTTAACTGATTCACACAGAAAACGCCAGAGAAATTCGGCCTCCAATTGTAAACATAAACAGTATAGTCCTTACTTACAGTGTTTCTAAACAAATTTTGAGCTGAATAACCCTGAATTCCAAATATTTGAAACAAATTGAAATCAATACGCTCCCTAAATTAATCAGAGTTGTAAATATTATCAGTTTTCTGGTCATTTTCAAGCTATCCACTGGTAACCTCCATGAATGAAAATGGCAGGAAATGTAGTAAGAGCCTATATCCTTTTATTCCAAGTGTTTCTTACAAGTTTTTAATCATTTCGGGAAACTATAATTGCGTATTTGAAGAGTTTTGCCACAATTAGAGAGAGTTCCCACAACTATATACTCGAATCGTCATCATTGTAACTTATCCACACAGAAATCGCCAGAGAAATTCGGCCCTCAATTGTAAACATAAACAGCATAGTAATTACTTACAGTCTTTCTACACAAGTTTTGAGCTGTATAAACCTAATACCTAATATTTGAAACGAAATTCAAGTGAAAACGCTTCCAAAAAGTAGCCGGAGTTGTAAATATTATCAGTTTTCTGGTCATTTCCGAACTTTCCACTGGGAACCTCCGTGACTGAAAACGGCAGGAAATGTAGTAAGAACCTATTTCCTTTTATTTCAAGTGTTTCTTACAAGTTTTTAATCATTTCTGGAAACTATATTTGCGTATTTGAAGAGTTTGACCAGAATTAGAGAGAGTTCCCACAATTATATACTGGAATCGTCATCATTTTAACCGATTCACACAGAAAACGCCTGAGAAATTCGGCCTCCAATTGTAAACATAAACAGTATAGTCCTTACTTACAGTGTTTCTAAACAAATTTTGAGCTGAATAACCCTGAATTCCTAATATTTGAAACAAATTGAATTCAAAACGCTCCCTAAATTAATCAGAGTTGTAAATATTATCAGTTTTCTGGTCATTTCCAAGCTTTCCACTGGTAACCTCCATGAATGAAAATGGCAGGAAATGTAGTAAGAGCCTATATCCTTTTATTTCAAGTGTTTCTTACAAGTTTTTAATCATTTCGGGAAACTATAATTGCGTATTTGAAGAGTTTTGCCACAATTAGAGAGAGTTCCCACAACTATATACTCGAATCGTCATCATTGTAACTTATCCACACAGAAAACGCCAAAGAAATTTGGCCCTCAATTGTAAACATAAACAGCATAGTCCTTACTTACAGTGTTTCTAAACAAATTTTGAGCTGTATAAATCTAATTCCTAATACTTGAAAGCAAATTCATGTGAAAACGCTTCCAAAAAGTAGCCGGAGTTGTAAATATTATCAGTGTTGTGGTCATTTCTGAACTTTCCACTGGTAACCTCTGTGATTGAAAATGGCAGGAAATGTAGTAAGAACCTATTTCCTTTTATTTCAAGTGTTTCTTACAAGTTTTTAATCATTTCTGGAAACTATAATTGCGTATTTGGTGAGTTTGACCAGAATTAGAGAGTGTTCCTACAAGTATATACTGGAATCGTCATCATTTTAACTGATTCACCCAGAAAACGCCAGAGAAATTCGGCCTCCAATTGTAAACATAAACAGTATAGTCCTAAGTTACAGTGTTTTTAAACAAATTTTGAGCTGAATAACCCTGAATTCCTAATATTTGAAACAAATTGAATTGAAAACGCTCCCTAAATTAATCGGAGTGGTAAACATTATCAGTTTTCTGGTCATTTCCAAGCTTTCCACTGGAAACCTCCATGAATGAAAATGGCAGAAAATGTAGTATGAATCTATTACCTTTTATTTCAAGTGTTTCTTACAAGTTTTTAATCATTTCGGGAAACTATAATTGCGTATTTGAAGAGTTTTACCACAATTAGAGAGAGTTCCTACAACTATATACTCGAATAGTCAGCATTATAACTTATCCACACAGAAAACGCCAGAGAAATTTGGCCTCCAATTATAAACATAAACAGTATAGTCCTCACTTCCAGTATTTTTACACAAATTTTGAGCTGCATAAACCTAATTCCTTATATTTGAAAGCAAATTCAAGTGAAAACGCTTCCTAAAGTAGCTGGAGTTGTAAATATTATCAGTTTTCTGGTCATTTCCAAACTTTCCACTGGTAACCTCCGTGATTGAAAATGGCAGGAAATGTAGTAAGAGCCTATATCCTTTTATTTCAAGTGTTTCTTACAAGTTTTTAATCATTTCTGGAAACTATAATTGCGTATTTGAAGAGTTTTACCACAATTAGAGAGAGTTCCCACAACTATATACTGGAATCGTCATCATTTTAACTGATTCACACAGAAAACGCCAGAGAAATTCGGCCTCCAATTGTAAACATAAACAGTATAGTCCTTACTTACAGTGTTTCTAAACAAATTTTGAGCTGAATAACCCTGAATTCCTAATATTTGAAACAAATTGAATTCAAAACGCTCCCTAAATTAATCGGAGTTGTAAATATTATCAGTTTTCTGGTCATTTCCAAGCTTTCCACTGGTAACCTCCATGAATGAAAATGGCAGAAAATGTAGTATGAATCTATTACCTTTTATTTCAAGTGTTTCTTACAAGTTTTTAATCATTTCGGGAAACTATAATTGCGTATTTGAATAGTTTTGCCACAATTAGAGAGAGTTCCCACAACTATATACTCGAATCGTAATCATTGTAACTTATCCACAAAGAAAACGCCAGAGAAATTCGGCCCACAATTGTAAACATAAACAGTATAGTCCTTACTTACAGTGTTTCTAAACAAATTTTGAGCTGTATAAATCTAATTCCTAATACTGGAAAGCAAATTCATGTGAAAACGCTTCCAAAAAGTAGCCGGAGTTGTAAATATTATCAGTGTTGTGGTCATTTCCGAACTTTCCACTGGTAACCTCCGTGATTGAAAATGGCAGGAAATGTAGTAAGAGCCTATATCCTTTTATTTCAAGTGTTTCTTACAAGTTTTTAATCATTTCGGGAAACTATAATTGCGTATTTGAAGAATTTTGCCACAATTAGAGAGAGTTCCCACAACTATATACTCGAATCGTCATCATTGTAACTTATCCACACAGAAAACGCCAGAGAAATTCGGCCTCCAATTATAAACATAAACAGTATAGTCCTCACTTACCGTCTTTCTACACAAGTTTTGAGCTGTATAAACCTAATTCCTAATATTTGAAACGAAATTCAAGTGAAAACGCTTCCAAAAAGTAGCCGGAGTTGTAAATATTATCAGTTTTCTGGTCATTTCTGAACTTTCCACTGGTAACCTCCGTGATTGAAAATGGCAGGAAATGTAGTAAGAACCTATATACTTTTATTTCAAGTGTTTCTTACAAGTTTTTATTCATTTCTGGAAACTATAATTGCGTATTTGGAGAGTTTGACCAGGATTAGACAGTGTTCCTACAAATATATACTGGAATCGTCAGCATTTTAACTGATTCACACAGAAAACGCCAGAGAAATTCGGCCTCCAATTGTAAACATAAACAGTATAGTCCTTACTTACAGTGTTTCTAAACAAATTTTGAGCTGTATAAATCTAATTCCTAATATTTGAAAGCAAATTCATGTGAAAACGCTTCCAAAAAGTAGCCGGAGTTGTAAATATTATCAGTTTTCTGGTCATTTCCGAACTTTCCACTGGTAACCTCCGTGATTGAAAATGGCAGGAAATGTAGTCAGAACCTATTTCCTTTTATTTCAAGTGTTTCTTACAAGTTTTTAATCATTTCTGGAAACTATAATTGCGTATTTGAAGAGTTTGACCAGAATTAGAGAGAGTTCCCACAACTATATACTGGAATCGTCATCATTTTAACTGATTCACACAGAAAACGCCAGAGAAATTCGGCCTCCAATTGTAAACATAAACAGTATAGTCCTTACTTACAGTGTTTCTAAACAAATTTTGAGCTGTATAAATCTAATTCCTAATATTTGAAAGCAAATTCATGTGAAAACGCTTCCAAAAAGTAGCCGGAGTTGTAAATATTATCAGTGTTGTGGTCATTTCCGAACTTTCCACTGGTAACCTCCGTGATTGAAAATGGCAGGAAATGTAGTAATAACCTATTTCCTTTTATTTCAAGTGTTTCTTACAAGTTTTTATTCATTTCTGGAAACTATAATTGCGTATTTGAAGAGTTTGACCAGGATTAGACAGTGTTCCTACAAATATATACTGGAATCGTCATCATTTTAACTGATTCACACAGAAAACGCCAGAGAAATTCGGCCTCCAATTGTAAACATAAACAGTATAGTCCTTACTTACAGTGTTTCTAAACAAATTTTGAGCTGTATAAATCTAATTCCTAATATTTGAAAGCAAATTCATGTGAAAACGCTTCGAAAAAGTAACCGGAGTTGTAAATATTATCAGTGTTGTGGTCATTTCCGAACTTTCCACTGGTAACCTCCGTGATTGAAAATGGCAGGAAATGTAGTAAGAACCTATTTCCTTTTATTTCAAGTGTTTCTTACAAGTTTTTAATCATTTCTGGAAACTATAATTGCGTATTTGAAGAGTTTGACCAGAATTAGAGAGAGTTCCCACAACTATATACTGGATTCGTCATCATTTTAACTGATTCACACAGAAAACGCCAGAGAAATTCGGCCTCCAATTGTAAACATAAACAGTATAGTCCTTACTTACAGTGTTTCTAAACAAATTTTGAGCTGAATAACCATGAATTCCTAATATTTGAAACAAATTGATTTCAAAACGCTCCCTAAATTAATCGGAGTTGTAAATATTATCAGTTTTCTGGTCATTTCCAAGCTTTCCACTGGTAACCTCCATGAATGAAAATGGCAGGAAATGTAGTAAGAGCCTATATCCTTTTATTTCAAGTGTTTCTTACAAGTTTTTAATCATTTCGGGAAACTATAATTGCGTATTTGAAGAATTTTGCCTCAATTAGAGAGAGTTCCCACAACTATATACTCGAATCGTCATCATTGTAACTTATCCACACAGAAAACGCCAGAGAAATTCGGCCTCCAATTATAAACATAAACAGTATAGTCCTCACTTACCGTCTTTCTACACAAGTTTTGAGCTGTATAAACCTAATTCCTAATATTTGAAACGAAATTCAAGTGAAAACGCTTCCAAAAAGTAGCCGGAGTTGTAAATATTATCAGTTTTCTGGTCATTTCTGAACTTTCCACTGGTAACCTCCGTGATTGAAAATGGCAGGAAATGTAGTAAGAACCTATATACTTTTATTTCAAGTGTTTCTTACAAGTTTTTATTCATTTCTGGAAACTATAATTGCGTATTTGGAGAGTTTGACCAGGATTAGACAGTGTTCCTACAAATATATACTGGAATCGTCAGCATTTTAACTGATTCACACAGAAAACGCCAGAGAAATTCGGCCTCCAATTGTAAACATAAACAGTATAGTCCTTACTTACAGTGTTTCTAAACAAATTTTGAGCTGTATAAATCTAATTCCTAATATTTGAAAGCAAATTCATGTGAAAACGCTTCCAAAAAGTAGCCGGAGTTGTAAATATTATCAGTGTTGTGGTCATTTCCGAACTTTCCACTGGTAACCTCCGTGATTGAAAATGGCAGGAAATGTAGTAATAACCTATTTCCTTTTATTTCAAGTGTTTCTTACAAGTTTTTATTCATTTCTGGAAACTATAATTGCGTATTTGAAGAGTTTGACCAGGATTAGACAGTGTTCCTACAAATATATACTGGAATCGTCATCATTTTAACTGATTCACACAGAAAACGCCAGAGAAATTCGGCCTCCAATTGTAAACATAAACAGTATAGTCCTTACTTACAGTGTTTCTAAACAAATTTTGAGCTGTATAAATCTAATTCCTAATATTTGAAAGCAAATTCATGTGAAAACGCTTCGAAAAAGTAGCCGGAGTTGTAAATATTATCAGTGTTGTGGTCATTTCCGAACTTTCCACTGGTAACCTCCGTGATTGAAAATGGCAGGAAATGTAGTAAGAACCTATTTCCTTTTATTTCAAGTGTTTCTTACAAGTTTTTAATCATTTCTGGAAACTATAATTGCGTATTTGAAGAGTTTGACCAGAATTAGAGAGAGTTCCCACAACTATATACTGGATTCGACATCATTTTAACTGATTCACACAGAAAACGCCAGAGAAATTCGGCCTCCAATTGTAAACATAAACAGTATAGTCCTTACTTACAGTGTTTCTAAACAAATTTTGAGCTGAATAACCATGAATTCCTAATATTTGAAACAAATTGATTTCAAAACGCTCCCTAAATTAATCGGAGTTGTAAATATTATCAGTTTTCTGGTCATTTCCAAGCTTTCCACTGGTAACCTCCATGAATGAAAATGGCAGGAAATGTAGTAAGAGCCTATATCCTTTTATTTCAAGTGTTTCTTACAAGTTTTTAATCATTTCGGGAAACTATAATTGCGTATTTGAAGAGTTTTGCCACAATTAGAGAGAGTTCCCACAACTATATACTCGAATCGTCATCATTGTAACTTATCCACACAGAAAACGCCAGAGAAATTCGGCCTCCAATTATAAACATAAACAGTATAGTCCTCACTTACAGTCTTTCTACACAAGTTTTGAGCTGTATAAACCTAATTCCTAATATTTTAAACGAAATTCAAGTGAAAACGCTTCCAAAAAGTAGCCGGAGTTATAAATATTATCAGTGTTGTGGTCATTTCCGAACTTTCCACTGGTAACCTCCGTGATTGAAAATGGCAGGAAATATAGTAAGAACCTATACACTTTCATTTCAAGTGTTTCTTACAAGTTTTTATTCATTTCTGGAAACTATAATTGCGTATTTGAAGAGTTTGACCAGGATTAGACAGTGTTCCTACAAATATATACTGGAATCGTCAGCATTTTAACTGATTCACACAGAAAACGCCAGAGAAATTCGGCCTCCAATTGTAAACATAAACAGTATAGTCCTTACTTACAGTGTTTTTAAACAAATTTTGAGCTATATAAATCTAATTCCTAATATTTGAAAGCAAATTCATGTGAAAACGCTTCCAAAAAGTAGCAGGAGTTGTAAATATTATCAGTTTTTTGGTCATTTCCGAACTTTCCACTGGTAACCTCCGTGATTGAAAATGGCAGGAAATGTAGTAAGAACCTATTTCCTTTTATTTCAAGTGTTTCTTACAAGTTTTTAATCATTTCTGGAAACTATAATTGCGTATTTGAAGAGTTTGACCAGAATTAGAGAGAGTTCCCACAACTATATACTGGAATCGTCATCATTTTAACTGATTCACAAAGAAAACGCCAGAGAAATTCGGCCTCCAATTGTAAACATAAACAGTATAGTCCTTACTTACAGTGTTTCTAAACAAATTTTGAGCTGAATAACCCTGAATTCCTAATATTTGAAACAAATTGAATTCAAAACGCTCCCTAAATTAATCAGAGTTGTAAATATTATCAGTTTTCTGGTCATTTCCGAACTTTCCACTGGTAACCTCCGTGATTGAAAATGGCAGGAAATGTAGTAAGAACCTATTTCCTTTTATTTCAAGTGTTTCTTACAAGTTTTTAATCATTTCTGGAAACTATAATTACGTATTTGAAGAGTTTGACCAGAATTAGAGAGAGTTCCCACAACTATATACTGGAATCGTCATCATTTTAACTGATTCACACAGAAAACGCCAGAGAAATTCGGCCTCCAATTGTAAACATAAACAGTATAGTCCTTACTTACAGTGTTTCTAAACAAATTTTGAGCTGTATAAATCTAATTCCTAATATTTGAAAGCAAATTCATGTGAAAACGCTTCCAAAAAGTAGCCGGAGTTGTAAATATTATCAGTTTTCTGGTCATTTCCAAGCTTTCCACTGGTAACCTCCATGAATGAAAATGGCAGAAAATGTAGTATGAATCTATTACCTTTTATTTCAAGTGTTTCTTACAAGTTTTTAATCATTTCGGGAAACTATAATTGCGTATTTGAAGAGTTTTGCCACAATTAGAGAGAGTTCCCACAACTATATACTCGAATCGTCATCATTGTAACTTATCCACACAGAAAACGCCAGAGAAATTCGGCCTCCAATTATAAACATAAACAGTATAGTCCTCACTTACAGTCTTTCTACACAAATTTTGAGCTGTATAAATCTAATTCCTAATACTTGAAAGCAAATTCATGTGAAAACGCTTCCAAAAAGTAGCCGGAGTTGTAAATATTATTAGTTTTCTGGTCATTTCCGAACTTTCCACTGGTAACCGTGATTGAAAATGGCAGGAAATGTAGTAAGAACCTATATACTTTTATTTCAAGTGTTTCTTACAAGTTTTTATTCATTTCTGGAAACTATAATTGCGTATTTGAAGAGTTTGACCAGGATTAGACAGTGTTCCTACAAATATATACTGGAATCGTCATCATTTTAACTGATTCACACAGAAAACGCCAGAGAAATTCGGCCTCCAATTGTAAACATAAACAGTATAGTCCTTACTGACAGTGTTTTTAAACAAATTTTGAGCTGTATAAATCTAATTCCTAATATTTGAAAGCAAATTCATGTGAAAACGCTTCCAAAAAGTAGCCGGAGTTGTAAATATTATCAGTTTTCTGGTCATTTCCGAACTTTCCACTGGTAACCTCCGTGATTGAAAACGGCAGGAAATGTAGTAAGAACCTATTTCCTTTTATTTCAAGTGTTTCTTACAAGTTTTTAATCATTTCTGGAAACTATAATTGCGTATTTGAAGAGTTTGACCAGAATTAGAGAGAGTTCCCACAACTATATACTGGAATCGTCATCATTTTAACTGATTCACACAGAAAACGCCAGAGAAATTCGGCCTCCAATTGTAAACATAAACAGTATAGTCCTTACTTACAGTGTTTTTAAACAAATTTTGCGCTGAATAACCCTGAATTCCTAATATTTGAAACAAATTGAATTCAAAACGCTCCCTAAATTAATCGGAGTGGTAAATATTATCAGTTTTCTGGACATTTCCAAGCTTTCCACTGGAAACCTCCATGAATGAAAATGGCAGAAAATGTAGTATGAATCTATTACCTTTTATTTCAAGTGTTTCTTACAAGTTTTTAATCATTTCGGGAAACTATAATTGCGTATTTGAAGAGTTTTACCACAATTAGAGAGAGTTCCTACAACTATATACTCGAATAGTCAGCATTATAACTTATCCACACAGAAAACGCCAGAGAAATTCGGCCTCCAATTATAAACATAAACAGTATAGTCCTCACTTCCAGTATTTTTACACAAATTTTGAGCTGCATAAACCTAATTCCTTATATTTGAAAGCAAATTCAAGTGAAAACGCTTCCTAAAGTAGATGGAGTTGTAAATATTATCAGTTTTCTGGTCATTTCCAAACTTTCCACTGGTAACCTCCGTGATTGAAAATGGCAGGAAATGTAGTAAGAGCCTATATCCTTTTATTTCAAGTGTTTCTTACAAGTTTTTAATCATTTCTGGAAACTATAATTGCGTATTTGAAGAGTTTTACCACAATTAGAGAGAGTTCCCACAACTATATACTGGAATCGTCATCATTTTAACTGATTCACACAGAAAACGCCAGAGAAATTCGGCCTCCAATTGTAAACATAAACAGTATAGTCCTTACTTACAGTGTTTCTAAACAAATTTTGAGCTGAATAACCCTGAATTCCTAATATTTGAAACAAATTGAATTCAAAAAAGCTCCCTAAATTAATCGGAGTTGTAAATATTATCAGTTTTCTGGTCATTTCCAAGCTTTCCACTGGTAACCTCCATGAATGAAAATGGCAGGAAATGTAGTAAGAGCCTATATCCTTTTATTTCAAGTGTTTCTTACAAGTTTTTAATCATTTCGGGAAACTATAATTGCGTATTTGAAGAGTTTTGCCACAATTAGAGAGAGTTCCCACAACTATATACTCGAATCGTCATCATTGTAACTTATCCACACAGAAAACGCCAGAGAAATTCGGCCCTCAATTGTAAACATAAACAGTATAGTCCTTACTTACAGTGTTTCTAAACGAATTTTGAGCTGTATAAATCTAATTCCTAATACTTGAAAGCAAATTCATGTGAAAACGCTTCCAAAAAGTAGCCGGAGTTGTAAATATTATCAGTGTTGTGGTCATTTCCGAACTTTCCACTGGTAACCTCCGTGATTGAAAATGGCAGGAAATGTAGTAAGAACCTATTTCCTTTTATTTCAAGTGTTTCTTACAAGTTTTTAATCATTTCTGGAAACTATAATTGCGTATTTGAAGAGTTTGACCAGAATTAGAGAGAGTTCCCACAACTATATACTGGAATCGTCATCATTTTAACTGATTCACAAAGAAAACGCCAGAGAAATTCGGCCTCCAATTGTAAACATAAACAGTATAGTCCTTACTTACAGTGTTTCTAAACAAATTTTGAGCTGAATAACCCTGAATTCCTAATATTTGAAACAAATTGAATTCAAAACGCTCCCTAAATTAATCAGAGTTGTAAATATTATCAGTTTTCTGGTCATTTCCGAACTTTCCACTGGTAACCTCCGTGATTGAAAATGGCAGGAAATGTAGTAAGAACCTATTTCCTTTTATTTCAAGTGTTTCTTACAAGTTTTTAATCATTTCTGGAAACTATAATTACGTATTTGAAGAGTTTGACCAGAATTAGAGAGAGTTCCCACAACTATATACTGGAATCGTCATCATTTTAACTGATTCACACAGAAAACGCCAGAGAAATTCGGCCTCCAATTGTAAACATAAACAGTATAGTCCTTACTTACAGTGTTTCTAAACAAATTTTGAGCTGTATAAATCCAATTCCTAATATTTGAAAGCAAATTCATGTGAAAACGCTTCCAAAAAGTACCCGGAGTTGTAAATATTATCAGTTTTCTGGTCATTTCCAAGCTTTCCACTGGTAACCTCCATGAATGAAAATGGCAGAAAATGTAGTATGAATCTATTACCTTTTATTTCAAGTGTTTCTTACAAGTTTTTAATCATTTCGGGAAACTATAATTGCGTATTTGAAGAGTTTTGCCACAATTAGAGAGAGTTCCCACAACTATATACTCGAATCGTCATCATTGTAACTTATCCACACAGAAAACGCCAGAGAAATTCGGCCTCCAATTATAAACATAAACAGTATAGTCCTCACTTACAGTCTTTCTACACAAATTTTGAGCTGTATAAATCTAATTCCTAATACTTGAAAGCAAATTCATGTGAAAACGCTTCCAAAAAGTAGCCGGAGTTGTAAATATTATTAGTTTTCTAGTCATTTCCGAACTTTCCACTGGTAACCTCCGTGATTGAAAATGGCAGGAAATGTAGTAAGAACCTATATACTTTTATTTCAAGTGTTTCTTACAAGTTTTTATTCATTTCTGGAAACTATAATTGCGTATTTGAAGAGTTTGACCAGGATTAGACAGTGTTCCTACAAATATATACTGGAATCGTCATCATTTTAACTGATTCACACAGAAAACGCCAGAGAAATTCGGCCTCCAATTGTAAACATAAACAGTATAGTCCTTACTGACAGTGTTTTTAAACAAATTTTGAGCTGTATAAATCTAATTCCTAATATTTGAAAGCAAATTCATGTGAAAACGCTTCCAAAAAGTAGCCGGAGTTGTAAATATTATCAGTTTTCTGGTCATTTCCGAACTTTCCACTGGTAACCTCCGTGATTGAAAACGGCAGGAAATGTAGTAAGAACCTATTTCCTTTTATTTCAAGTGTTTCTTACAAGTTTTTAATCATTTCTGGAAACTATAATTGCGTATTTGAAGAGTTTGACCAGAATTAGAGAGAGTTCCCACAACTATATACTGGAATCGTCATCATTTTAACTGATTCACACAGAAAACGCCAGAGAAATTCGGCCTCCAATTGTAAACATAAACAGTATAGTCCTTACTTACAGTGTTTTTAAACAAATTTTGCGCTGAATAACCCTGAATTCCTAATATTTGAAACAAATTGAATTCAAAACGCTCCCTAAATTAATCGGAGTGGTAAATATTATCAGTTTTCTGGTCATTTCCAAGCTTTCCACTGGAAACCTCCATGAATGAAAATGGCAGAAAATGTAGTATGAATCTATTACCTTTTATTTCAAGTGTTTCTTACAAGTTTTTAATCATTTCGGGAAACTATAATTGCGTATTTGAAGAGTTTTACCACAATTAGAGAGAGTTCCTACAACTATATACTCGAATAGTCAGCATTATAACTTATCCACACAGAAAACGCCAGAGAAATTCGGCCTCCAATTATAAACATAAACAGTATAGTCCTCACTTCCAGTATTTTTACACAAATTTTGAGCTGCATAAACCTAATTCCTTATATTTGAAAGCAAATTCAAGTGAAAACGCTTCCTAAAGTAGATGGAGTTGTAAATATTATCAGTTTTCTGGTCATTTCCAAACTTTCCACTGGTAACCTCCGTGATTGAAAATGGCAGGAAATGTAGTAAGAGCCTATATCCTTTTATTTCAAGTGTTTCTTACAAGTTTTTAATCATTTCTGGAAACTATAATTGCGTATTTGAAGAGTTTTACCACAATTAGAGAGAGTTCCCACAACTATATACTGGAATCGTCATCATTTTAACTGATTCACACAGAAAACGCCAGAGAAATTCGGCCTCCAATTGTAAACATAAACAGTATAGTCCTTACTTACAGTGTTTCTAAACAAATTTTGAGCTGAATAACCCTGAATTCCTAATATTTGAAACAAATTGAATTCAAAAAAGCTCCCTAAATTAATCGGAGTTGTAAATATTATCAGTTTTCTGGTCATTTCCAAGCTTTCCACTGGTAACCTCCATGAATGAAAATGGCAGGAAATGTAGTAAGAGCCTATATCCTTTTATTTCAAGTGTTTCTTACAAGTTTTTAATCATTTTGGGAAACTATAATTGCGTATTTGAAGAGTTTTGCCACAATTAGAGAGAGTTCCCACAACTATATACTCGAATCGTCATCATTGTAACTTATCCACACAGAAAACGCCAGAGAAATTCGGCCCTCAATTGTAAACATAAACAGTATAGTCCTTACTTACAGTGTTTCTAAACGAATTTTGAGCTGTATAAATCTAATTCCTAATACTTGAAAGCAAATTCATGTGAAAACGCTTCCAAAAGTAGCCGGAGTTGTAAATATTATCAGTGTTGTGGTCATTTCCGAACTTTCCACTGGTAACCTCCGTGATTGAAAATGGCAGGAAATGTAGTAAGAACCTATTTCCTTTTATTTCAAGTGTTTCTTACAAGTTTTTAATCATTTCTGGAAACTATAATTGCGAATTTGAAGAGTTTGGCCACAATTAGAGAGAGTTCCCACAACTATATACTCGAATCGTCATCATTGTAACTTATCCACACAGAAAACGCCAGAGAAATTCGGCCTCCAATTATAAACATAAACAGTATAGTCCTCACTTACAGTCTTTCTACACAAGTTTTGAGCTGTATAAACCTAATTCCTAATATGTTAAACGAAATTCAAGTGAAAACGCTTCCAAAAAGTAGCCGGAGTTGTAAATATTATCAGTTTTCTGGTCATTTCCGAACTTTCCACTGGTAACCTCCGTGATTGAAAATGGCAGGAAATGTAGTAAGAACCTATTTCCTTTTATTTCAAGTGTTTCTTACAAGTTTTTAATCATTTCTGGAAACTATAATTGCGTATTTGAAGAGTTTGACCAGAATTAGAGAGAGTTCCCACAACTATATACTGGAATCGTCATCATTTTAACTGATTCACAAAGAAAACGCCAGAGAAATTCGGCCTCCAATTGTAAACATAAACAGTATAGTCCTTACTTACAGTGTTTCTAAACAAATTTTGAGCTGAATAACCCTGAATTCCTAATATTTGAAACAAATTGAATTCAAAACGCTCCCTAAATTAATCAGAGTTGTAAATATTATCAGTTTTCTGGTCATTTCCGAACTTTCCACTGGTAACCTCCGTGATTGAAAATGGCAGGAAATGTAGTAAGAACCTATTTCCTTTTATTTCAAGTGTTTCTTACAAGTTTTTAATCATTTCTGGAAACTATAATTACGTATTTGAAGAGTTTGACCAGAATTAGAGAGAGTTCCCACAACTATATACTGGAATCGTCATCATTTTAACTGATTCACACAGAAAACGCCAGAGAAATTCGGCCTCCAATTGTAAACATAAACAGTATAGTCCTTACTTACAGTGTTTCTAAACAAATTTTGAGCTGTATAAATCCAATTCCTAATATTTGAAAGCAAATTCATGTGAAAACGCTTCCAAAAAGTAGCCGGAGTTGTAAATATTATCAGTTTTCTGGTCATTTCCAAGCTTTCCACTGGTAACCTCCATGAATGAAAATGGCAGAAAATGTAGTATGAATCTATTACCTTTTATTTCAAGTGTTTCTTACAAGTTTTTAATCATTTCGGGAAACTATAATTGCGTATTTGAAGAGTTTTGCCACAATTAGAGAGAGTTCCCACAACTATATACTCGAATCGTCATCATTGTAACTTATCCACACAGAAAACGCCAGAGAAATTCGGCCTCCAATTATAAACATAAACAGTATAGTCCTCACTTACAGTCTTTCTACACAAATTTTGAGCTGTATAAATCTAATTCCTAATACTTGAAAGCAAATTCATGTGAAAACGCTTCCAAAAAGTAGCCGGAGTTGTAAATATTATTAGTTTTCTAGTCATTTCCGAACTTTCCACTGGTAACCTCCGTGATTGAAAATGGCAGGAAATGTAGTAAGAACCTATTTCCTTTTATTTCAAGTGTTTCTTACAAGTTTTTAATCATTTCTGGAAACTATAATTACGTATTTGAAGAGTTTGACCAGAATTAGAGAGAGTTCCCACAACTATATACTGGAATCGTCATCATTTTAACTGATTCACACAGAAAACGCCAGAGAAATTCGGCCTCCAATTGTAAACATAAACAGTATAGTCCTTACTTACAGTGTTTCTAAACAAATTTTGAGCTGTATAAATCCAATTCCTAATATTTGAAAGCAAATTCATGTGAAAACGCTTCCAAAAAGTAGCCGGAGTTGTAAATATTATCAGTTTTCTGGTCATTTCCAAGCTTTCCACTGGTAACCTCCATGAATGAAAATGGCAGAAAATGTAGTATGAATCTATTACCTTTTATTTCAAGTGTTTCTTACAAGTTTTTAATCATTTCGGGAAACTATAATTGCGTATTTGAAGAGTTTTGCCACAATTAGAGAGAGTTCCCACAACTATATACTCGAATCGTCATCATTGTAACTTATCCACACAGAAAACGCCAGAGAAATTCGGCCTCCAATTATAAACATAAACAGTATAGTCCTCACTTACAGTATTTCTACACAAATTTTGAGCTGTATAAATCTAATTCCTAATACTTGAAAGCAAATTCATGTGAAAACGCTTCCAAAAAGTAGCAGGAGTTGTAAATATTATTAGTTTTCTAGTCATTTCCGAACTTTCCACTGGTAACCTCCGTGATTGAAAATGGCAGGAAATGTAGTAAGAACCTATATACTTTTATTTCAAGTGTTTCTTACAAGTTTTTATTCATTTCTGGAAACTATAATTGCGTATTTGAAGAGTTTGACCAGGATTAGACAGTGTTCCTACAAATATATACTGGAATCGTCAGCATTTTAACTGATTCACACAGAAAACGCCAGAGAAATTCGGCCTCCAATTGTAAACATAAACAGTATAGTCCTTACTTACAGTGTTTTTAAACAAATTTTGAGCTGTATAAATCTAATTCCTAATATTTGAAAGCAAATTCATGTGAAAACGCTTCCAAAAAGTAGCCGGAGTTGTAAATATTATCAGTTTTCTGGTCATTTCCGAACTTTCCACTGGTAACCTCCGTGATTGAAAACGGCAGGAAATGTAGTAAGAACCTATTTCCTTTTATTTCAAGTGTTTCTTACAAGTTTTTAATCATTTCTGTAAACTATAATTGCGTATTTGAAGAGTTTGACCAGAATTAGAGAGAGTTCCCACAACTATATACTGGAATCGTCATCATTTTAACTGATTCACACAGAAAACGCCAGAGAAATTCGGCCTCCAATTGTAAACATAAACAGTATAGTCCTTACTTACAGTGTTTTTAAACAAATTTTGCGCTGAATAACCCTGAATTCCTAATATTTGAAACAAATTGAATTGGAAACGCTCCCTAAATTAATCGGAGTTGTAAATATTATCAGTTTTCTGGTCATTTCCAAGCTTTCCACTGGTAACCTCCATGAATGAAAATGGCAGAAAATGTAGTATGAATCTATTACCTTTTATTTCAAGTGTTTCTTACAAGTTTTTAATCATTTCGGGAAACTATAATTGCGTATTTGAAGAGTTTTACCACAATTAGAGAGAATTCCTACAACTATATACTCGAATAGTCAGCATTATAACTTATCCACACAGAAAACGCCAGAGAAATTCGGCCTCCAATTATAAACATAAACAGTATAGTCCTCACTTCCAGTATTTTTACACAAATTTTGAGCTGCATAAACCTAATTCCTTATATTTGAAAGCAAATTCAAGTGAAAACGCTTCCTAAAGTAGATGGAGTTGTAAATATTATCAGTTTTCTGGTCATTTCCAAACTTTCCACTGGTAACCTCCGTCATTGAAAATGGCAGGAAATGTAGTAAGAGCCTATATCCTTTTATTTCAAGTGTTTCTTACAAGTTTTTAATCATTTCTGTAAACTATAATTGCGTATTTGAAGAGTTTGACCAGAATTAGAGAGAGTTCCCACAACTATATACTGGAATCGTCATCATTTTAACTGATTCACACAGAAAACGCCAGAGAAATTCGGCCTCCAATTGTAAACATAAACAGTATAGTCCTTACTTACAGTGTTTCTAAACAAATTTTGAGCTGAATAACCCTGAATTCCTAATATTTGAAACAAATTGAATTCAAAACGCTCCCTAAATTAATCAGAGTTGTAAATATTATCAGTTTTCTGGTCATTTCCGAACTTTCCACTGGTAACCTCCGTGATTGAAAATGGCAGGAAATGTAGTAAGAACCTATTTCCTTTTATTTCAAGTGTTTCTTACAAGTTTTTAATCATTTCTGGAAACTATAATTACGTATTTGAAGAGTTTGACCAGAATTAGAGAGAGTTCCCACAACTATATACTGGAATCGTCATCATTTTAACTGATTCACACAGAAAACGCCAGAGAAATTCGGCCTCCAATTGTAAACATAAACAGTATAGTCCTTACTTACAGTGTTTCTAAACAAATTTTGAGCTGTATAAATCCAATTCCTAATATTTGAAAGCAAATTCATGTGAAAACGCTTCCAAAAAGTAGCCGGAGTTGTAAATATTATCAGTTTTCTGGTCATTTCCAAGCTTTCCACTGGTAACCTCCATGAATGAAAATGGCAGAAAATGTAGTATGAATCTATTACCTTTTATTTCAAGTGTTTCTTACAAGTTTTTAATCATTTCGGGAAACTATAATTGCGTATTTGAAGAGTTTTGCCACAATTAGAGAGAGTTCCCACAACTATATACTCGAATCGTCATCATTGTAACTTATCCACACAGAAAACGCCAGAGAAATTCGGCCTCCAATTATAAACATAAACAGTATAGTCCTCACTTACAGTCTTTCTACACAAATTTTGAGCTGTATAAATCTAATTCCTAATACTTGAAAGCAAATTCATGTGAAAACGCTTCCAAAAAGTAGCCGGAGTTGTAAATATTATTAGTTTTCTAGTCATTTCCGAACTTTCCACTGGTAACCTCCGTGATTGAAAATGGCAGGAAATGTAGTAAGAACCTATTTCCTTTTATTTCAAGTGTTTCTTACAAGTTTTTAATCATTTCTGGAAACTATAATTACGTATTTGAAGAGTTTGACCAGAATTAGAGAGAGTTCCCACAACTATATACTGGAATCGTCATCATTTTAACTGATTCACACAGAAAACGCCAGAGAAATTCGGCCTCCAATTGTAAACATAAACAGTATAGTCCTTACTTACAGTGTTTCTAAACAAATTTTGAGCTGTATAAATCCAATTCCTAATATTTGAAAGCAAATTCATGTGAAAACGCTTCCAAAAAGTAGCCGGAGTTGTAAATATTATCAGTTTTCTGGTCATTTCCAAGCTTTCCACTGGTAACCTCCATGAATGAAAATGGCAGAAAATGTAGTATGAATCTATTACCTTTTATTTCAAGTGTTTCTTACAAGTTTTTAATCATTTCGGGAAACTATAATTGCGTATTTGAAGAGTTTTGCCACAATTAGAGAGAGTTCCCACAACTATATACTCGAATCGTCATCATTGTAACTTATCCACACAGAAAACGCCAGAGAAATTCGGCCTCCAATTATAAACATAAACAGTATAGTCCTCACTTACAGTATTTCTACACAAATTTTGAGCTGTATAAATCTAATTCCTAATACTTGAAAGCAAATTCATGTGAAAACGCTTCCAAAAAGTAGCAGGAGTTGTAAATATTATTAGTTTTCTAGTCATTTCCGAACTTTCCACTGGTAACCTCCGTGATTGAAAATGGCAGGAAATGTAGTAAGAACCTATATACTTTTATTTCAAGTGTTTCTTACAAGTTTTTATTCATTTCTGGAAACTATAATTGCGTATTTGAAGAGTTTGACCAGGATTAGACAGTGTTCCTACAAATATATACTGGAATCGTCAGCATTTTAACTGATTCACACAGAAAACGCCAGAGAAATTCGGCCTCCAATTGTAAACATAAACAGTATAGTCCTTACTTACAGTGTTTTTAAACAAATTTTGAGCTGTATAAATCTAATTCCTAATATTTGAAAGCAAATTCATGTGAAAACGCTTCCAAAAAGTAGCCGGAGTTGTAAATATTATCAGTTTTCTGGTCATTTCCGAACTTTCCACTGGTAACCTCCGTGATTGAAAACGGCAGGAAATGTAGTAAGAACCTATTTCCTTTTATTTCAAGTGTTTCTTACAAGTTTTTAATCATTTCTGTAAACTATAATTGCGTATTTGAAGAGTTTGACCAGAATTAGAGAGAGTTCCCACAACTATATACTGGAATCGTCATCATTTTAACTGATTCACACAGAAAACGCCAGAGAAATTCGGCCTCCAATTGTAAACATAAACAGTATAGTCCTTACTTACAGTGTTTTTAAACAAATTTTGCGCTGAATAACCCTGAATTCCTAATATTTGAAACAAATTGAATTGGAAACGCTCCCTAAATTAATCGGAGTTGTAAATATTATCAGTTTTCTGGTCATTTCCAAGCTTTCCACTGGTAACCTCCATGAATGAAAATGGCAGAAAATGTAGTATGAATCTATTACCTTTTATTTCAAGTGTTTCTTACAAGTTTTTAATCATTTCGGGAAACTATAATTGCGTATTTGAAGAGTTTTACCACAATTAGAGAGAATTCCTACAACTATATACTCGAATAGTCAGCATTATAACTTATCCACACAGAAAACGCCAGAGAAATTCGGCCTCCAATTATAAACATAAACAGTATAGTCCTCACTTCCAGTATTTTTACACAAATTTTGAGCTGCATAAACCTAATTCCTTATATTTGAAAGCAAATTCAAGTGAAAACGCTTCCTAAAGTAGATGGAGTTGTAAATATTATCAGTTTTCTGGTCATTTCCAAACTTTCCACTGGTAACCTCCGTCATTGAAAATGGCAGGAAATGTAGTAAGAGCCTATATCCTTTTATTTCAAGTGTTTCTTACAAGTTTTTAATCATTTCTGTAAACTATAATTGCGTATTTGAAGAGTTTGACCAGAATTAGAGAGAGTTCCCACAACTATATACTGGAATCGTCATCATTTTAACTGATTCACACAGAAAACGCCAGAGAAATTCGGCCTCCAATTGTAAACATAAACAGTATAGTCCTTACTTACAGTGTTTCTAAACAAATTTTGAGCTGAATAACCCTGAATTCCTAATATTTGAAACAAATTGAATTCAAAAAAGCTCCCTAAATTAATCGGAGTTGTAAATATTATCAGTTTTCTGGTCATTTCCAAGCTTTCCACTGGTAACCTCCATGAATGAAAATGGCAGGAAATGTAGTAAGAGCCTATATCCTTTTATTTCAAGTGTTTCTTACAAGTTTTTAATCATTTCGGGAAACTATAATTGCGTATTTGAAGAGTTTTGCCACAATTAGAGAGAGTTCCCACAACTATATACTCGAATCGTCATCATTGTAACTTATCCACACAGAAAACGCCAGAGAAATTCGGCCCTCAATTGTAAACATAAACAGTATAGTCCTTACTTACAGTGTTTCTAAACGAATTTTGAGCTGTATAAATCTAATTCCTAATACTTGAAAGCAAATTCATGTGAAAACGCTTCCAAAAAGTAGCCGGAGTTGTAAATATTATCAGTGTTGTGGTCATTTCCGAACTTTCCACTGGTAACCTCCGTGATTGAAAATGGCAGGAAATGTAGTAAGAACCTATTTCCTTTTATTTCAAGTGTTTCTTACAAGTTTTTAATCATTTCTGGAAACTATAATTGCGAATTTGAAGAGTTTGACCAGAATTAGAGAGAGTTCCCACAACTATATACTGGAATCGTCATCATTTTAACTGATTCACACAGAAAACGCCAGAGAAATTCGGCCTCCAATTGTAAACATAAACAGTATAGTCCTTACTTACAGTGTTTCTAAACAAATTTTGAGCTGAATAACCCTTAATTCCTAATATTTGAAACAAATTGAATTCAAAACGCTCCCTAAATTAATCAGAGTTGTAAATATTATCAGTTTTCTGGTCATTTCCAAGCTTTCCACTGGTAACCTCCATGAATGAAAATGGCAGGAAATGTAGTAAGAGCCTATATCCTTTTATTTCAAGTGTTTCTTACAAGTTTTTAATCATTTCGGGAAACTATAATAGCGTATTTGAAGAGTTTTGCCACAATTAGTGAGAGTTCCCACAACTATATACTCGAATCGTCATCATTGTAACTTATCCACACAGAAAATGCCAGAAAAATTCGGCCTCCAATTATAAACATAAACAGTATATTCCTCACTTACAGTCTTTCTACACAAGTTTTGAGCTGTATAAACCTAATTCCTAATATTTGAAAGGAAATTCAAGTGAAAACGCTTGCAAAAACTAGCCGGAGTTGTAAATATTTTCAGTTTTCTGGTCATTTCCGAACTTTCCACTGGTAACCTCCGTGATTGAAAATGGCAGGAAATGTAGTAAGAACCTATATTCTTTTATTTCAAGTGTTTCTTACAAGTTTTTATTCATTTCTGGAAACTATAATTGCGTATTTGAAGAGTTTGACCAGGATTAGACAGTGTTCCTACAAATATATACTGGAATCGTCAGCATTTTAACTGATTCACACAGAAAACGCCAGAGAAATTTGGCCTCCAATTGTAAACATAAACAGTATAGTCCTTACTTACAGTGTTTTTAAACAAATTTTGAGCTGTATAAATCTAATTCCTAATATTTGAAAGCAAATTCATGTGAAAACGCTTCCAAAAAGTAGCCGGAGTTGTAAATATTATCAGTTTTCTGGTCATTTCCGAACTTTCCACTGGTAACCTCCGTGATTGAAAATGGCAGGAAATGTAGTAAGAACCTATTTCCTTTTATTTCAAGTGTTTCTTACAAGTTTTTAATCATTTCTGTAAACTATAATTGCGTATTTGAAGAGTTTGACCAGAATTAGAGAGAGTTCCCACAACTATATACTGGAATCGTCATCATTTTAACTGATTCACACAGAAAACGCCAGAGAAATTCGGCCTCCAATTGTAAACATAAACAGTATAGTCCTTACTTACAGTGTTTTTAAACAAATTTTGCGCTGAATAACCCTGAATTCCTAATATTTGAAACAAATTGAATTCAAAACGCTCCCTAAATTAATCGGAGTGGTAAATATTATCAGTTTTCTGGTCATTTCCAAGCTTTCCACTGGAAACCTCCATGAATGAAAATGGCAGAAAATGTAGTATGAATCTATTACCTTTTATTTCAAGTGTTTCTTACAAGTTTTTAATCATTTCGGGAAACTATAATTGCGTATTTGAAGAGTTTTACCACAATTAGAGAGAATTCCTACAACTATATACTCGAATAGTCAGCATTATAACTTATCCACACAGAAAACGCCAGAGAAATTCGGCCTCCAATTATAAACATAAACAGTATAGTCCTCACTTCCAGTATTTTTACACAAATTTTGAGCTGCATAAACCTAATTCCTTATATTTGAAAGCAAATTCAAGTGAAAACGCTTCCTAAAGTAGATGGAGTTGTAAATATTATCAGTTTTCTGGTCATTTCCAAACTTTCCACTGGTAACCTCCGTCATTGAAAATGGCAGGAAATGTAGTAAGAGCCTATATCCTTTTATTTCAAGTGTTTCTTACAAGTTTTTAATCATTTCTGGAAACTATAATTGCGTATTTGAAGAGTTTTACCACAATTAGAGAGAGTTCCCACAACTATATACTGGAATCATCATCATTTTAACTGATTCACACAGAAAACGCCAGAGAAATTCGGCCTCCAATTGTAAACATAAACAGTATAGTCCTTACTTACAGTGTTTCTAAACAAATTTTGAGCTGAATAACCCTGAATTCCTAATATTTGAAACAAATTGAATTCAAAAAAGCTCCCTAAATTAATCGGAGTTGTAAATATTATCAGTTTTCTGGTCATTTCCAAGCTTTCCACTGGTAACCTCCATGAATGAAAATGGCAGGAAATGTAGTAAGAGCCTATATCCTTTTATTTCAAGTGTTTCTTACAAGTTTTTAATCATTTCGGGAAACTATAATTGCGTATTTGAAGAGTTTTGCCACAATTAGAGAGAGTTCCCACAACTATATACTCGAATCGTCATCATTGTAACTTATCCACACAGAAAACGCCAGAGAAATTCGGCCCTCAATTGTAAACATAAACAGTATAGTCCTTACTTACAGTGTTTCTAAACGAATTTTGAGCTGTATAAATCTAATTCCTAATACTTGAAAGCAAATTCATGTGAAAACGCTTCCAAAAAGTAGCCGGAGTTGTAAATATTATCAGTGTTGTGGTCATTTCCGAACTTTCCACTGGTAACCTCCGTGATTGAAAATGGCAGGAAATGTAGTAAGAACCTATTTCCTTTTATTTCAAGTGTTTCTTACAAGTTTTTAATCATTTCTGGAAACTATAATTACGTATTTGAAGAGTTTGACCAGAATTAGAGAGAGTTCCCACAACTATATACTGGAATCGTCATCATTTTAACTGATTCACACAGAAAACGCCAGAGAAATTCGGCCTCCAATTGTAAACATAAACAGTATAGTCCTTACTTACAGTGTTTCTAAACAAATTTTGAGCTGTATAAATCTAATTCCTAATATTTGAAAGCAAATTCATGTGAAAACGCTTCCAAAAAGTAGCCGGAGTTGTAAATATTATCAGTTTTCTGGTCATTTCCAAGCTTTCCACTGGTAACCTCCATGAATGAAAATGGCAGAAAATGTAGTATGAATCTATTACCTTTTATTTCAAGTGTTTCTTACAAGTTTTTAATCATTTCGGGAAACTATAATTGCGTATTTGAAGAGTTTTGCCACAATTAGAGAGAGTTCCCACAACTATATACTCGAATCGTCATCATTGTAACTTATCCACACAGAAAACGCCAGAGAAATTCGGCCTCCAATTATAAACATAAACAGTATAGTCCTCACTTACAGTCTTTCTACACAAATTTTGAGCTGTATAAATCTAATTCCTAATACTTGAAAGCAAATTCATGTGAAAACGCTTCCAAAAAGTAGCCGGAGTTGTAAATATTATTAGTTTTCTAGTCATTTCCGAACTTTCCACTGGTAACCTCCGTGATTGAAAATGGCAGGAAATGTAGTAAGAACCTATATACTTTTATTTCAAGTGTTTCTTACAAGTTTTTATTCATTTCTGGAAACTATAATTGCGTATTTGAAGAGTTTGACCAGGATTAGACAGTGTTCCTACAAATATATACTGGAATCGTCAGCATTTTAACTGATTCACACAGAAAACGCCAGAGAAATTCGGCCTCCAATTGTAAACATAAACAGTATAGTCCTTACTTACAGTGTTTTTAAACAAATTTTGAGCTGTATAAATCTAATTCCTAATATTTGAAAGCAAATTCATGTGAAAACGCTTCCAAAAAGTAGCCGGAGTTGTAAATATTATCAGTTTTCTGGTCATTTCCGAACTTTCCACTGGTAACCTCCGTGATTGAAAACGGCAGGAAATGTAGTAAGAACCTATTTCCTTTTATTTCAAGTGTTTCTTACAAGTTTTTAATCATTTCTGTAAACTATAATTGCGTATTTGAAGAGTTTGACCAGAATTAGAGAGAGTTCCCACAACTATATACTGGAATCGTCATCATTTTAACTGATTCACACAGAAAACGCCAGAGAAATTCGGCCTCCAATTGTAAACATAAACAGTATAGTCCTTACTTACAGTGTTTTTAAACAAATTTTGCGCTGAATAACCCTGAATTCCTAATATTTGAAACAAATTGAATTCAAAACGCTCCCTAAATTAATCGGAGTGGTAAATATTATCAGTTTTCTGGTCATTTCCAAGCTTTCCACTGGAAACCTCCATGAATGAAAATGGCAGAAAATGTAGTATGAATCTATTACCTTTTATTTCAAGTGTTTCTTACAAGTTTTTAATCATTTCGGGAAACTATAATTGCGTATTTGAAGAGTTTTACCACAATTAGAGAGAATTCCTACAACTATATACTCGAATAGTCAGCATTATAACTTATCCACACAGAAAACGCCAGAGAAATTCGGCCTCCAATTATAAACATAAACAGTATAGTCCTCACTTCCAGTATTTTTACACAAATTTTGAGCTGCATAAACCTAATTCCTTATATTTGAAAGCAAATTCAAGTGAAAACGCTTCCTAAAGTAGATGGAGTTGTAAATATTATCAGTTTTCTGGTCATTTCCAAACTTTCCACTGGTAACCTCCGTGATTGAAAATGGCAGGAAATGTAGTAAGAGCCTATATCCTTTTATTTCAAGTGTTTCTTACAAGTTTTTAATCATTTCTGGAAACTATAATTGCGTATTTGAAGAGTTTTACCACAATTAGAGAGAGTTCCCACAACTATATACTGGAATCGTCATCATTTTAACTGATTCACACAGAAAACGCCAGAGAAATTCGGCCTCCAATTGTAAACATAAACAGTATAGTCCTTACTTACAGTGTTTCTAAACAAATTTTGAGCTGAATAACCCTGAATTCCTAATATTTGAAACAAATTGAATTCAAAAAAGCTCCCTAAATTAATCGGAGTTGTAAATATTATCAGTTTTCTGGTCATTTCCAAGCTTTCCACTGGTAACCTCCATGAATGAAAATGGCAGGAAATGTAGTAAGAGCCTATATCCTTTTATTTCAAGTGTTTCTTACAAGTTTTTAATCATTTCGGGAAACTATAATTGCGTATTTGAAGAGTTTTGCCACAATTAGAGAGAGTTCCCACAACTATATACTCGAATCGTCATCATTGTAACTTATCCACACAGAAAACGCCAGAGAAATTCGGCCCTCAATTGTAAACATAAACAGTATAGTCCTTACTTACAGTGTTTCTAAACGAATTTTGAGCTGTATAAATCTAATTCCTAATACTTGAAAGCAAATTCATGTGAAAACGCTTCCAAAAAGTAGCCGGAGTTGTAAATATTATCAGTGTTGTGGTCATTTCCGAACTTTCCACTGGTAACCTCCGTGATTGAAAATGGCAGGAAATGTAGTAAGAACCTATTTCCTTTTATTTCAAGTGTTTCTTACAAGTTTTTAATCATTTCTGGAAACTATAATTGCGAATTTGAAGAGTTTGACCAGAATTAGTGAGAGTTCCCACAACTATATACTGGAATCGTCATCATTTTAACTGATTCACACAGAAAACGCCAGAGAAATTCGGCCTCCAATTGTAAACATAAACAGTATAGTCCTTACTTACAGTGTTTCTAAACAAATTTTGAGCTGAATAACCCTTAATTCCTAATATTTGAAACAAATTGAATTCAAAACGCTCCCTAAATTAATCAGAGTTGTAAATATTATCAGTTTTCGGGTCATTTCCAAGCTTTCCACTGGTAACCTCCATGAATGAAAATGGCAGGAAATGTAGTAAGAGCCTATATCCTTTTATTTCAAGTGTTTCTTACAAGTTTTTAATCATTTCGGGAAACTATAATTGCGTATTTGAAGAGTTTTGCCACAATTAGAGAGAGTTCCCACAACTATATACTCGAATCGTCATCATTGTAACTTATCCACACAGAAAACGCCAGAGAAATTCGGCCCTCAATTGTAAACATAAACAGCATAGTCCTTACTTACAGTGTTTCTAAACAAATTTTGAGCTGTATAAATCTAATTCCTAATACTTGAAAGCAAATTCATGTGAAAACGCTTCCAAAAAGTAGCCGGAGTTGTAAATATTATCAGTGTTGTGGTCATTTCCGAACTTTCCACTGGTAACCTCCGTGATTGAAAATGGCAGGAAATGTAGTAAGAACCTATTTCCTTTTATTTCAAGTGTTTCTTACAAGTTTTTAATCATTTCTGGAAACTATAATTGCGTATTTGGTGAGTTTGACCAGAATTAGAGAGTGTTCCTACAAGTATATACTGGAATCGTCATCATTTTAACTGATTCACCCAGAAAACGCCAGAGAAATTCGGCCTCCAATTGTAAACATAAACAGTATAGTCCTTACTTACAGTGTTTCTATACAAATTTTGAGCTGAAAAACCCTGAATTCCTAATATTTGAAACAAATTGATTTCAAAACGCTCCCTAAATTAATCGGAGTTGTAAATATTATCAGTTTTCTGGTCATTTCCAAGCTTTCCACTGGTAACCTCCATGAATGAAAATGGCAGGAAATGTAGTAAGAGCCTATATCCTTTTATTTCAAGTGTTTCTTACAAGTTTTTAATCATTTTGGGAAACTATAATAGCGTATTTGAAGAGTTTTGCCACAATTAGTGAGAGTTCCCACAACTATATACTCGAATCGTCATCATTGTAACTTATCCACACAGAAAATGCCAGAAAAATTCGGCCTCCAATTATAAACATAAACAGTATATTCCTCACTTACAGTCTTTCTACACAAGTTTTGAGCTGTATAAACCTAATTCCTAATATTTGAAAGGAAATTCAAGTGAAAACGCTTGCAAAAACTAGCCGGAGTTGTAAATATTTTCAGTTTTCTGGTCATTTCCGAACTTTCCACTGGTAACCTCCGTGATTGAAAATGGCAGGAAATGTAGTAAGAACCTATATTCTTTTATTTCAAGTGTTTCTTACAAGTTTTTATTCATTTCTGGAAACTATAATTGCGTATTTGAAGAGTTTGACCAGGATTAGACAGTGTTCCTACAAATATATACTGGAATCGTCAGCATTTTAACTGATTCACACAGAAAACGCCAGAGAAATTTGGCCTCCAATTGTAAACATAAACAGTATAGTCCTTACTTACAGTGTTTTTAAACAAATTTTGAGCTGTATAAATCTAATTCCTAATATTTGAAAGCAAATTCATGTGAAAACGCTTCCAAAAAGTAGCCGGAGTTGTAAATATTATCAGTTTTCTGGTCATTTCCGAACTTTCCACTGGTAACCTCCGTGATTGAAAATGGCAGGAAATGTAGTAAGAACCTATTTCCTTTTATTTCAAGTGTTTCTTACAAGTTTTTAATCATTTCTGGAAACTATAATTGCGTATTTGAAGAGTTTGACCAGAATTAGAGAGAGTTCCCACAACTATATACTGGAATCGTCATCATTTTAACTGATTCACACAGAAAACGCCAGAGAAATTCGGCCTCCAATTGTAAACATAAACAGTATAGTCCTTACTTACAGTGTTTCTAAACAAATTTTGAGCTGTATAAATCTAATTCCTAATATTTGAAAGCAAATTCATGTGAAAACGCTTCCAAAAAGTAGCCGGAGTTGTAAATATTATCAGTTTTCTGGTCATTTCCAAGCTTTAAACTGGTAACCTCCATGAATGAAAATGGCAGAAAATGTAGTATGAATCTATTACCTTTTATTTCAAGTGTTTCTTACAAGATTCTAATCATTTCGGGAAACTATAATTGCGTATTTGAAGAGTTTTACCACAATTAGAGAGAGTTCCCACAACTATATACTCGAATGGTCATCATTGTAACTTATCCACACAGAAAACGCCAGAGAAATTCGGCCCCCAATTGTAAACATAAACAGTATAGTCCTTACTTACAGTGTTTCTAAACGAATTTTGAGCTGTATAATTCTAATTCCTAATACTTGAAAGCAAATTCATGTGAAAACGCTTCCAAAAAGTAGTCGGAGTTGTAAATATTATCAGTTTTCTGGTCATTTCCGAACTTTCCACTGGTAACCTCCGTGATTGAAAACGGCAGGAAATGTAGTAAGAACCTATTTCCTTTTATTTCAAGTGTTTCTTACAAGTTTTTAATCATTTCTGGAAACTATAATTGCGTATTTGAAGGGTTTGACAAGAATTAGAGAGAGTTCCCACAACTATATACTGGAATCGTCATCATTTTAACTGATTCACACAGAAAACGCCAGAGAAATTCGGCCTCCAATTGTAAACATAAACAGTATAGTCCTTACTTACAGTGTTTCTAAACAAATTTTGATCTGAATAACCCTGAATTCCTAATATTTGAAACAAATTGAATTCAAAACGCTCCCTAAATTAATCAGAGTTGTAAATATTATCAGTTTTCTGGTCATTTCCAAGCTTTCCACTGGTAACCTCCATGAATAAAAATGGCAGGAAATGTAGTAAGAGCCTATATCCTTTTATTTCAAGTGTTTCTTACAAGTTTTTAATCATTTCGGGAAACTATAATTGCGTATTTGAAGAGTTTTGCCACAATTAGAGAGAGTTCCCACAACTATATACTCGAATCGTCATCATTGTAACTTATCCACACAGAAAACGCCAGAGAAATTCGGCCCTCAATTGTAAACATAAACAGCATAGTCCTTACTTACAGTGTTTCTAAACAAATTTTGAGCTGTATAAATCTAATTCCTAATACTTGAAAGCAAATTCATGTGAAAACGCTTCCAAAAAGTAGCCGGAGTTGTAAATATTATCAGTGTTGTGGTCATTTCCGAACTTTCCACTGGTAACCTCCGTGATTGAAAATGGCAGGAAATGTAGTAAGAACCTATTTCCTTTTATTTCAAGTGTTTCTTACAAGTTTTTATTCATTTCTGGAAACTATAATTGCGAATTTGAAGAGTTTGACCAGGATTAGACAGTGTTCCTACAAATATATACTGGAATCGTCAGCATTTTAACTGATTCACACAGAAAACGCCAGAGAAATTCGGCCTCCAATTGTAAACATAAACAGTATAGTCCTTACTTACAGTGTTTCTAAACAAATTTTGAGCTGTATAAATCTAATTCCTAATATTTGAAAGCAAATTCATGTGAAAACGCTTCCAAAAAGTAGTCGGAGTTGTAAATATTATCAGTTTTCTGGTCATTTCCGAACTTTCCACTGGTAACCTCCGTGATTGAAAACGGCAGGAAATGTAGTAAGAACCTATTTCCTTTTATTTCAAGTGTTTCTTACAAGTTTTTAATCATTTCTGGAAACTATAATTGCGTATTTGAAGGGTTTGACAAGAATTAGAGAGAGTTCCCACAACTATATACTGGAATCGTCATCATTTTAACTGATTCACACAGAAAACGCCAGAGAAATTCGGCCTCCAATTGTAAACATAAACAGTATAGTCCTTACTTACAGTGTTTCTAAACAAATTTTGAGCTGAATAACCCTGAATTCCTAATATTTGAAACAAATTGAATTCAAAACGCTCCCTAAATTAATCAGAGTTGTAAATATTATCAGTTTTCTGGTCATTTCCAAGCTTTCCACTGGTAACCTCCATGAATGAAAATGGCAGGAAATGTAGTAAGAGCCTATATCCTTTTATTTCAAGTGTTTCTTACAAGTTTTTAATCATTTCGGGAAACTATAATTGCGTATTTGAAGAGTTTTGCCACAATTAGAGAGTGTTCCTACAAGTATATACTGGAATCATCATCATTTTAACTGATTCACACAGAAAACGCCAGAGAAATTCGGCCTCCAATTGTAAACATAAACAGTATAGTCCTCACTTACAGTGTTTTTAAACAAATTTTGAGCTGAATAACCCTGAATTCCTAATATTTGAAACAAATTGAATTCAAAACGCTCCCTAAATTAATCGGAGTTGTAAATATTATCAGTTTTCTGGTCATTTCCAAGCTTTCCACTGGTAACCTCCATGAATGAAAATGGCAGAAAATGTAGTATGAATCTATTACCTTTTATTTCAAGTGTTTCTTTCAAGTTTTTAATCATTTCGGGAAACTATAATTGCGTATTTGAAGAATTTTGCCACAATTAGAGAGAGTTCCCACAACTATATACTCGAATCGTCATCATTATAACTTATCCACACAGAAAACGCCAGAGAAATTAGGCCCCCAATTGTAAACATAAACAGTATAGTCCTTACTTACAGTGTTTCTAAACAAATTTTGAGCTGTATAAATCTAATTCCTAATACTTGAAAGCAAATTCATGTGAAAACGCTTCCAAAAAGTAGCCGGAGTTGTAAATATTATCAGTTTTCTGGTCATTTCCAAGCTTTCCACTGGTAACCTCCATGAATGAAAATGGCAGAAAATGTAGTATGAATCTATTACCTTTTATTTCAAGTGTTTCTTACAAGTTTTTAATCATTTCGGGAAACTATAATTGCGTATTTGAAGAGTTTTACCACAATTAGAGAGAGTTCCCACAACTATATACTCGAATGGTCATCATTGTAACTTATCCACACAGAAAACGCCAGAGAAATTCGGCCCCCAATTGTAAACATAAACAGTATAGTCCTTACTTACAGTGTTTCTAAACGAATTTTGAGCTGTATAAATCTAATTCCTAATACTTGAAAGCAAATTCATGTGAAAACGCTTCCAAAAAGTAGCCGGAGTTGTAAATATTATCAGTGTTGTGGTCATTTCCGAACTTTCCACTGGTAACCTCCGTGATTGAAAATGGCAGGAAATGTAGTAAGAACCTATTTCCTTTTATTTCAAGTGTTTCTTACAAGTTTTTAATCATTTCTGGAAACTATAATTGCGTATTTGGAGAGTTTGACCAGAATTAGAGAGAGTTCCCACAACTATATACTGGAATCGTCATCATTTTAACTGATTCACACAGAAAACGCCAGAGAAATTCGGCCTCCAATTGTAAACATAAACAGTATAGTCCTTACTTACAGTGTTTCTAAACAAATTTTGATCTGAATAACCCTGAATTCCTAATATTTGAAACAAATTTAATTCAAAACGCTCCCTAAATTAATCAGAGTTGTAAATATTATCAGTTTTCTGGTCATTTCCAAGCTTTCCACTGGTAACCTCCATGAATAAAAATGGCAGGAAATGTAGTAAGAGCCTATATCCTTTTATTTCAAGTGTTTCTTACAAGTTTTTAATCATTTCGGGAAACTATAATTGCGTATTTGAAGAGTTTTGCCACAATTAGAGAGAGTTCCCACAACTATATACTCGAATCGTCATCATTGTAACTTATCCACACAGAAAACGCCAGAGAAATTCGGCCCTCAATTGTAAACATAAACAGCATAGTCCTTACTTACAGTGTTTCTAAACAAATTTTGAGCTGTATAAATCTAATTCCTAATACTTGAAAGCAAATTCATGTGAAAACGCTTCCAAAAAGTAGCCGGAGTTGTAAATATTATCAGTGTTGTGGTCATTTCCGAACTTTCCACTGGTAACCTCCGTGATTGAAAATGGCAGGAAATGTAGTAAGAACCTATTTCCTTTTATTTCAAGTGTTTCTTACAAGTTTTTATTCATTTCTGGAAACTATAATTGCGAATTTGAAGAGTTTGACCAGGATTAGACAGTGTTCCTACAAATATATACTGGAATCGTCAGCATTTTAACTGATTCACACAGAAAACGCCAGAGAAATTCGGCCTCCAATTGTAAACATAAACAGTATAGTCCTTACTTACAGTGTTTCTAAACAAATTTTGAGCTGTATAAATCTAATTCCTAATATTTGAAAGCAAATTCATGTGAAAACGCTTCCAAAAAGTAGTCGGAGTTGTAAATATTATCAGTTTTCTGGTCATTTCCGAACTTTCCACTGGTAACCTCCGTGATTGAAAACGGCAGGAAATGTAGTAAGAACCTATTTCCTTTTATTTCAAGTGTTTCTTACAAGTTTTTAATCATTTCTGGAAACTATAATTGCGTATTTGAAGGGTTTGACAAGAATTAGAGAGAGTTCCCACAACTATATACTGGAATCGTCATCATTTTAACTGATTCACACAGAAAACGCCAGAGAAATTCGGCCTCCAATTGTAAACATAAACAGTATAGTCCTTACTTACAGTGTTTCTAAACAAATTTTGAGCTGAATAACCCTGAATTCCTAATATTTGAAACAAATTGAATTCAAAACGCTCCCTAAATTAATCAGAGTTGTAAATATTATCAGTTTTCTGGTCATTTCCAAGCTTTCCACTGGTAACCTCCATGAATGAAAATGGCAGGAAATGTAGTAAGAGCCTATATCCTTTTATTTCAAGTGTTTCTTACAAGTTTTTAATCATTTCGGGAAACTATAATTGCGTATTTGAAGAGTTTTGCCACAATTAGAGAGTGTTCCTACAAGTATATACTGGAATCATCATCATTTTAACTGATTCACACAGAAAACGCCAGAGAAATTCGGCCTCCAATTGTAAACATAAACAGTATAGTCCTCACTTACAGTGTTTTTAAACAAATTTTGAGCTGAATAACCCTGAATTCCTAATATTTGAAACAAATTGAATTCAAAACGCTCCCTAAATTAATCGGAGTTGTAAATATTATCAGTTTTCTGGTCATTTCCAAGCTTTCCACTGGTAACCTCCATGAATGAAAATGGCAGAAAATGTAGTATGAATCTATTACCTTTTATTTCAAGTGTTTCTTTCAAGTTTTTAATCATTTCGGGAAACTATAATTGCGTATTTGAAGAGTTTTGCCACAATTAGAGAGAGTTCCCACAACTATATACTCGAATCGTCATCATTATAACTTATCCACACAGAAAACGCCAGAGAAATTAGGCCCCCAATTGTAAACATAAACAGTATAGTCCTTACTTACAGTGTTTCTAAACAAATTTTGAGCTGTATAAATCTAATTCCTAATACTTGAAAGCAAATTCATGTGAAAACGCTTCCAAAAAGTAGCCGGAGTTGTAAATATTATCAGTGTTGTGGTCATTTCCGAACTTTCCACTGGTAACCTCCGTGATTGAAAATGGCAGGAAATGTAGTAAGAACCTATTTCCTTTTATTTCAAGTGTTTCTTACAAGTTTTTAATCATTTCTGGAAACTATAATTGCGTATTTGAAGAGTTTGACCAGAATTAGAGAGAGTTCCCACAACTATATACTGGAATCGTCATCATTTTAACTGATTCACACAGAAAACGCCAGAGAAATTCGGCCTCCAATTGTAAACATAAACAGTATAGTCCTTACTTACAGTGTTTCTAAACAAATTTTGATCTGAATAACCCTGAATTCCTAATATTTGAAACAAATTTAATTCAAAACGCTCCCTAAATTAATCAGAGTTGTAAATATTATCAGTTTTCTGGTCATTTCCAAGCTTTCCACTGGTAACCTCCATGAATAAAAATGGCAGGAAATGTAGTAAGAGCCTATATCCTTTTATTTCAAGTGTTTCTTACAAGTTTTTAATCATTTCGGGAAACTATAATTGCGTATTTGAAGAGTTTTGCCACAATTAGAGAGAGTTCCCACAACTATATACTCGAATCGTCATCATTGTAACTTATCCACACAGAAAACGCCAGAGAAATTCGGCCCTCAATTGTAAACATAAACAGCATAGTCCTTACTTACAGTGTTTCTAAACAAATTTTGAGCTGTATAAATCTAATTCCTAATACTTGAAAGCAAATTCATGTGAAAACGCTTCCAAAAAGTAGCCGGAGTTGTAAATATTATCAGTGTTGTGGTCATTTCCGAACTTTCCACTGGTAACCTCCGTGATTGAAAATGGCAGGAAATGTAGTAAGAACCTATTTCCTTTTATTTCAAGTGTTTCTTACAAGTTTTTATTCATTTCTGGAAACTATAATTGCGAATTTGAAGAGTTTGACCAGGATTAGACAGTGTTCCTACAAATATATACTGGAATCGTCAGCATTTTAACTGATTCACACAGAAAACGCCAGGGAAATTCGGCCTCCAATTGTAAACATAAACAGTATAGTCCTTACTTACAGTGTTTCTAAACAAATTTTGAGCTGTATAAATCTAATTCCTAATATTTGAAAGCAAATTCATGTGAAAACGCTTCCAAAAAGTAGTCGGAGTTGTAAATATTATCAGTTTTCTGGTCATTTCCGAACTTTCCACTGGTAACCTCCGTGATTGAAAACGGCAGGAAATGTAGTAAGAACCTATTTCCTTTTATTTCAAGTGTTTCTTACAAGTTTTTAATCATTTCTGGAAACTATAATTGCGTATTTGAAGGGTTTGACAAGAATTAGAGAGAGTTCCCACAACTATATACTGGAATCGTCATCATTTTAACTGATTCACACAGAAAACGCCAGAGAAATTCGGCCTCCAATTGTAAACATAAACAGTATAGTCCTTACTTACAGTGTTTCTAAACAAATTTTGAGCTGTATAAATCTAATTCCTAATATTTGAAAGCAAATTCATGTGAAAACGCTTCCAAAAAGTAGTCGGAGTTGTAAATATTATCAGTTTTCTGGTCATTTCCGAACTTTCCACTGGTAACCTCCATGAATGAAAATGGCAGGAAATGTAGTAAGAGCCTATATCCTTTTATTTCAAGTGTTTCTTACAAGTTTTTAATCATTTCTGGAAACTATAATTGCGTATTTGAAGAGTTTTACCACAATTAGAGAGAGTTCCCACAACTATATACTGGAATCATCATCATTTTAACTGATTCACACAGAAAACGCCAGAGAAATTCGGCCTCCAATTGTAAACATAAACAGTATAGTCCTTACTTACAGTGTTTCTAAACAAATTTTGAGCTGAATAACCCTGAATTCCTAATATTTGAAACAAATTGAATTCAAAAAAGCTCCCTAAATTAATCGGAGTTGTAAATATTATCAGTTTTCTGGTCATTTCCAAGCTTTCCACTGGTAACCTCCATGAATGAAAATGGCAGGAAATGTAGTAAGAGCCTATATCCTTTTATTTCAAGTGTTTCTTACAAGTTTTTAATCATTTCGGGAAACTATAATTGCGTATTTGAAGAGTTTTGCCACAATTAGAGAGAGTTCCCACAACTATATACTCGAATCGTCATCATTGTAACTTATCCACACAGAAAACGCCAGAGAAATTCGGCCCTCAATTGTAAACATAAACAGTATAGTCCTTACTTACAGTGTTTCTAAACGAATTTTGAGCTGTATAAATCTAATTCCTAATACTTGAAAGCAAATTCATGTGAAAACGCTTCCAAAAAGTAGCCGGAGTTGTAAATATTATCAGTGTTGTGGTCATTTCCGAACTTTCCACTGGTAACCTCCGTGATTGAAAATGGCAGGAAATGTAGTAAGAACCTATTTCCTTTTATTTCAAGTGTTTCTTACAAGTTTTTAATCATTTCTGGAAACTATAATTACGTATTTGAAGAGTTTGACCAGAATTAGAGAGAGTTCCCACAACTATATACTGGAATCGTCATCATTTTAACTGATTCACACAGAAAACGCCAGAGAAATTCGGCCTCCAATTGTAAACATAAACAGTATAGTCCTTACTTACAGTGTTTCTAAACAAATTTTGAGCTGTATAAATCTAATTCCTAATATTTGAAAGCAAATTCATGTGAAAACGCTTCCAAAAAGTAGCCGGAGTTGTAAATATTATCAGTTTTCTGGTCATTTCCAAGCTTTCCACTGGTAACCTCCATGAATGAAAATGGCAGAAAATGTAGTATGAATCTATTACCTTTTATTTCAAGTGTTTCTTACAAGTTTTTAATCATTTCGGGAAACTATAATTGCGTATTTGAAGAGTTTTGCCACAATTAGAGAGAGTTCCCACAACTATATACTCGAATCGTCATCATTGTAACTTATCCACACAGAAAACGCCAGAGAAATTCGGCCTCCAATTATAAACATAAACAGTATAGTCCTCACTTACAGTCTTTCTACACAAATTTTGAGCTGTATAAATCTAATTCCTAATACTTGAAAGCAAATTCATGTGAAAACGCTTCCAAAAAGTAGCCGGAGTTGTAAATATTATTAGTTTTCTAGTCATTTCCGAACTTTCCACTGGTAACCTCCGTGATTGAAAATGGCAGGAAATGTAGTAAGAACCTATATACTTTTATTTCAAGTGTTTCTTACAAGTTTTTATTCATTTCTGGAAACTATAATTGCGTATTTGAAGAGTTTGACCAGGATTAGACAGTGTTCCTACAAATATATACTGGAATCGTCAGCATTTTAACTGATTCACACAGAAAACGCCAGAGAAAT
Source organism: Myotis daubentonii (assembly GCF_963259705.1). Lineage (NCBI taxonomy): Eukaryota > Metazoa > Chordata > Mammalia > Chiroptera > Vespertilionidae > Myotis > Myotis daubentonii. The sequence continues at coordinate 80,182,395 of NC_081861.1, read as the reverse complement.
TCGGCCTCCAATTGTAAACATAAACAGTATAGTCCTTACTTACAGTGTTTTTAAACAAATTTTGAGCTGTATAAATCTAATTCCTAATATTTGAAAGCAAATTCATGTGAAAACGCTTCCAAAAAGTAGCCGGAGTTGTAAATATTATCAGTTTTCTGGTCATTTCCGAACTTTCCACTGGTAACCTCCGTGATTGAAAACGGCAGGAAATGTAGTAAGAACCTATTTCCTTTTATTTCAAGTGTTTCTTACAAGTTTTTAATCATTTCTGTAAACTATAATTGCGTATTTGAAGAGTTTGACCAGAATTAGAGAGAGTTCCCACAACTATATACTGGAATCGTCATCATTTTAACTGATTCACACAGAAAACGCCAGAGAAATTCGGCCTCCAATTGTAAACATAAACAGTATAGTCCTTACTTACAGTGTTTTTAAACAAATTTTGCGCTGAATAACCCTGAATTCCTAATATTTGAAACAAATTGAATTCAAAACGCTCCCTAAATTAATCGGAGTGGTAAATATTATCAGTTTTCTGGTCATTTCCAAGCTTTCCACTGGAAACCTCCATGAATGAAAATGGCAGAAAATGTAGTATGAATCTATTACCTTTTATTTCAAGTGTTTCTTACAAGTTTTTAATCATTTCGGGAAACTATAATTGCGTATTTGAAGAGTTTTACCACAATTAGAGAGAATTCCTACAACTATATACTCGAATAGTCAGCATTATAACTTATCCACACAGAAAACGCCAGAGAAATTCGGCCTCCAATTATAAACATAAACAGTATAGTCCTCACTTCCAGTATTTTTACACAAATTTTGAGCTGCATAAACCTAATTCCTTATATTTGAAAGCAAATTCAAGTGAAAACGCTTCCTAAAGTAGATGGAGTTGTAAATATTATCAGTTTTCTGGTCATTTCCAAACTTTCCACTGGTAACCTCCGTGATTGAAAATGGCAGGAAATGTAGTAAGAGCCTATATCCTTTTATTTCAAGTGTTTCTTACAAGTTTTTAATCATTTCTGGAAACTATAATTGCGTATTTGAAGAGTTTTACCACAATTAGAGAGAGTTCCCACAACTATATACTGGAATCGTCATCATTTTAACTGATTCACACAGAAAACGCCAGAGAAATTCGGCCTCCAATTGTAAACATAAACAGTATAGTCCTTACTTACAGTGTTTCTAAACAAATTTTGAGCTGAATAACCCTGAATTCCTAATATTTGAAACAAATTGAATTCAAAAAAGCTCCCTAAATTAATCGGAGTTGTAAATATTATCAGTTTTCTGGTCATTTCCAAGCTTTCCACTGGTAACCTCCATGAATGAAAATGGCAGGAAATGTAGTAAGAGCCTATATCCTTTTATTTCAAGTGTTTCTTACAAGTTTTTAATCATTTCGGGAAACTATAATTGCGTATTTGAAGAGTTTTGCCACAATTAGAGAGAGTTCCCACAACTATATACTCGAATCGTCATCATTGTAACTTATCCACACAGAAAACGCCAGAGAAATTCGGCCCTCAATTGTAAACATAAACAGTATAGTCCTTACTTACAGTGTTTCTAAACGAATTTTGAGCTGTATAAATCTAATTCCTAATACTTGAAAGCAAATTCATGTGAAAACGCTTCCAAAAAGTAGCCGGAGTTGTAAATATTATCAGTGTTGTGGTCATTTCCGAACTTTCCACTGGTAACCTCCGTGATTGAAAATGGCAGGAAATGTAGTAAGAACCTATTTCCTTTTATTTCAAGTGTTTCTTACAAGTTTTTAATCATTTCTGGAAACTATAATTGCGAATTTGAAGAGTTTGACCAGAATTAGTGAGAGTTCCCACAACTATATACTGGAATCGTCATCATTTTAACTGATTCACACAGAAAACGCCAGAGAAATTCGGCCTCCAATTGTAAACATAAACAGTATAGTCCTTACTTACAGTGTTTCTAAACAAATTTTGAGCTGAATAACCCTTAATTCCTAATATTTGAAACAAATTGAATTCAAAACGCTCCCTAAATTAATCAGAGTTGTAAATATTATCAGTTTTCGGGTCATTTCCAAGCTTTCCACTGGTAACCTCCATGAATGAAAATGGCAGGAAATGTAGTAAGAGCCTATATCCTTTTATTTCAAGTGTTTCTTACAAGTTTTTAATCATTTCGGGAAACTATAATTGCGTATTTGAAGAGTTTTGCCACAATTAGAGAGAGTTCCCACAACTATATACTCGAATCGTCATCATTGTAACTTATCCACACAGAAAACGCCAGAGAAATTCGGCCCTCAATTGTAAACATAAACAGCATAGTCCTTACTTACAGTGTTTCTAAACAAATTTTGAGCTGTATAAATCTAATTCCTAATACTTGAAAGCAAATTCATGTGAAAACGCTTCCAAAAAGTAGCCGGAGTTGTAAATATTATCAGTGTTGTGGTCATTTCCGAACTTTCCACTGGTAACCTCCGTGATTGAAAATGGCAGGAAATGTAGTAAGAACCTATTTCCTTTTATTTCAAGTGTTTCTTACAAGTTTTTAATCATTTCTGGAAACTATAATTGCGTATTTGGTGAGTTTGACCAGAATTAGAGAGTGTTCCTACAAGTATATACTGGAATCGTCATCATTTTAACTGATTCACCCAGAAAACGCCAGAGAAATTCGGCCTCCAATTGTAAACATAAACAGTATAGTCCTTACTTACAGTGTTTCTATACAAATTTTGAGCTGAAAAACCCTGAATTCCTAATATTTGAAACAAATTGATTTCAAAACGCTCCCTAAATTAATCGGAGTTGTAAATATTATCAGTTTTCTGGTCATTTCCAAGCTTTCCACTGGTAACCTCCATGAATGAAAATGGCAGGAAATGTAGTAAGAGCCTATATCCTTTTATTTCAAGTGTTTCTTACAAGTTTTTAATCATTTTGGGAAACTATAATAGCGTATTTGAAGAGTTTTGCCACAATTAGTGAGAGTTCCCACAACTATATACTCGAATCGTCATCATTGTAACTTATCCACACAGAAAATGCCAGAAAAATTCGGCCTCCAATTATAAACATAAACAGTATATTCCTCACTTACAGTCTTTCTACACAAGTTTTGAGCTGTATAAACCTAATTCCTAATATTTGAAAGGAAATTCAAGTGAAAACGCTTGCAAAAACTAGCCGGAGTTGTAAATATTTTCAGTTTTCTGGTCATTTCCGAACTTTCCACTGGTAACCTCCGTGATTGAAAATGGCAGGAAATGTAGTAAGAACCTATATTCTTTTATTTCAAGTGTTTCTTACAAGTTTTTATTCATTTCTGGAAACTATAATTGCGTATTTGAAGAGTTTGACCAGGATTAGACAGTGTTCCTACAAATATATACTGGAATCGTCAGCATTTTAACTGATTCACACAGAAAACGCCAGAGAAATTTGGCCTCCAATTGTAAACATAAACAGTATAGTCCTTACTTACAGTGTTTTTAAACAAATTTTGAGCTGTATAAATCTAATTCCTAATATTTGAAAGCAAATTCATGTGAAAACGCTTCCAAAAAGTAGCCGGAGTTGTAAATATTATCAGTTTTCTGGTCATTTCCGAACTTTCCACTGGTAACCTCCGTGATTGAAAATGGCAGGAAATGTAGTAAGAACCTATTTCCTTTTATTTCAAGTGTTTCTTACAAGTTTTTAATCATTTCTGGAAACTATAATTGCGTATTTGAAGAGTTTGACCAGAATTAGAGAGAGTTCCCACAACTATATACTGGAATCGTCATCATTTTAACTGATTCACACAGAAAACGCCAGAGAAATTCGGCCTCCAATTGTAAACATAAACAGTATAGTCCTTACTTACAGTGTTTCTAAACAAATTTTGAGCTGTATAAATCTAATTCCTAATATTTGAAAGCAAATTCATGTGAAAACGCTTCCAAAAAGTAGCCGGAGTTGTAAATATTATCAGTTTTCTGGTCATTTCCAAGCTTTAAACTGGTAACCTCCATGAATGAAAATGGCAGAAAATGTAGTATGAATCTATTACCTTTTATTTCAAGTGTTTCTTACAAGATTCTAATCATTTCGGGAAACTATAATTGCGTATTTGAAGAGTTTTACCACAATTAGAGAGAGTTCCCACAACTATATACTCGAATGGTCATCATTGTAACTTATCCACACAGAAAACGCCAGAGAAATTCGGCCCCCAATTGTAAACATAAACAGTATAGTCCTTACTTACAGTGTTTCTAAACGAATTTTGAGCTGTATAATTCTAATTCCTAATACTTGAAAGCAAATTCATGTGAAAACGCTTCCAAAAAGTAGTCGGAGTTGTAAATATTATCAGTTTTCTGGTCATTTCCGAACTTTCCACTGGTAACCTCCGTGATTGAAAACGGCAGGAAATGTAGTAAGAACCTATTTCCTTTTATTTCAAGTGTTTCTTACAAGTTTTTAATCATTTCTGGAAACTATAATTGCGTATTTGAAGGGTTTGACAAGAATTAGAGAGAGTTCCCACAACTATATACTGGAATCGTCATCATTTTAACTGATTCACACAGAAAACGCCAGAGAAATTCGGCCTCCAATTGTAAACATAAACAGTATAGTCCTTACTTACAGTGTTTCTAAACAAATTTTGATCTGAATAACCCTGAATTCCTAATATTTGAAACAAATTGAATTCAAAACGCTCCCTAAATTAATCAGAGTTGTAAATATTATCAGTTTTCTGGTCATTTCCAAGCTTTCCACTGGTAACCTCCATGAATAAAAATGGCAGGAAATGTAGTAAGAGCCTATATCCTTTTATTTCAAGTGTTTCTTACAAGTTTTTAATCATTTCGGGAAACTATAATTGCGTATTTGAAGAGTTTTGCCACAATTAGAGAGAGTTCCCACAACTATATACTCGAATCGTCATCATTGTAACTTATCCACACAGAAAACGCCAGAGAAATTCGGCCCTCAATTGTAAACATAAACAGCATAGTCCTTACTTACAGTGTTTCTAAACAAATTTTGAGCTGTATAAATCTAATTCCTAATACTTGAAAGCAAATTCATGTGAAAACGCTTCCAAAAAGTAGCCGGAGTTGTAAATATTATCAGTGTTGTGGTCATTTCCGAACTTTCCACTGGTAACCTCCGTGATTGAAAATGGCAGGAAATGTAGTAAGAACCTATTTCCTTTTATTTCAAGTGTTTCTTACAAGTTTTTATTCATTTCTGGAAACTATAATTGCGAATTTGAAGAGTTTGACCAGGATTAGACAGTGTTCCTACAAATATATACTGGAATCGTCAGCATTTTAACTGATTCACACAGAAAACGCCAGAGAAATTCGGCCTCCAATTGTAAACATAAACAGTATAGTCCTTACTTACAGTGTTTCTAAACAAATTTTGAGCTGTATAAATCTAATTCCTAATATTTGAAAGCAAATTCATGTGAAAACGCTTCCAAAAAGTAGTCGGAGTTGTAAATATTATCAGTTTTCTGGTCATTTCCGAACTTTCCACTGGTAACCTCCGTGATTGAAAACGGCAGGAAATGTAGTAAGAACCTATTTCCTTTTATTTCAAGTGTTTCTTACAAGTTTTTAATCATTTCTGGAAACTATAATTGCGTATTTGAAGGGTTTGACAAGAATTAGAGAGAGTTCCCACAACTATATACTGGAATCGTCATCATTTTAACTGATTCACACAGAAAACGCCAGAGAAATTCGGCCTCCAATTGTAAACATAAACAGTATAGTCCTTACTTACAGTGTTTCTAAACAAATTTTGAGCTGAATAACCCTGAATTCCTAATATTTGAAACAAATTGAATTCAAAACGCTCCCTAAATTAATCAGAGTTGTAAATATTATCAGTTTTCTGGTCATTTCCAAGCTTTCCACTGGTAACCTCCATGAATGAAAATGGCAGGAAATGTAGTAAGAGCCTATATCCTTTTATTTCAAGTGTTTCTTACAAGTTTTTAATCATTTCGGGAAACTATAATTGCGTATTTGAAGAGTTTTGCCACAATTAGAGAGTGTTCCTACAAGTATATACTGGAATCATCATCATTTTAACTGATTCACACAGAAAACGCCAGAGAAATTCGGCCTCCAATTGTAAACATAAACAGTATAGTCCTCACTTACAGTGTTTTTAAACAAATTTTGAGCTGAATAACCCTGAATTCCTAATATTTGAAACAAATTGAATTCAAAACGCTCCCTAAATTAATCGGAGTTGTAAATATTATCAGTTTTCTGGTCATTTCCAAGCTTTCCACTGGTAACCTCCATGAATGAAAATGGCAGAAAATGTAGTATGAATCTATTACCTTTTATTTCAAGTGTTTCTTTCAAGTTTTTAATCATTTCGGGAAACTATAATTGCGTATTTGAAGAATTTTGCCACAATTAGAGAGAGTTCCCACAACTATATACTCGAATCGTCATCATTATAACTTATCCACACAGAAAACGCCAGAGAAATTAGGCCCCCAATTGTAAACATAAACAGTATAGTCCTTACTTACAGTGTTTCTAAACAAATTTTGAGCTGTATAAATCTAATTCCTAATACTTGAAAGCAAATTCATGTGAAAACGCTTCCAAAAAGTAGCCGGAGTTGTAAATATTATCAGTTTTCTGGTCATTTCCAAGCTTTCCACTGGTAACCTCCATGAATGAAAATGGCAGAAAATGTAGTATGAATCTATTACCTTTTATTTCAAGTGTTTCTTACAAGTTTTTAATCATTTCGGGAAACTATAATTGCGTATTTGAAGAGTTTTACCACAATTAGAGAGAGTTCCCACAACTATATACTCGAATGGTCATCATTGTAACTTATCCACACAGAAAACGCCAGAGAAATTCGGCCCCCAATTGTAAACATAAACAGTATAGTCCTTACTTACAGTGTTTCTAAACGAATTTTGAGCTGTATAAATCTAATTCCTAATACTTGAAAGCAAATTCATGTGAAAACGCTTCCAAAAAGTAGCCGGAGTTGTAAATATTATCAGTGTTGTGGTCATTTCCGAACTTTCCACTGGTAACCTCCGTGATTGAAAATGGCAGGAAATGTAGTAAGAACCTATTTCCTTTTATTTCAAGTGTTTCTTACAAGTTTTTAATCATTTCTGGAAACTATAATTGCGTATTTGGAGAGTTTGACCAGAATTAGAGAGAGTTCCCACAACTATATACTGGAATCGTCATCATTTTAACTGATTCACACAGAAAACGCCAGAGAAATTCGGCCTCCAATTGTAAACATAAACAGTATAGTCCTTACTTACAGTGTTTCTAAACAAATTTTGATCTGAATAACCCTGAATTCCTAATATTTGAAACAAATTTAATTCAAAACGCTCCCTAAATTAATCAGAGTTGTAAATATTATCAGTTTTCTGGTCATTTCCAAGCTTTCCACTGGTAACCTCCATGAATAAAAATGGCAGGAAATGTAGTAAGAGCCTATATCCTTTTATTTCAAGTGTTTCTTACAAGTTTTTAATCATTTCGGGAAACTATAATTGCGTATTTGAAGAGTTTTGCCACAATTAGAGAGAGTTCCCACAACTATATACTCGAATCGTCATCATTGTAACTTATCCACACAGAAAACGCCAGAGAAATTCGGCCCTCAATTGTAAACATAAACAGCATAGTCCTTACTTACAGTGTTTCTAAACAAATTTTGAGCTGTATAAATCTAATTCCTAATACTTGAAAGCAAATTCATGTGAAAACGCTTCCAAAAAGTAGCCGGAGTTGTAAATATTATCAGTGTTGTGGTCATTTCCGAACTTTCCACTGGTAACCTCCGTGATTGAAAATGGCAGGAAATGTAGTAAGAACCTATTTCCTTTTATTTCAAGTGTTTCTTACAAGTTTTTATTCATTTCTGGAAACTATAATTGCGAATTTGAAGAGTTTGACCAGGATTAGACAGTGTTCCTACAAATATATACTGGAATCGTCAGCATTTTAACTGATTCACACAGAAAACGCCAGAGAAATTCGGCCTCCAATTGTAAACATAAACAGTATAGTCCTTACTTACAGTGTTTCTAAACAAATTTTGAGCTGTATAAATCTAATTCCTAATATTTGAAAGCAAATTCATGTGAAAACGCTTCCAAAAAGTAGTCGGAGTTGTAAATATTATCAGTTTTCTGGTCATTTCCGAACTTTCCACTGGTAACCTCCGTGATTGAAAACGGCAGGAAATGTAGTAAGAACCTATTTCCTTTTATTTCAAGTGTTTCTTACAAGTTTTTAATCATTTCTGGAAACTATAATTGCGTATTTGAAGGGTTTGACAAGAATTAGAGAGAGTTCCCACAACTATATACTGGAATCGTCATCATTTTAACTGATTCACACAGAAAACGCCAGAGAAATTCGGCCTCCAATTGTAAACATAAACAGTATAGTCCTTACTTACAGTGTTTCTAAACAAATTTTGAGCTGAATAACCCTGAATTCCTAATATTTGAAACAAATTGAATTCAAAACGCTCCCTAAATTAATCAGAGTTGTAAATATTATCAGTTTTCTGGTCATTTCCAAGCTTTCCACTGGTAACCTCCATGAATGAAAATGGCAGGAAATGTAGTAAGAGCCTATATCCTTTTATTTCAAGTGTTTCTTACAAGTTTTTAATCATTTCGGGAAACTATAATTGCGTATTTGAAGAGTTTTGCCACAATTAGAGAGTGTTCCTACAAGTATATACTGGAATCATCATCATTTTAACTGATTCACACAGAAAACGCCAGAGAAATTCGGCCTCCAATTGTAAACATAAACAGTATAGTCCTCACTTACAGTGTTTTTAAACAAATTTTGAGCTGAATAACCCTGAATTCCTAATATTTGAAACAAATTGAATTCAAAACGCTCCCTAAATTAATCGGAGTTGTAAATATTATCAGTTTTCTGGTCATTTCCAAGCTTTCCACTGGTAACCTCCATGAATGAAAATGGCAGAAAATGTAGTATGAATCTATTACCTTTTATTTCAAGTGTTTCTTTCAAGTTTTTAATCATTTCGGGAAACTATAATTGCGTATTTGAAGAGTTTTGCCACAATTAGAGAGAGTTCCCACAACTATATACTCGAATCGTCATCATTATAACTTATCCACACAGAAAACGCCAGAGAAATTAGGCCCCCAATTGTAAACATAAACAGTATAGTCCTTACTTACAGTGTTTCTAAACAAATTTTGAGCTGTATAAATCTAATTCCTAATACTTGAAAGCAAATTCATGTGAAAACGCTTCCAAAAAGTAGCCGGAGTTGTAAATATTATCAGTGTTGTGGTCATTTCCGAACTTTCCACTGGTAACCTCCGTGATTGAAAATGGCAGGAAATGTAGTAAGAACCTATTTCCTTTTATTTCAAGTGTTTCTTACAAGTTTTTAATCATTTCTGGAAACTATAATTGCGTATTTGAAGAGTTTGACCAGAATTAGAGAGAGTTCCCACAACTATATACTGGAATCGTCATCATTTTAACTGATTCACACAGAAAACGCCAGAGAAATTCGGCCTCCAATTGTAAACATAAACAGTATAGTCCTTACTTACAGTGTTTCTAAACAAATTTTGATCTGAATAACCCTGAATTCCTAATATTTGAAACAAATTTAATTCAAAACGCTCCCTAAATTAATCAGAGTTGTAAATATTATCAGTTTTCTGGTCATTTCCAAGCTTTCCACTGGTAACCTCCATGAATAAAAATGGCAGGAAATGTAGTAAGAGCCTATATCCTTTTATTTCAAGTGTTTCTTACAAGTTTTTAATCATTTCGGGAAACTATAATTGCGTATTTGAAGAGTTTTGCCACAATTAGAGAGAGTTCCCACAACTATATACTCGAATCGTCATCATTGTAACTTATCCACACAGAAAACGCCAGAGAAATTCGGCCCTCAATTGTAAACATAAACAGCATAGTCCTTACTTACAGTGTTTCTAAACAAATTTTGAGCTGTATAAATCTAATTCCTAATACTTGAAAGCAAATTCATGTGAAAACGCTTCCAAAAAGTAGCCGGAGTTGTAAATATTATCAGTGTTGTGGTCATTTCCGAACTTTCCACTGGTAACCTCCGTGATTGAAAATGGCAGGAAATGTAGTAAGAACCTATTTCCTTTTATTTCAAGTGTTTCTTACAAGTTTTTATTCATTTCTGGAAACTATAATTGCGAATTTGAAGAGTTTGACCAGGATTAGACAGTGTTCCTACAAATATATACTGGAATCGTCAGCATTTTAACTGATTCACACAGAAAACGCCAGGGAAATTCGGCCTCCAATTGTAAACATAAACAGTATAGTCCTTACTTACAGTGTTTCTAAACAAATTTTGAGCTGTATAAATCTAATTCCTAATATTTGAAAGCAAATTCATGTGAAAACGCTTCCAAAAAGTAGTCGGAGTTGTAAATATTATCAGTTTTCTGGTCATTTCCGAACTTTCCACTGGTAACCTCCGTGATTGAAAACGGCAGGAAATGTAGTAAGAACCTATTTCCTTTTATTTCAAGTGTTTCTTACAAGTTTTTAATCATTTCTGGAAACTATAATTGCGTATTTGAAGGGTTTGACAAGAATTAGAGAGAGTTCCCACAACTATATACTGGAATCGTCATCATTTTAACTGATTCACACAGAAAACGCCAGAGAAATTCGGCCTCCAATTGTAAACATAAACAGTATAGTCCTTACTTACAGTGTTTCTAAACAAATTTTGAGCTGTATAAATCTAATTCCTAATATTTGAAAGCAAATTCATGTGAAAACGCTTCCAAAAAGTAGTCGGAGTTGTAAATATTATCAGTTTTCTGGTCATTTCCGAACTTTCCACTGGTAACCTCCATGAATGAAAATGGCAGGAAATGTAGTAAGAGCCTATATCCTTTTATTTCAAGTGTTTCTTACAAGTTTTTAATCATTTCGGGAAACTATAATTGCGTATTTGAAGAGTTTTGCCACAATTAGAGAGTGTTCCTACAAGTATATACTGGAATCATCATCATTTTAACTGATTCACACAGAAAACGCCAGAGAAATTCGGCCTCCAATTGTAAACATAAACAGTATAGTCCTCACTTACAGTGTTTTTAAACAAATTTTGAGCTGAATAACCCTGAATTCCTAATATTTGAAACAAATTGAATTCAAAACGCTCCCTAAATTAATCGGAGTTGTAAATATTATCAGTTTTCTGGTCATTTCCAAGCTTTCCACTGGTAACCTCCATGAATGAAAATGGCAGAAAATGTAGTATGAATCTATTACCTTTTATTTCAAGTGTTTCTTTCAAGTTTTTAATCATTTCGGGAAACTATAATTGCGTATTTGAAGAGTTTTGCCACAATTAGAGAGAGTTCCCACAACTATATACTCGAATCGTCATCATTATAACTTATCCACACAGAAAACGCCAGAGAAATTAGGCCCCCAATTGTAAACATAAACAGTATAGTCCTTACTTACAGTGTTTCTAAACAAATTTTGAGCTGTATAAATCTAATTCCTAATACTTGAAAGCAAATTCATGTGAAAACGCTTCCAAAAAGTAGCCGGAGTTGTAAATATTATCAGTGTTGTGGTCATTTCCGAACTTTCCACTGGTAACCTCCGTGATTGAAAATGGCAGGAAATGTAGTAAGAACCTATTTCCTTTTATTTCAAGTGTTTCTTACAAGTTTTTAATCATTTCTGGAAACTATAATTGCGTATTTGAAGAGTTTGACCAGAATTAGAGAGTGTTCCTACAAGTATATACTGGAATCGTCATCATTTTAACTGATTCACACAGAAAACGCAAGAGAAATTCGGCCTCCAATTGTAAACATCAATAGTATAGTCCGTACTTACAGTGTTTCTAAACAAATTTTCAGCTGAATAACCCTGAATTCCTAATATTTGAAACAAATTGAATGCAAAACGCTCCCTAAATTATTCGGAGTTGTAAATATTATCAGTTTTCTGGTCATTTCTAAGTTTTCCACTGGTAACCTCCATGAATGAAAATGGCAGAAAATGTAGTATGAATCTATTTCCTTTTATTTCAAGTGTTTTTTACAAGTTTGTAATCATTTCGGGAAACTATAATTGCGTATTTGAAGAGTTTTACCAGAATTAGACAGTGTTCCTACAACTATATACTGGAATCGTCAGCATTTTAACTGATTCACAAAGAAAACGCCAGAGAAATTCAGCCTCCAATTGTAAAAATAAAGAGTATAGTCCTCACTTACAGTCTTTCTACACAAGTTTTTAGCTGTATAAACCTAATTCCTAATATTTGAAAGGAAATTCAAGTGAAAACGCTTCCAAAAAGTAGCCGGAGTTGTAAATATTATCAGTTTTCTGGTCATTTCCGAACTTTCCACTCGTAACCTCCGTGATTGAAAATGGCAGGAAATGTAGTAAGAACCTATTTCCTTTTATTTCAAGTGTTTCTTACAAGTTTTTAATCATTTCTGGAAACTATAATTGCGAATTTGAAGAGTTTTACAACAATTAGAGAGTGTTCCTACAAGTATATACTGGAATCGTCATCATTTTAACTGATTCACACAGAAAACGCCAGAGAAATTCGGCCTCCAATTGTAAACATAAACAGTATAGTCCTTACTTACAGTGTTTCTAAACAAATTTTGATCTGAATAACCCTGAATTCCTAATATTTGAAACAAATTGAATTCAAAACGCTCCCTAAATTAATCAGAGTTGTAAATATTATCAGTTTTCTGGTCATTTCCAAGCTTTCCACTGGTAACCTCCATGAATAAAAATGGCAGGAAATGTAGTAAGAGCCTATATCCTTTTATTTCAAGTGTTTCTTACAAGTTTTTAATCATTTCGGGAAACTATAATTGCGTATTTGAAGAGTTTTGCCACAATTAGAGAGAGTTCCCACAACTATATACTCGAATCGTCATCATTGTAACTTATCCACACAGAAAACGCCAGAGAAATTCGGCCCTCAATTGTAAACATAAACAGCATAGTCCTTACTTACAGTGTTTCTAAACAAATTTTGAGCTGTATAAATCTAATTCCTAATACTTGAAAGCAAATTCATGTGAAAACGCTTCCAAAAAGTAGCCGGAGTTGTAAATATTATCAGTGTTGTGGTCATTTCCGAACTTTCCACTGGTAACCTCCGTGATTGAAAATGGCAGGAAATGTAGTAAGAGCCTATATGCTTTTATTTCAAGTGTTTCTTACAAGTTTGTAATCATTTCGGGAAACTATAATTGCGTATTTGAAGAGTTTTACCAGAATTAGACAGTGTTCCTACAACTATATACTGGAATCGTCAGCATTTTAACTGATTCACAAAGAAAACGCCAGAGAAATTCAGCCTCCAATTGTAAAAATAAAGAGTATAGTCCTCACTTACAGTCTTTCTACACAAGTTTTTAGCTGTATAAACCTAATTCCTAATATTTGAAAGGAAATTCAAGTGAAAACGCTTCCAAAAAGTAGCCGGAGTTGTAAATATTATCAGTTTTCTGGTCATTTCCGAACTTTCCACTCGTAACCTCCGTGATTGAAAATGGCAGGAAATGTAGTAAGAACCTATTTCCTTTTATTGCAAGTGTTTCTTACAAGTTTTTAATCATTTCTGGAAACTATAATTGCGAATTTGAAGAGTTTTACCACAATTAGAGAGTGTTCCTACAAGTATATACTGGAATCGTCATCATTTTAACTGATTCACACAGAAAACGCCAGAGAAATTCGGCCTCCAATTGTAAACATAAACAGTATAGTCCTTACTTACAGTGTTTCTAAACAAATTTTGATCTGAATAACCCTGAATTCCTAATATTTGAAACAAATTGAATTCAAAACGCTCCCTAAATTAATCAGAGTTGTAAATATTATCAGTTTTCTGGTCATTTCCAAGCTTTCCACTGGTAACCTCCATGAATAAAAATGGCAGGAAATGTAGTAAGAGCCTATATCCTTTTATTTCAAGTGTTTCTTACAAGTTTTTAATCATTTCGGGAAACTATAATTGCGTATTTGAAGAGTTTTGCCACAATTAGAGAGAGTTCCCACAACTATATACTCGAATCGTCATCATTGTAACTTATCCACACAGAAAACGCCAGAGAAATTCGGCCCTCAATTGTAAACATAAACAGCATAGTCCTTACTTACAGTGTTTCTAAACAAATTTTGAGCTGTATAAATCTAATTCCTAATACTTGAAAGCAAATTCATGTGAAAACGCTTCCAAAAAGTAGCCGGAGTTGTAAATATTATCAGTGTTGTGGTCATTTCCGAACTTTCCACTGGTAACCTCCGTGATTGAAAATGGCAGGAAATGTAGTAAGAGCCTATATGCTTTTATTTCAAGTGTTTCTTACAAGTTTGTAATCATTTCGGGAAACTATAATTGCGTATTTGAAGAGTTTTACCAGAATTAGACAGTGTTCCTACAACTATATACTGGAATCGTCAGCATTTTAACTGATTCACAAAGAAAACGCCAGAGAAATTCAGCCTCCAATTGTAAAAATAAAGAGTATAGTCCTCACTTACAGTCTTTCTACACAAGTTTTTAGCTGTATAAACCTAATTCCTAATATTTGAAAGGAAATTCAAGTGAAAACGCTTCCAAAAAGTAGCCGGAGTTGTAAATATTATCAGTTTTCTGGTCATTTCCGAACTTTCCACTCGTAACCTCCGTGATTGAAAATGGCAGGAAATGTAGTAAGAACCTATTTCCTTTTATTGCAAGTGTTTCTTACAAGTTTTTAATCATTTCTGGAAACTATAATTGCGAATTTGAAGAGTTTTACCACAATTAGAGAGTGTTCCTACAAGTATATACTGGAATCGTCATCATTTTAACTGATTCACACAGAAAACGCCAGAGAAATTCGGCCTCCAATTGTAAACATAAACAGTATAGTCCTTACTTACAGTGTTTCTAAACAAATTTTGATCTGAATAACCCTGAATTCCTAATATTTGAAACAAATTGAATTCAAAACGCTCCCTAAATTAATCAGAGTTGTAAATATTATCAGTTTTCTGGTCATTTCCAAGCTTTCCACTGGTAACCTCCATGAATAAAAATGGCAGGAAATGTAGTAAGAGCCTATATCCTTTTATTTCAAGTGTTTCTTACAAGTTTTTAATCATTTCGGGAAACTATAATTGCGTATTTGAAGAGTTTTGCCACAATTAGAGAGAGTTCCCACAACTATATACTCGAATCGTCATCATTGTAACTTATCCACACAGAAAACGCCAGAGAAATTCGGCCCTCAATTGTAAACATAAACAGCATAGTCCTTACTTACAGTGTTTCTAAACAAATTTTGAGCTGTATAAATCTAATTCCTAATACTTGAAAGCAAATTCATGTGAAAACGCTTCCAAAAAGTAGCCGGAGTTGTAAATATTATCAGTGTTGTGGTCATTTCCGAACTTTCCACTGGTAACCTCCGTGATTGAAAATGGCAGGAAATGTAGTAAGAACCTATTTCCTTTTATTTCAAGTGTTTCTTACAAGTTTTTATTCATTTCTGGAAACTATAATTGCGAATTTGAAGAGTTTGACCAGGATTAGACAGTGTTCCTACAAATATATACTGGAATCGTCAGCATTTTAACTGATTCACACAGAAAACGCCAGAGAAATTCGGCCTCCAATTGTAAACATAAACAGTATAGTCCTTACTTACAGTGTTTCTAAACAAATTTTGAGCTGTATAAATCTAATTCCTAATATTTGAAAGCAAATTCATGTGAAAACGCTTCCAAAAAGTAGTCGGAGTTGTAAATATTATCAGTTTTCTGGTCATTTCCGAACTTTCCACTGGTAACCTCCGTGATTGAAAACGGCAGGAAATGTAGTCAGAACCTATTTCCTTTTATTTCAAGTGTTTCTTACAAGTTTTTAATCATTTCTGGAAACTATAATTGCGTATTTGAAGGGTTTGACAAGAATTAGAGAGAGTTCCCACAACTATATACTAGAATCGTCATCATTTTAACTGATTCACACAGAAAACGCCAGAGAAATTCGGCCTCCAATTGTAAACATAAACAGTATAGTCCTTACTTACAGTGTTTCTAAACAAATTTTGAGCTGAATAACCCTGAATTCCTAATATTTGAAACAAATTGAATTCAAAACGCTCCCTAAATTAATCAGAGTTGTAAATATTATCAGTTTTCTGGTCATTTCCAAGCTTTCCACTGGTAACCTCCATGAATGAAAATGGCAGGAAATGTAGTAAGAGCCTATATCCTTTTATTTCAAGTGTTTCTTACAAGTTTTTAATCATTTCGGGAAACTATAATTGCGTATTTGAAGAGTTTTGCCACAATTAGAGAGTGTTCCTAGAAGTATATACTGGAATCATCATCATTTTAACTGATTCACACAGAAAACGCCAGAGAAATTCGGCCTCCAATTGTAAACATAAACAGTATAGTCCTCACTTACAGTGTTTTTAAACAAATTTTGAGCTGAATAACCCTGAATTCCTAATATTTGAAACAAATTGAATTCAAAACGCTCCCTAAATTAATCGGAGTTGTAAATATTATCAGTTTTCTGGTCATTTCCAAGCTTTCCACTGGTAACCTCCATGAATGAAAATGGCAGAAAATGTAGTATGAATCTATTACCTTTTATTTCAAGTGTTTCTTTCAAGTTTTTAATCATTTCGGGAAACTATAATTGCGTATTTGAAGAGTTTTGCCACAATTAGAGAGAGTTCCCACAACTATATACTCGAATCGTCATCATTATAACTTATCCACACAGAAAACGCCAGAGAAATTAGGCCCCCAATTGTAAACATAAACAGTATAGTCCTTACTTACAGTGTTTCTAAACAAATTTTGAGCTGTATAAATCTAATTCCTAATACTTGAAAGCAAATTCATGTGAAAACGCTTCCAAAAAGTAGCCGGAGTTGTAAATATTATCAGTGTTGTGGTCATTTCCGAACTTTCCACTGGTAACCTCCGTGATTGAAAATGGCAGGAAATGTAGTAAGAACCTATTTCCTTTTATTTCAAGTGTTTCTTACAAGTTTTTAATCATTTCTGGAAACTATAATTGCGTATTTGAAGAGTTTGACCAGAATTAGAGAGTGTTCCTACAAGTATATACTGGAATCGTCATCATTTTAACTGATTCACACAGAAAACGCAAGAGAAATTCGGCCTCCAATTGTAAACATCAATAGTATAGTCCGTACTTACAGTGTTTCTAAACAAATTTTCAGCTGAATAACCCTGAATTCCTAATATTTGAAACAAATTGAATTCAAAACGCTCCCTAAATTAATCGGAGTTGTAAATATTATCAGTTTTCTGGTCATTTCCAAGCCCTCCACTGGTAACCTCCATGAATGAAAATGGCAGGAAATGTAGTCAGAACCTATTTCCTTTTATTTCAAGTGTTTCTTACAAGTTTTTAATCATTTCGGGAAACTATAATTGCGTATTTGAAGAGTTTTGCCACAATTAGAGAGAGTTCCCACAACTATATACTGGAATCGTCATCATTTTAACTGATTCACACAGAAAACGCCAGAGAAATTCGGCCTCCAATTGTAAACATAAACAGTATAGTCCTTACTTACAGTGTTTCTAAACAAATTTTGAGCTGAATAACCCTGAATTCCTAATATTTGAAACAAATTGAATGCAAAACGCTCCCTAAATTATTCGGAGTTGTAAATATTATCAGTTTTCTGGTCATTTCTAAGTTTTCCACTGGTAACCTCCATGAATGAAAATGGCAGAAAATGTAGTATGAATCTATTTCCTTTTATTTCAAGTGTTTTTTACAAGTTTGTAATCATTTCGGGAAACTATAATTGCGTATTTGAAGAGTTTTACCAGAATTAAACAGTGTTCCTACAACTATATACTGGAATCGTCAGCATTTTAACTGATTCACAAAGAAAACGCCAGAGAAATTCAGCCTCCAATTGTAAAAATAAAGAGTATAGTCCTCACTTACAGTCTTTCTACACAAGTTTTTAGCTGTATAAACCTAATTCCTAATATTTGAAAGGAAATTCAAGTGAAAACGCTTCCAAAAAGTAGCCGGAGTTGTAAATATTATCAGTTTTCTGGTCATTTCCAAACTTTCCACTCGTAACCTCCGTGATTGAAAATGGCAGGAAATGTAGTAAGAACCTATTTCCTTTTATTTCAAGTGTTTCTTACAAGTTTTTAATCATTTCTGGAAACTATAATTGCGAATTTGAAGAGTTTTACCACAATTAGAGAGTGTTCCTACAAGTATATACTGGAATCGTCATCATTTTAACTGATTCACACAGAAAACGCCATAGAAATTCGGCCTCCAATTGTAAACATAAACAGTATAGTCCTCACTTACAGTGTTTTTAAACAAATTTTGAGCTGAATAACCCTGAATTCCTAATATTTGAAACAAATTGAATTCAAAACGCTCCCTAAATTAATCGGAGTTGTAAATATTATCAGTTTTCTGGTCATTTCCAAGCTTTCCACTGGTAACCTCCATGAATGAAAATGGCAGAAAATGTAGTATGAATCTATTACCTTTTATTTCAAGTGTTTCTTTCAAGTTTTTAATCATTTCGGGAAACTATAATTGCGTATTTGAAGAGTTTTGCCACAATTAGAGAGAGTTCCCACAACTATATACTCGAATCGTCATCATTATAACTTATCCACACAGAAAACGCCAGAGAAATTAGGCCCCCAATTGTAAACATAAACAGTATAGTCCTTACTTACAGTGTTTCTAAACAAATTTTGAGCTGTATAAATCTAATTCCTAATACTTGAAAGCAAATTCATGTGAAAACTCTTCCAAAAAGTAGCCGGAGTTGTAAATATTATCAGTGTTGTGGTCATTTCCGAACTTTCCACTGGTAACCTCCGTGATTGAAAATGGCAGGAAATGTAGTAAGAACCTATTTCCTTTTATTTCAAGTGTTTCTTACAAGTTTTTAATCATTTCTGGAAACTATAATTGCGTATTTGAAGAGTTTGACCAGAATTAGAGAGTGTTCCTACAAGTATATACTGGAATCGTCATCATTTTAACTGATTCACACAGAAAACGCCAGAGAAATTCGGCCTCCAATTGTAAACATAAACAGTATAGTCCGCACTTACAGTGTTTCTAAACAAATTTTCAGCTGAATAACCCTGAATTCCTAATATTTGAAACAAATTGAATTCAAAACGCTCCCTAAATTAATCGGAGTTGTAAATATTATCAGTATTCTGGTCATTTCCAAGCTTTCCACTGGTAACCTCCATGAATGAAAATGGCAGGAAATGTAGTAAGAGCCTATATCCTTTTATTTCAAGTGTTTCTTACAAGTTTTTATTCATTTCTGGAAACTATAATTGCGTATTTAAAGAGTTTTGCCACAATTAGAGAGAGTTCCCACAAGTATATACTCGAATCGTCATCATTGTAACTTATCAACGCAGAAAACGCGAGAGAAATTCGGCCTCCAATTATAAACATAAACAGTATAGTCCTCACTTACAGTCTTTCTGCACAAGTTTTGAGCTGTATAAACCTAATTCCTAATATTTGAAACGAAATTCAAGTGAAAACGCTTCCAAAAAGTAGCCGGACTTGTAAATATTATCAGTTTTCTGGACATTTCCGAACTTTCCACTGGTAACCTCCGTGATTGAAAATGGCAGGAAATGTAGTAAGAACCTATATACTTTTATTTCAAGTGTTTCTTACAAGTTTTTATTCATTTCTGGAAACTATAATTGCGTATTTGAAGAGTTTGACCAGAATTAGACAGTGTTCCTACAAATATATACTGGAATCGTCAGCATTTTAACTAATTCACACAGAAAACGCCAGAGAAATTCGGCCTCCAATTGTAAACATAAACAGTATAGTCCTTACTGACAGTGTTTCTAAAAAATTTTGAGCTGTATAAATCTAATTCCTAATATTTGAAAACAAATTCATGTGAAAACGCTTCCAAAAAGTAGCCGGAGTTGTAAATATTATCAGTTTTCTGGTCATTTCCGAACTTTCCACTGGTAACCTCTGTGATTGAAAATGGCAGGAAATGTAGTAAGAACCTATTTCCTTTTATTTCAAGTGTTTCTTACAAGTTTTTAATCATTTCTGGAAACTATAATTGCGTATTTGAAGAGTTTGACCAGAATTAGAGAGTGTTCCTACAAGTATATACTGGAATCGTCAGCATTTTAACTGATTCACACAGAAAACGCCAGAGAAATTGGGCCTCCAATTGTAAACATAAACAGTATAGTCCTTACTTACAGTGTTTTTAAACAAATTTTGAGCTGAATAACCCTGAATTCCTAATATTTGAAACAAATTGAATTCAAAACGCTCCCTAAATTAATCGGAGTTGTAAATATTATCAGTTTTCCGGTTATTTCCAAGCTTTCCACTGGTAACCTCCATGAATGACAATGGCAGAAAATGTAGTATGAATCTATTACCTTTTATTTCAAGTGTTTCTTACAAGTTTTTAATCATTTCGGGAAACTATAATTGCGTATTTGAAGAGTTTTACCACAATTAGAGAGAGTTCCTACAACTATATACTCGAATCGTCAGCATTGTAACTTATCCACACAGAAAACGCCACAGAAATTCGGCCTCCAATTATAAACATAAACAGTATAGTCCTCTCTTCCAGTATTTCTACACAAATTTTGAGCTGTATAAACCTAATTCCTTATATTTGAAAGCAAATTCAAGTGAAAACGCTTCCTAAAGTAGCTGGAGTTGTAAATATTATCAGTTTTCTGGTCATTTCCGAACTTTCCACTCGTAACCTCCGTGATTGAAAATGGCAGGAAATGTAGTAAGAACCTATTTCCTTTTATTTCAAGTGTTTCTTACAAGTTTTTAATCATTTCTGGAAACTATAATTGCGAATTTGAAGAGTTTTACCACAATTAGAGAGTGTTCCTACAAGTATATACTGGAATCGTCATCATTTTAACTGATTCACACAGAAAACGCCATAGAAATTCGGCCTCCAATTGTAAACATAAACAGTATAGTCCTTACTTACAGTGTTTTTAAACTAATTTTGAGCTGAATAACCCTGAATTCCTAATATTTGAAACAAATTGAATTCAAAACGCTCCCTAAATTAATCGGAGTTGTAAATATTATCAGTTTTCTGGTCATTTCCAAGCTTTCCACTGGTAACCTCCATGAATGAAAATGGCAGGAAATGTAGTATGAATCTATTACCTTTTATTTCAAGTGTTTCTTTCAAGTTTTTAATCATTTCGGGAAACTATAATTGCGTATTTGAAGAGTTTTGCCACAATTAGAGAGAGTTCCCACAACTATATACTCGAATCGTCATCATTATAACTTATCCACACAGAAAACGCCAGAGAAATTAGGCCCCCAATTGTAAACATAAACAGTATAGTCCTTACTTACAGTGTTTCTAAACAAATTTTGAGCTGTATAAATCTAATTCCTAATACTTGAAAGCAAATTCATGTGAAAACGCTTCCAAAAAGTAGCCGGAGTTGTAAATATTATCAGTGTTGTGGTCATTTCCGAACTTTCCACTGGTAACCTCTGTGATTGAAAATGGTAGGAAATGTAGTAAGAACCTATTTCCTTTTATTTCAAGTGTTTCTTACAAGTTTTTAATCATTTCTGGAAACTATAATTGCGTATTTGAAGAGTTTGACCAGAATTAGAGAGTGTTCCTACAAGTATATACTGGAATCGTCATCATTTTAACTGATTCACATAGAAAACGCCAGAGAAATTCGGCCTCCAATTGTAAACATAAACAGTATAGTCCTTACTTACAGTGTTTCTAAACAAATTTTGAGCTGAGTAACCCTGAATTCCTAATATTTGAAACAAATTGAATTCAAAACGCTCCCTAAATTAATCGGAGTTGTAAATATTATCAGTTTTCTGGTCATTTCCAAGCTTTCCACTGGTAACCTCCATGAATGAAAATGGCAGGAAATGTAGTAAGAGCCTATATGCTATTATTTCAAGTGTTTCTTACAAGTTTTTAATCATTTCGGGAAACTATAATTGCGTATTTAAAGAGTTTTGCCACAATTAGAGAGACTTCCCAAAACTATATACTCGAATCGTCATCATTGTAACTTATCCACACAGAAAACGCGAGAGAAATTTGGCATCCAATTATAAACATAAACAGTATAGTCCTCACTTACAGTCTTTCTACACAAGTTTTGAGCTGTATATACCTAATTCCTAATATTTGAAACGAAATTCAAGTGAAAACGCGTCCAAAAAGTAGCCGTAGTTGTAAATATTATCAGTTTTCTGGTCATTTCCGAACATTCCACTGGTAACCTCGGTGATTGAAAATGGCAGGAAATGTAGTAAGAACATATATACTTTTATTTCAAGTGTTTCTTACAAGTTTTTATTCATTTCTGGAAACTATAATTGCGTATTTGAAGAGTTTGACCAGAATTAGACAGTGTTCCTACAAGTATATACTGGAATCGTCAGCATTTTAACTGATTCACACAGAAAACGCCAGAGAAATTGGGCCTCCAATTGTAAACATAAACAGTATAGTCCTTACTTACAGTGTTTTTAAACAAATTTTGAGCTGAATAACCCTGAATTCCTAATATTTGAAACAAATTGAATTCAAAACGCTCCCTAAATTAATCGGAGTTGTAAATATTATCAGTTTTCCGGTTATTTCCAAGCTTTCCACTGGTAACCTCCATGAATGAAAATGGCAGAAAATGTAGTATGAATCTATTACCTTTTATTTCAAGTGTTTCTTTCAAGTTTTTAATCATTTCGGGAAACTATAATTGCGTATTTGAAGAGTTTTGCCACAATTAGAGAGAGTTCCCACAACTATATACTCGAATCGTCATCATTATAACTTATCCACACAGAAAACGCCAGAGAAATTAGGCCCCCAATTGTAAACATAAACAGTATAGTCCTTACTTACAGTGTTTCTAAACAAATTTTGAGCTGTATAAATCTAATTCCTAATACTTGAAAGCAAATTCATGTGAAAACTCTTCCAAAAAGTAGCCGGAGTTGTAAATATTATCAGTGTTGTGGTCATTTCCGAACTTTCCACTGGTAACCTCCGTGATTGAAAATGGCAGGAAATGTAGTAAGAACCTATTTCCTTTTATTTCAAGTGTTTCTTACAAGTTTTTAATCATTTCTGGAAACTATAATTGCGTATTTGAAGAGTTTGACCAGAATTAGAGAGTGTTCCTACAAGTATATACTGGAATCGTCATCATTTTAACTGATTCACACAGAAAACGCCAGAGAAATTCGGCCTCCAATTGTAAACATAAACAGTATAGTCCGCACTTACAGTGTTTCTAAACAAATTTTCAGCTGAATAACCCTGAATTCCTAATATTTGAAACAAATTGAATTCAAAACGCTCCCTAAATTAATCGGAGTTGTAAATATTATCAGTATTCTGGTCATTTCCAAGCTTTCCACTGGTAACCTCCATGAATGAAAATGGCAGGAAATGTAGTAAGAGCCTATATCCTTTTATTTCAAGTGTTTCTTACAAGTTTTTATTCATTTCTGGAAACTATAATTGCGTATTTAATGAGTTTTGCCACAATTAGAGAGAGTTCCCACAAGTATATACTCGAATCGTCATCATTGTAACTTATCAACGCAGAAAACGCGAGAGAAATTCGGCCTCCAATTATAAACATAAACAGTATAGTCCTCACTTACAGTCTTTCTGCACAAGTTTTGAGCTGTATAAACCTAATTCCTAATATTTGAAACGA
Organism: Myotis daubentonii; assembly: GCF_963259705.1. NCBI lineage: Eukaryota > Metazoa > Chordata > Mammalia > Chiroptera > Vespertilionidae > Myotis > Myotis daubentonii. Next base: position 80,158,517 of record NC_081861.1, on the reverse strand, counting down.
AATTCAAGTGAAAACGCTTCCAAAAAGTAGCCGGACTTGTAAATATTATCAGTTTTCTGGACATTTCCGAACTTTCCACTGGTAACCTCCGTGATTGAAAATGGCAGGAAATGTAGTAAGAACCTATATACTTTTATTTCAAGTGTTTCTTACAAGTTTTTATTCATTTCTGGAAACTATAATTGCGTATTTGAAGAGTTTGACCAGAATTAGACAGTGTTCCTACAAATATATACTGGAATCGTCAGCATTTTAACTAATTCACACAGAAAACGCCAGAGAAATTCGGCCTCCAATTGTAAACATAAACAGTATAGTCCTTACTGACAGTGTTTCTAAAAAATTTTGAGCTGTATAAATCTAATTCCTAATATTTGAAAACAAATTCATGTGAAAACGCTTCCAAAAAGTAGCCGGAGTTGTAAATATTATCAGTTTTCTGGTCATTTCCGAACTTTCCACTGGTAACCTCTGTGATTGAAAATGGCAGGAAATGTAGTAAGAACCTATTTCCTTTTATTTCAAGTGTTTCTTACAAGTTTTTAATCATTTCTGGAAACTATAATTGCGTATTTGAAGAGTTTGACCAGAATTAGAGAGTGTTCCTACAAGTATATACTGGAATCGTCAGCATTTTAACTGATTCACACAGAAAACGCCAGAGAAATTGGGCCTCCAATTGTAAACATAAACAGTATAGTCCTTACTTACAGTGTTTTTAAACAAATTTTGAGCTGAATAACCCTGAATTCCTAATATTTGAAACAAATTGAATTCAAAACGCTCCCTAAATTAATCGGAGTTGTAAATATTATCAGTTTTCCGGTTATTTCCAAGCTTTCCACTGGTAACCTCCATGAATGACAATGGCAGAAAATGTAGTATGAATCTATTACCTTTTATTTCAAGTGTTTCTTACAAGTTTTTAATCATTTCGGGAAACTATAATTGCGTATTTGAAGAGTTTTACCACAATTAGAGAGAGTTCCTACAACTATATACTCGAATCGTCAGCATTGTAACTTATCCACACAGAAAACGCCACAGAAATTCGGCCTCCAATTATAAACATAAACAGTATAGTCCTCTCTTCCAGTATTTCTACACAAATTTTGAGCTGTATAAACCTAATTCCTTATATTTGAAAGCAAATTCAAGTGAAAACGCTTCCTAAAGTAGCTGGAGTTGTAAATATTATCAGTTTTCTGGTCATTTCCGAACTTTCCACTCGTAACCTCCGTGATTGAAAATGGCAGGAAATGTAGTAAGAACCTATTTCCTTTTATTTCAAGTGTTTCTTACAAGTTTTTAATCATTTCTGGAAACTATAATTGCGAATTTGAAGAGTTTTACCACAATTAGAGAGTGTTCCTACAAGTATATACTGGAATCGTCATCATTTTAACTGATTCACACAGAAAACGCCATAGAAATTCGGCCTCCAATTGTAAACATAAACAGTATAGTCCTTACTTACAGTGTTTTTAAACAAATTTTGAGCTGAATAACCCTGAATTCCTAATATTTGAAACAAATTGAATTCAAAACGCTCCCTAAATTAATCGGAGTTGTAAATATTATCAGTTTTCTGGTCATTTCCAAGCTTTCCACTGGTAACCTCCATGAATGAAAATGGCAGGAAATGTAGTATGAATCTATTACCTTTTATTTCAAGTGTTTCTTTCAAGTTTTTAATCATTTCGGGAAACTATAATTGCGTATTTGAAGAGTTTTGCCACAATTAGAGAGAGTTCCCACAACTATATACTCGAATCGTCATCATTATAACTTATCCACACAGAAAACGCCAGAGAAATTAGGCCCCCAATTGTAAACATAAACAGTATAGTCCTTACTTACAGTGTTTCTAAACAAATTTTGAGCTGTATAAATCTAATTCCTAATACTTGAAAGCAAATTCATGTGAAAACGCTTCCAAAAAGTAGCCGGAGTTGTAAATATTATCAGTGTTGTGGTCATTTCCGAACTTTCCACTGGTAACCTCTGTGATTGAAAATGGTAGGAAATGTAGTAAGAACCTATTTCCTTTTATTTCAAGTGTTTCTTACAAGTTTTTAATCATTTCTGGAAACTATAATTGCGTATTTGAAGAGTTTGACCAGAATTAGAGAGTGTTCCTACAAGTATATACTGGAATCGTCATCATTTTAACTGATTCACATAGAAAACGCCAGAGAAATTCGGCCTCCAATTGTAAACATAAACAGTATAGTCCTTACTTACAGTGTTTCTAAACAAATTTTGAGCTGAGTAACCCTGAATTCCTAATATTTGAAACAAATTGAATTCAAAACGCTCCCTAAATTAATCGGAGTTGTAAATATTATCAGTTTTCTGGTCATTTCCAAGCTTTCCACTGGTAACCTCCATGAATGAAAATGGCAGGAAATGTAGTAAGAGCCTATATGCTATTATTTCAAGTGTTTCTTACAAGTTTTTAATCATTTCGGGAAACTATAATTGCGTATTTAAAGAGTTTTGCCACAATTAGAGAGACTTCCCAAAACTATATACTCGAATCGTCATCATTGTAACTTATCCACACAGAAAACGCGAGAGAAATTTGGCATCCAATTATAAACATAAACAGTATAGTCCTCACTTACAGTCTTTCTACACAAGTTTTGAGCTGTATATACCTAATTCCTAATATTTGAAACGAAATTCAAGTGAAAACGCGTCCAAAAAGTAGCCGTAGTTGTAAATATTATCAGTTTTCTGGTCATTTCCGAACATTCCACTGGTAACCTCGGTGATTGAAAATGGCAGGAAATGTAGTAAGAACATATATACTTTTATTTCAAGTGTTTCTTACAAGTTTTTATTCATTTCTGGAAACTATAATTGCGTATTTGAAGAGTTTGACCAGAATTAGACAGTGTTCCTACAAGTATATACTGGAATCGTCAGCATTTTAACTGATTCACACAGAAAACGCCAGAGAAATTGGGCCTCCAATTGTAAACATAAACAGTATAGTCCTTACTTACAGTGTTTTTAAACAAATTTTGAGCTGAATAACCCTGAATTCCTAATATTTGAAACAAATTGAATTCAAAACGCTCCCTAAATTAATCGGAGTTGTAAATATTATCAGTTTTCCGGTTATTTCCAAGCTTTCCACTGGTAACCTCCATGAATGACAATGGCAGAAAATGTAGTATGAATCTATTACCTTTTATTTCAAGTGTTTCTTACAAGTTTTTAATCATTTCGGGAAACTATAATTGCGTATTTGAAGAGTTTTACCACAATTAGAGAGAGTTCCTACAACTATATACTCGAATCGTCAGCATTGTAACTTATCCACACAGAAAACGCCACAGAAATTCGGCCTCCAATTATAAACATAAACAGTATAGTCCTCTCTTCCAGTATTTCTACACAAATTTTGAGCTGTATAAACCTAATTCCTTATATTTGAAAGCAAATTCAAGTGAAAACGCTTCCTAAAGTAGCTGGAGTTGTAAATATTATCAGTTTTCTGGTCATTTCCGAACTTTCCACTCGTAACCTCCGTGATTGAAAATGGCAGGAAATGCAGTAAGAACCTATTTCCTTTTATTTCAAGTGTTTCTTACAAGTTTTTAATCATTTCTGGAAACTATAATTGCGAATTTGAAGAGTTTTACCACAATTAGAGAGTGTTCCTACAAGTATATACTGGAATCGTCATCATTTTAACTGATTCACACAGAAAACGCCATAGAAATTCGGCCTCCAATTGTAAACATAAACAGTATAGTCCTTACTTACAGTGTTTTTAAACAAATTTTGAGCTGAATAACCCTGAATTCCTAATATTTGAAACAAATTGAATTCAAAACGCTCCCTAAATTAATCGGAGTTGTAAATATTATCAGTTTTCTGGTCATTTCCAAGCTTTCCACTGGTAACCTCCATGAATGAAAATGGCAGGAAATGTAGTATGAATCTATTACCTTTTATTTCAAGTGTTTCTTTCAAGTTTTTAATCATTTCGGGAAACTATAATTGCGTATTTGAAGAGTTTTGCCACAATTAGAGAGAGTTCCCACAACTATATACTCGAATCGTCATCATTATAACTTATCCACACAGAAAACGCCAGAGAAATTAGGCCCCCAATTGTAAACATAAACAGTATAGTCCTTACTTACAGTGTTTCTAAACAAATTTTGAGCTGTATAAATCTAATTCCTAATACTTGAAAGCAAATTCATGTGAAAACGCTTCCAAAAAGTAGCCGGAGTTGTAAATATTATCAGTGTTGTGGTCATTTCCGAACTTTCCACTGGTAACCTCCGTGATTGAAAATGGCAGGAAATGTAGTAAGAACCTATTTCCTTTTATTTCAAGTGTTTCTTACAAGTTTTTAATCATTTCTGGAAACTATAATTGCGTATTTGAAGAGTTTGACCAGAATTAGAGAGTGTTCCTACAAGTATATACTGGAATCGTCATCATTTTAACTGATTCACATAGAAAACGCCAGAGAAATTCGGCCTCCAATTGTAAACATAAACAGTATAGTCCTTACTTACAGTGTTTCTAAACAAATTTTGAGCTGAGTAACCCTGAATTCCTAATATTTGAAACAAATTGAATTCAAAACGCTCCCTAAATTAATCGGAGTTGTAAATATTATCAGTTTTCTGGTCATTTCCAAGCTTTCCACTGGTAACCTCCATGAATGAAAATGGCAGGAAATGTAGTAAGAGCCTATATGCTTTTATTTCAAGTGTTTCTTACAAGTTTTTAATCATTTCGGGAAACTATAATTGCGTATTTAAAGAGTTTTGCCACAATTAGAGAGACTTCCCAAAACTATATACTCGAATCGTCATCATTGTAACTTATCCACACAGAAAACGCGAGAGAAATTTGGCATCCAATTATAAACATAAACAGTATAGTCCTCACTTACAGTCTTTCTACACAAGTTTTGAGCTGTATATACCTAATTCCTAATATTTGAAACGAAATTCAAGTGAAAACGCGTCCAAAAAGTAGCCGTAGTTGTAAATATTATCAGTTTTCTGGTCATTTCCGAACATTCCACTGGTAACCTCGGTGATTGAAAATGGCAGGAAATGTAGTAAGAACCTATATACTTTTATTTCAAGTGTTTCTTACAAGTTTTTATTCATTTCTGGAAACTATAATTGCGTATTTGAAGAGTTTGACCAGAATTAGACAGTGTTCCTACAAATATATACTGGAATCGTTAGCATTTTAACTGATTCACACAGAAAACGCCAGAGAAATTCGGCCTCCAATTGTAAACATAAACAGTATAGTCCTTACTTACAGTGTTTCTAAACAAATTTTGAGCTGTATAAATCTAATTCCTAATATTTGAAAGCAAATTCATGTGAAAACGCTTCCAAAAAGTAGCCGGAGTTGTAAATATTATCAGTGTTGTGGTCATTTCCGAACTTTCCACTGGTAACCTCCGTGATTGAAAATGGCAGGAAATGTAGTAAGAACCTATTTCCTTTTATTTCAAGTGTTTCTTACAAGTTTTTAATCATTTCTGGAAACTATAATTGCGTATTTGAAGAGTTTGACCAGAATTAGACAGTGTTCCTACAAATATATACTGGAATCGTCAGCATTTTAACTAATTCACACAGAAAACGCCAGAGAAATTCGGCCTCCAATTGTAAACATAAACAGTATAGTCCTTACTGACAGTGTTTCTAAAAAATTTTGAGCTGTATAAATCTAATTCCTAATATTTGAAAGCAAATTCATGTGAAAACGCTTCCAAAAAGTAGCCGGAGTTGTAAATATTATCAGTTTTCTGGTCATTTCCGAACTTTCCACTGGTAACCTCTGTGATTGAAAATGGCAGGAAATGTAGTAAGAACCTATTTCCTTTTATTTCAAGTGTTTCTTACAAGTTTTTAATCATTTCTGGAAACTATAATTGCGTATTTGAAGAGTTTGACCAGAATTAGAGAGTGTTCCTACAAGTATATACTGGAATCGTCAGCATTTTAACTGATTCACACAGAAAACGCCAGAGAAATTGGGCCTCCAATTGTAAACATAAACAGTATAGTCCTTACTTACAGTGTTTTTAAACAAATTTTGAGCTGAATAACCCTGAATTCCTAATATTTGAAACAAATTGAATTCAAAACGCTCCCTAAATTAATCGGAGTTGTAAATATTATCAGTTTTCCGGTTATTTCCAAGCTTTCCACTGGTAACCTCCATGAATGAAAATGGCAGAAAATGTAGTATGAATCTATTACCTTTTATTTCAAGTGTTTCTTACAAGTTTTTAATCATTTCGGGAAACTATAATTGCGTATTTGAAGAGTTTTACCACAATTAGAGAGAGTTCCTACAACTATATACTCGAATCGTCAGCATTGTAACTTATCCACACAGAAAACGCCACAGAAATTCGGCCTCCAATTATAAACATAAACAGTATAGTCCTCTCTTCCAGTATTTCTACACAAATTTTGAGCTGTATAAACCTAATTCCTTATATTTGAAAGCAAATTCAAGTGAAAACGCTTCCTAAAGTAGCTGGAATTGTAATATTATCAGTTTTCTGGTCATTTCCGAACTTTCCACTCGTAACCTCCGTGATTGAAAATGGCAGGAAATGTAGTAAGAACCTATTTCCTTTTATTTCAAGTGTTTCTTACAAGTTTTTAATCATTTCTGGAAACTATAATTGCGTATTTGAAGAGTTTGACCAGAATTAGAGAGTGTTCCTACAAGTATATACTGGAATCGTCATCATTTTAACTGATTCACACAGAAAACGCCATAGAAATTCGGCCTCCAATTGTAAACATAAACAGTATAGTCCTTACTTACAGTGTTTTTAAACAAATTTTGAGCTGAATAACCCTGAATTCCTAATATTTGAAACAAATTGAATTCAAAACGCTCCCTAAATTAATCGGAGTTGTAAATATTATCAGTTTTCTAGTCATTTCAAGCTTTCCACTGGTAACCTCCATGAATGAAAATGGCAGGAAATGTAGTATGAATCTATTACCTTTTATTTCAAGTGTTTCTTTCAAGTTTTTAATCATTTCGGGAAACTATAATTGCGTATTTGAAGAGTTTTGCCACAATTAGAGAGAGTTCCCACAACTATATACTCGAATCATCATCATTATAACTTATCCACACAGAAAACGCCAGAGAAATTAGGCCCCCAATTGTAAACATAAACAGTATAGTCCTTACTTACAGTGTTTCTAAACAAATTTTGAGCTGTATAAATCTAATTCCTAATACTTGAAAGCAAATTCATGTGAAAACGCTTCCAAAAAGCAGCCGGAGTTGTAAATATTATCAGTGTTGTGGTCATTTCCGAACTTTCCACTGGTAACCTCCGTGATTGAAAATGGCAGGAAATGTAGTAAGAACCTATTTCCTTTTATTTCAAGTGTTTCTTACAAGTTTTTAATCATTTCTGGAAACTATAATTGCGTATTTGAAGAGTTTGACCAGAATTAGAGAGTGTTCCTACAAGTATATACTGGAATCGTCATCATTTTAACTGATTCACATAGAAAACGCCAGAGAAATTCGGCCTCCAATTGTAAACATAAACAGTATAGTCCTTACTTACAGTGTTTCTAAACAAATTTTGAGCTGAGTAACCCTGAATTCCTAATATTTGAAACAAATTGAATTCAAAACGCTCCCTAAATTAATCGGAGTTGTAAATATTATCAGTTTTCTGGTCATTTCCAAGCTTTCCACTGGTAACCTCCATGAATGAAAATGGCAGGAAATGTAGTAAGAGCCTATATGCTTTTATTTCAAGTGTTTCTTACAAGTTTTTAATCATTTCGGGAAACTATAATTGCGTATTTAAAGAGTTTTGCCACAATTAGAGAGACTTCCCAAAACTATATACTCGAATCGTCATCATTGTAACTTATCCACACAGAAAACGCGAGAGAAATTTGGCATCCAATTATAAACATAAACAGTATAGTCCTCACTTACAGTCTTTCTACACAAGTTTTGAGCTGTATAAACCTAATTCCTAATATTTGAAACGAAATTCAAGTGAAAACGCTTCCAAAAAGTAGCCGTAGTTGTAAATATTATCAGTTTTCTGGTCATTTCCGAACATTCCACTGGTAACCTCGGTGATTGAAAATGGCAGGAAATGTAGTAAGAACCTATATACTTTTATTTCAAGTGTTTCTTACAAGTTTTTATTCATTTCTGGAAACTATAATTGCGTATTTGAAGAGTTTGACCAGAATTAGACAGTGTTCCTACAAATATATACTGGAATCGTCAGCATTTTAACTGATTCACACAGAAAACGCCAGAGAAATTCGGCCTCCAATTGTAAACATAAACAGTATAGTCCTTACTTACAGTGTTTCTAAACAAATTTTGAGCTGTATAAATCTAATTCCTAATATTTGAAAGCAAATTCATGTGAAAACGCTTCCAAAAAGTAGCCGGAGTTGTAAATATTATCAGTGTTGTGGTCATTTCCGAACTTTCCACTGGTAACCTCCGTGATTGAAAATGGCAGGAAATGTAGGATGAATCTATTACCATTTATTTCAAGTGTTTCTTACAAGTTTTTATTCATTTCTGGAAACTATAATTGCGTATTTAAAGAGTTTTGCCACAATTAGAGAGAGTTCCCACAACTATATACTCGAATCGTCATCATTGTAACTTATCCACACAGAAAACGCGAGAGAAATTCGGCCTCCAATTATAAACATAAACAGTATAGTCCTCACTTACAGTCTTTCTACACAAGTTTTGAGCTGTATAAACCTAATTCCTAATATTTGAAACGAAATTGAAGTGAAAACGCTTCCAAAAAGTAGCCGGAGTTGTAAATATTATCAGTTTTCTGGACATTTCCGAACTTTCCACTGGTAACCTCCGTGATTGAAAATGGCAGGAAATGTAGTAAGAACCTATATACTTTTATTTCAAGTGTTTCTTACAAGTTTTTAATCATTTCTGGAAACTATAATTGCGTATTTGAAGAGTTTGACCAGAATTAGAGAGTGTTCCTACAAGTATATACTGGAATCGTCAGCATTTTAACTGATTCACACAGAAAACGCCAGAGAAATTGGGCCTCCAATTGTAAACATAAACAGTATAGTCCTTACTTACAGTGTTTTTAAACAAATTTTGAGCTGAATAACCCTGAATTCCTAATATTTGAAACAAATTGAATTCAAAACGCTCCCTAAATTAATCGGAGTTGTAAATATTATCAGTTTTCTGGTCATTTCCAAGCTTTCCACTGGTAACCTCCATGAATGAAAATGGCAGGAAATGTAGTATGAATCTATTACCTTTTATTTCAAGTGTTTCTTTCAAGTTTTTAATCATTTCGGGAAACTATGATTGCGTATTTGAAGAGTTTTGCCACAATTAGAGAGAGTTCCCACAACTATATACTCGAATCGTCATCATTATAACTTATCCACACAGAAAACGCCAGAGAAATTAGGCCCCCAATTGTAAACATAAACAGTATAGTCCTTACTTACAGTGTTTCTAAACAAATTTTGAGCTGTAGAAATCTAATTCCTAATACTTGAAAGCAAATTCATGTGAAAACGCTTCCAAAAAGTAGCCGGAGTTGTAAATATTATCAGTGTTGTGGTCATTTCCGAACTTTCCACTGGTAACCTCCGTGATTGAAAATGGCAGGAAATGTAGTAAGAACCTATTTCCTTTTATTTCAAGTGTTTCTTACAAGTTTTTAATCATTTCTGGAAACTATAATTGCGTATTTGAAGAGTTTGACCAGAATTAGAGAGTGTTCCTACAAGTATATACTGGAATCGTCATCATTTTAACTGATTCACATAGAAAACGCCAGAGAAATTCGGCCTCCAATTGTAAACATAAACAGTATAGTTCTTACTTACAGTGTTTTTAAACAAATTTTGAGCTGTATAAACCTAATTCCTTATATTTGAAAGCAAATTCAAGTGAAAACTCTTCCTAAAGTAGCTGGAGTTGTAAATATTATCAGTTTTCTGGTCATTTCCAAACTTTCCACTGGTAACCTCCGTGATTGAAAATGGCAGGAAATGTAGTAAGAGCCTATATCCTTTTATTTCAAGTGTTTCTTACAAGTTTTTAATCATTTCTGGAAACTATAATTGCGTTTTTGAAGAGTTATACCACAATTAGAGAGAGTTCCCACAACTATATACTGGAATCATCATCATTTTAACTGATTCACACAGAAAACGCCAGAGAAATTCGGCCTCCAATTGTAAACATAAACAGTATAGTCCTTACTTACAGTGTTTCTAAACAAATTTTGAGCTGAGTAACCCTGAATTCCTAATATTTGAAACAAATTGAATTCAAAACGCTCCCTAAATTAATCGGGGTTGTAAATATTATCAGTTTTCTGGTCATTTCCAAGCTTTCCACTGGTAACCTCCATGAATGAAAATGGCAGGAAATGTAGTAAGAGCCTATATGCTTTTATTTCAAGTGTTTCTTACAAGTTTTTAATCATTTCGGGAAACTATAATTGCGTATTTAAAGAGTTTTGCCACAATTAGAGAGACTTCCCAAAACTATATACTCGAATCGTCATCATTGTAACTTATCCACACAGAAAACGCGAGAGAAATTTGGCATCCAATTATAAACATAAACAGTATAGTCCTCACTTACAGTCTTTCTACACAAGTTTTGAGCTGTATAAACCTAATTCCTAATATTTGAAACGAAATTCAAGTGAAAACGCTTCCAAAAAGTAGCCGTAGTTGTAAATATTATCAGTTTTCTGGTCATTTCCGAACATTCCACTGGTAACCTCGGTGATTGAAAATGGCAGGAAATGTAGTAAGAACCTATATACTTTTATTTCAAGTGTTTCTTACAAGTTTTTATTCATTTCTGGAAACTATAATTGCGTATTTGAAGAGTTTGACCAGAATTAGACAGTGTTCCTACAAATATATACTGGAATCGTCAGCATTTTAACTGATTCACACAGAAAACGCCAGAGAAATTCGGCCTCCAATTGTAAACATAAACAGTATAGTCCTTACTTACAGTGTTTCTAAACAAATTTTGAGCTGTATAAATCTAATTCCTAATATTTGAAAGCAAATTCATGTGAAAACGCTTCCAAAAAGTAGCCGGAGTTGTAAATATTATCAGTTTTCTGGTCATTTTCGAACTTTCCACTGGTAACCTCCGTGATTGAAAATGGCAGGAAATGTAGTAAGAACCTATTTCCTTTTATTTCAAGTGTTTCTTACAAGTTTTTAATCATTTCTGGAAACTATAATTGCGTATTTGAAGAGTTTGACCAGAATTAGAGAGTGTTCCTACAAGTATATACTGGAATCGTCATCATTTTAACTGATTCACACAGAAAACGCCAGAGAAATTCGGCCTCCAATTGTAAACATAAACAGTATAGTCTTTACTTACAGTGTTTTTAAACAAATTTTGAGCTGAATAACCCCGAATTCCTAATATTTGAAACAAACTGAATTCAAAACGCTCCCTAAATTAATCGGAGTTGTAAATATTATGAGTTTTCTGGTCATTTCCAAGCTTTCCACTGGTAACCTCCATGAATGAAAATGACAGAAAATGTAGGATGAATCTATTACCTTTTATTTCAAGTGTTTCTTACAAGTTTTTATTCATTTCTGGAAACTATAATTGCGTATTTAAAGAGTTTTGCCACAATTAGAGAGAGTTCCCACAACTATATACTCGAATCGTCATCATTGTAACTTATCCACACAGAAAACGCGAGAGAAATTCGGCCTCCAATTATAAACATAAACAGTATAGTCCTCACATACAGTCTTTCTACACAAGTTTTGAGCTGTATAAACCTAATTCCTAATATTTGAAACGAAATTCAAGTGAAAACGCTTCCAAAAAGTAGCCGGAGTTGTAAATATTATCAGTTTTCTGGACATTTCCGAACTTTCCACTGGTAACCTCCGTGATTGAAAATGGCAGGAAATGTAGTAAGAACCTATATACTTTTATTTCAAGTGTTTCTTACAAGTTTTTATTCATTTCTGGAAACTATAATTGCGTATTTGAAGAGTTTGACCAGAATTAGACAGTGTTCCTACAAATATATACTGGAATCGTCAGCATTTTAACTGATTCACACAGAAAACGCCAGAGAAATTCGGCCTCCAATTGTAAACATAAACAGTATAGTCCTTACTTACAGTGTTTCTAAAAAATTTTGAGCTGTATAAATCTAATTCCTAATATTTGAAAGCAAATTCATGTGAAAACGCTTCCAAAAAGTAGCCGGAGTTGTAAATATTATCAGTTTTCTGGTCATTTCCGAACTTTCCAATGGTAACCTCTGTGATTGAAAATGGCAGGAAATGTAGTAAGAACCTATTTCCTTTTATTTCAAGTGTTTCTTACAAGTTTTTAATCATTTCTGGAAACTATAATTGCGTATTTGAAGAGTTTGACCAGAATTAGAGAGTGTTCCTACAAGTATATACTGGAATCGTCAGCATTTTAACTGATTCACACAGAAAACGCCAGAGAAATTGGGCCTCCAATTGTAAACATAAACAGTATAGTCCTTACTTACAGTGTTTTTAAACAAATTCTGAGCTGAATAACCCTGAATTCCTAATATTTGAAACAAATTGAATTCAAAACGCTCCCTAAATTAATCGGAGATGTAAATATTATCAGTTTTCCGGTTATTTCCAAGCTTTCCACTGGTAACCTCCATGAATGAAAATGGCAGAAAATGTAGTATGAATCTATTACCTTTTATTTCAAGTGTTTCTTACAAGTTTTTAATCATTTCGGGAAACTATAATTGCGTATTTGAAGAGTTTTACCACAATTAGAGAGAGTTCCTACAACTATATACTCGAATCATCAGCATTGTAACTTATCCACACAGAAAACGCCACAGAAATTCGGACTCCAATTATAAACATAAACAGTATAGTCCTCTCTTCCAGTATTTCTACACAAATTTTGAGCTGTATAAACCTAATTCCTTATATTTGAAAGCAAATTCAAGTGAAAACGCTTCCTAAAGTAGCTGGAGTTGTAAATATTAACAGTTTTCTGGTCATTTCCAAACTTTCCACTGGTAACCTCCATGAATGAAAATGGCAGGAAATGTATTAAGAGCCTATATGCTTTTATTTCAAGTGTTTCTTACAAGTTTTTAATCATTTCGGGAAACTATAATTGCGTATTTAAAGAGTTTTGCCACAATTAGAGAGACTTCCCAAAACTATATACTTGAATCGTCATCATTGTAACTTATCCACACAGAAAACGCGAGAGAAATTTGGCATCCAATTATAAACATAAACAGTATAGTCCTCACTTACAGTCTTTCTACACAAGTTTTGAGCTGTATATACCTAATTCCTAATATTTGAAACGAAATTCAAGTGAAAACGCGTCCAAAAAGTAGCCGTAGTTGTAAATATTATCAGTTTTCTGGTCATTTCCGAACATTCCACTGGTAACCTCGGTGATTGAAAATGGCAGGAAATGTAGTAAGAACCTATATACTTTTATTTCAAGTGTTTCTTACAAGTTTTTATTCATTTCTGGAAACTATAATTGCGTATTTGAAGAGTTTGACCAGAATTAGACAGTGTTCCTACAAATATATACTGGAATCGTCAGCATTTTAACTGATTCACACAGAAAACGCCAGAGAAATTCGGCCTCCAATTGTAAACATAAACAGTATAGTCCTTACTTACAGTGTTTCTAAACAAATTTTGAGCTGTATAAATCTAATTCCTAATATTTGAAAGCAAATTCATGTGAAAACGCTTCCAAAAAGTATCCGGAGTTGTAAATATTATCAGTGTTGTGGTCATTTCCGAACTTTCCACTGGTAACCTCCGTGATTGAAAATGGCAGGAAATGTAGTAAGAACCTATTTCCTTTTATTTCAAGTGTTTCTTACAAGTTTTTAATCATTTCTGGAAACTATAATTGCGTATTTGAAGAGTTTGACCAGAATTAGACAGTGTTCCTACAAATATATACTGGAATCGTCAGCATTTTAACTAATTCACACAGAAAACGCCAGAGAAATTCGGCCTCCAATTGTAAACATAAACAGTATAGTCCTTACTGACAGTGTTTCTAAAAAATTTTGAGCTGTATAAATCTAATTCCTAATATTTGAAAGCAAATTCATGTGAAAACGCTTCCAAAAAGTAGCCGGAGTTGTAAATATTATCAGTTTTCTGGTCATTTCCGAACTTTCCACTGGTAACCTCCGTGATTGAAAATGGCAGGAAATGTAGTAAGAACCTATTTCCTTTTATTTCAAGTGTTTCTTACAAGTTTTTAATCATTTCTGGAAACTATAATTGCGTATTTGAAGAGTTTGACCAGAATTAGAGAGTGTTCCTACAAGTATATACTGGAATCGTCAGCATTTTAACTGATTCACACAGAAAACGCCAGAGAAATTGGGCCTCCAATTGTAAACATAAACAGTATAGTCCTTACTTACAGTGTTTTTAAACAAATTTTGAGCTGAATAACCCTGAATTCCTAATATTTGAAACAAATTGAATTCAAAACGCTCCCTAAATTAATCGGAGTTGTAAATATTATCAGTTTTCCGGTTATTTCCAAGCATTCCACTGGTAACCTCCATGAATGAAAATGGCAGAAAATGTAGTATGAATCTATTACCTTTTATTTCAAGTGTTTCTTACAAGTTTTTAATCATTTCGGGAAACTATAATTGCGTATTTGAAGAGTTTTACCACAATTAGAGAGAGTTCCTACAACTATATACTCGAATCGTCAGCATTGTAACTTATCCACACAGAAAACGCCACAGAAATTCGGCCTCCAATTATAAACATAATCAGTATAGTCCTCTCTTCCAGTATTTCTACACAAATTTTGAGCTGTATAAACCTAATTCCTTATATTTGAAAGCAAATTCAAGTGAAAACGCTTCCTAAAGTAGCTGGAATTGTAAATATTATCAGTGTTGTGGTCATTTCCGAACTTTCCACTGGTAACCTCCGTGATTGAAAATGGCAGGAAATGTAGTAAGAACCTATTTCCTTTTATTTCAAGTGTTTCTTACAAGTTTTTAATCATTTCTGGAAACTATAATTGCGTATTTGAAGAGTTTGACCAGAATTAGAGAGTGTTCCTACAAGTATATACTGGAATCGTCATCATTTTAACTGATTCACATAGAAAACGCCAGAGAAATTCGGCCTCCAATTGTAAACATAAACAGTATAGTCCTTACTTACAGTGTTTCTAAACAAACTTTGAGCTGAGTAACCCTGAATTCCTAATATTTGAAACAAATTGAATTCAAAACGCTCCCTAAATTAATCGGAGTTGTAAATATTATCAGTTTTCTGGTCATTTCCAAGCTTTCCACTGGTAACCTCCATGAATGAAAATGGCAGGAAATGTAGTAAGAGCCTATATGCTTTTATTTCAAGTGTTTCTTACAAGTTTTTAATCATTTCGGGAAACTATAATTGCGTATTTAAAGAGTTTTGCCACAATTAGAGAGACTTCCCAAAACTATATACTCGAATCGTCATCATTGTAACTTATCCACACAGAAAACGCGAGAGAAATTTGGCATCCAATTATAAACATAAACAGTATAGTCCTCACTTACAGTCTTTCTACACAAGTTTTGAGCTGTATAAACCTAATTCCTAATATTTGAAACGAAATTCAAGTGAAAACGCTTCCAAAAAGTAGCCGTAGTTGTAAATATTATCAGTTTTCTGGTCATTTCCGAACATTCCACTGGTAACCTCGGTGATTGAAAATGGCAGGAAATGTAGTAAGAACCTATATACTTTTATTTCAAGTGTTTCTTACAAGTTTTTATTCATTTCTGGAAACTATAATTGCGTATTTGAAGAGTTTGACCAGAATTAGACAGTGTTCCTACAAATATATACTGGAATCGTCAGCATTTTAACTGATTCACACAGAAAACGCCAGAGAAATTCGGCCTCCAATTGTAAACATAAACAGTATAGTCCTTACTTACAGTGTTTCTAAACAAATTTTGAGCTGTATAAATCTAATTCCTAATATTTGAAAGCAAATTCATGTGAAAACGCTTCCAAAAAGTAGCCGGAGTTGTAAATATTATCAGTGTTGTGGTCATTTCCGAACTTTCCACTGGTAACCTCCGTGATTGAAAATGGCAGGAAATGTAGTAAGAACCTATTTCCTTTTATTTCAAGTGTTTCTTACAAGTTTTTAATCATTTCTGGAAACTATAATTGCGTATTTGAAGAGTTTGACCAGAATTAGAGAGTGTTCCTACAAGTATATACTGGAATCGTCATCATTTTAACTGATTCACACAGAAAACGCCAGAGAAATTCGGCCTCCAATTGTAAACATAAACAGTATAGTCTTTACTTACAGTGTTTTTAAACAAATTTTGAGCTGAATAACCCCGAATTCCTAATATTTGAGACAAATTGAATTCAAAACGCTCCCTAAATTAATCGGAGTTGTAAATATTATGAGTTTTCTGGTCATTTCCAAGCTTTCCACTGGTAACCTCCATGAATGAAAATGACAGAAAATGTAGGATGAATCTATTACCATTTATTTCAAGTGTTTCTTACAAGTTTTTATTCATTTCTGGAAACTATAATTGCGTATTTAAAGAGTTTTGCCACAATTAGAGAGAGTTCCCACAACTATATACTCGAATCGTCATCATTATAACTTATCCACACAGAAAACGCCAGAGAAATTAGGCCCCCAATTGTAAACATAAACAGTATAGTCCTTACTTACAGTGTTTCTAAACAAATTTTGAGCTGTATAAATCTAATTCCTAATACTTGAAAGCAAATTCATGTGAAAACGCTTCCAAAAAGTAGCCGGAGTTGTAAATATTATCAGTGTTGTGGTCATTTCCGAACTTTCCACTGGTAACCTCCGTGATTGAAAATGGCAGGAAATGTAGTAAGAACCTATTTCCTTTTATTTCAAGTGTTTCTTACAAGTTTTTAATCATTTCTGGAAACTATAATTGCGTATTTGAAGAGTTTGACCAGAATTAGAGAGTGTTCCTACAAGTATATACTGGAATCGTCATCATTTTAACTGATTCACATAGAAAACGCCAGAGAAATTCGGCCTCCAATTGTAAACATAAACAGTATAGTCCTTACTTACAGTGTTTCTAAACAAATTTTGAGCTGAGTAACCCTGAATTCCTAATATTTGAAACAAATTGAATTCAAAACGCTCCCTAAATTAATCGGAGTTGTAAATATTATCAGTTTTCTGGTCATTTCCAAGCTTTCCACTGGTAACCTCCATGAATGAAAATGACAGAAAATGTAGGATGAATCTATTACCATTTATTTCAAGTGTTTCTTACAAGTTTTTATTCATTTCTGGAAACTATAATTGCGTATTTAAAGAGTTTTGCCACAATTAGAGAGAGTTCCCACAGCTATATACTCGAATCGTCATAATTGTAACTTATCCACACAGAAAACGCGAGAGACATTCGGCCTCCAATTATAAACATAAACAGTATAGTCCTCACTTACAGTCTTTCTACACAAGTTTTGAGCTGTATAAACCTAATTCCTAATATTTGAAACGAAATTGAAGTGAAAACGCTTCCAAAAAGTAGCCGTAGTTGTAAATATTATCAGTTTTCTGGACATTTCCGAACTTTCCACTGGTAACCTCCGTGATTGAAAATGGCAGGAAATGTAGTAAGAACCTATATACTTTTATTTCAAGTGTTTCTTACAAGTTTTTATTCATTTCTGGAAACTATAATTGCGTATTTGAAGAGTTTGACCAGAATTAGACAGTGTTCCTACAACTATATACTGGAATCGTCAGCATTTTAACTGATTCACACAGAAAACGCCAGAGAAATTCGGCCTCCAATTGTAAACATAAAGAGTATAGTCCTTACTTACAGTGTTTCTAAAAAATTTTGAGCTGTATAAATCTAATTCCTAATATTTGAAAGCAAATTCATGTGAAAACGCTTCCAAAAAGTAGCCGGAGTTGTAAATATTATCAGTTTTCTGGTCATTTCCGAACTTTCCAATGGTAACCTCTGTGATTGAAAATGGCAGGAAATGTAGTAAGAACTTATTTCCTTTTATTTCAAGTGTTTCTTACAAGTTTTTAATCATTTCTGGAAACTATAATTGCGTATTTGAAGAGTTTGACCAGAATTAGAGAGTGTTCCTACAAGTATATACTGGAATCGTCAGCATTTTAACTGATTCACACAGAAAACGCCAGAGAAATTGGGCCTCCAATTGTAAACATAAACAGTATAGTCCTTACTTACAGTGTTTTTAAACAAATTTTGAGCTGAATAACCCTGAATTCCTAATATTTGAAACAAATTGAATTCAAAACGCTCCCTAAATTAATCGGAGTTGTAAATATTATCAGTTTTCTGGTCATTTCCAAGCTTTCCACTGGTAACCTCCATGAATGAAAATGGCAGGAAATGTAGTATGAATCTATTACCTTTTATTTCAAGTGTTTCTTTCAAGTTTTTAATCATTTCGGGAAACTATAATTGCGTATTTGAAGAGTTTTGCCACAATTAGAGAGAGTTCCCACAACTATATACTCGAATCGTCATCATTATAACTTATCCACACAGAAAACGCCAGAGAAATTAGGCCCCCAATTGTAAACATAAACAGTATAGTCCTTACTTACAGTGTTTCTAAACAAATTTTGAGCTGTATAAATCTAATTCCTAATACTTGAAAGCAAATTCATGTGAAAACGCTTCCAAAAAGTAGCCGGAGTTGTAAATATTATCAGTTTTCTGGTCATTTTCGAACTTTCCACTGGTAACCTCCGTGATTGAAAATGGCAGTAAATGTAGTAAGAACCTATTTCCTTTTATTTCAAGTGTTTCTTACAAGTTTTTAATCATTTCTGGAAACTATAATTGCGTATTTGAAGAGTTTGACCAGGATTAGAGAGTTTTCCTACAAGTATATACTGGAATCGTCATCATTTTAACTGATTCACACAGAAAACGCCAGAGAAATTCGGCCTCCAATTGTAAACATAAACAGTATAGTCTTTACTTACAGTGTTTTTAAACAAATTTTGAGCTGCATAACCCCGAATTCCTAATATTTGAAACAAATTGAATTCAAAACGCTCCCTAAATTAATCGGAGTTGTAAATATTATGAGTTTTCTGGTCATTTCCAAGCTGTCCACTGGTAACCTCCATGAATGAAAATGACAGAAAATGTAGGATGAATCTATTACCTTTTATTTCAAGTGTTTCTTACAAGTTTTTATTCATTTCTGGAAACTATAATTGCGTATTTAAAGAGTTTTGCCACAATTAGAGAGAGTTCCCACAACTATATACTCGAATCGTCATCATTGTAACTTATCCACACAGAAAACGCGAGAGAAATTCGGCCTCCAATTATAAACATAAACAGTATAGTCCTCACATACAGTCTTTCTACACAAGTTTTGAGCTGTATAAACCTAATTCCTAATATTTGAAACGAAATTCAAGTGAAAACGCTTCCAAAAAGTAGCCGGAGTTATAAATATTATCAGTTTTCTGGACATTTCCGAACTTTCCACTGGTAACCTCCGTGATTGAAAATGGCAGGAAATGTAGTAAGAACCTATATACTTTTATTTCAAGTGTTTCTTACAAGTTTTTATTCATTTCTGGAAACTATAATTGCGTATTTGAAGAGTTTGACCAGAATTAGACAGTGTTCCTACAAATATATACTGGAATCGTCAGCATTTTAACTGATTCACACAGAAAACGCCAGAGAAATTCGGCCTCCAATTGTAAACATAAACAGTATAGTCCTTACTTACAGTGTTTCTAAAAAATTTTGAGCTGTATAAATCTAATTCCTAATATTTGAAAGCAAATTCATGTGAAAACGCTTCCAAAAAGTAGCCGGAGTTGTAAATATTATCAGTTTTCTGGTCATTTCCGAACTTTCCAATGGTAACCTCTGTGATTGAAAATGGCAGGAAATGTAGTAAGAACCTATTTCCTTTTATTTCAAGTGTTTCTTACAAGTTTTTAATCATTTCTGGAAACTATAATTGCGTATTTGAAGAGTTTGACCAGAATTAGAGAGTGTTCCTACAAGTATATACTGGAATCGTCAGCATTTTAACTGATTCACACAGAAAACGCCAGAGAAATTGGGCCTCCAATTGTAAACATAAACAGTATAGTCCTTACTTACAGTGTTTTTAAACAAATTCTGAGCTGAATAACCCTGAATTCCTAATATTTGAAACAAATTGAATTCAAAACGCTCCCTAAATTAATCGGAGTTGTAAATATTATCAGTTTTCCGGTTATTTCCAAGCTTTCCACTGGTAACCTCCATGAATGAAAATGGCAGAAAATGTAGTATGAATCTATTACCTTTTATTTCAAGTGTTTCTTACAAGTTTTTAATCATTTCGGGAAACTATAATTGCGTATTTGAAGAGTTTTACCACAATTAGAGAGAGTTCCTACAACTATATACTCGAATCGTCAGCATTGTAACTTATCCACACAGAAAACGCCACAGAAATTCGGACTCCAATTATAAACATAAACAGTATAGTCCTCTCTTCCAGTATTTCTACACAAATTTTGAGCTGTATAAACCTAATTCCTTATATTTGAAAGCAAATTCAAGTGAAAACGCTTCCTAAAGTAGCTGGAGTTGTAAATATTAACAGTTTTCTGGTCATTTCCGAACTTTCCACTGGTAACCTCCGTGATTGAAAATGGCAGGAAATCTAGTAAGAGCCTATATCCTTTTATTTCAAGTGTTTCTTACAAGTTTTTAATCATTTCTGGAAACTATAATTGCGTTTTTGAAGAGTTTTACCACAATTAGAGAGAGTTCCCACAACTATATACTGGAATCATCATCATTTTAACTGATTCACACAGAAAACGCCAGAGAAATTCGGCCTCCAATTGTAAACATAAACAGTATAGTCCTTACTTACAGTGTTTCTAAACAAATTTTGAGCTGAGTAACCCTGAATTCCTAATATTTGAAACAAATTGAATTCAAAACGCTCCCTAAATTAATCGGGGTTGTAAATATTATCAGTTTTCTGGTCATTTCCAAGCTTTCCACTGGTAACCTCCATGAATGAAAATGGCAGGAAATGTAGTAAGAGCCTATATGCTTTTATTTCAAGTGTTTCTTACAAGTTTTTAATCATTTCGGGAAACTATAATTGCGTATTTAAAGAGTTTTGCCACAATTAGAGAGACTTCCCAAAACTATATACTCGAATCGTCATCATTGTAACTTATCCACATAGAAAACGCGAGAGAAATTTGGCATCCAATTATAAACATAAACAGTATAGTCCTCACTTACAGTCTTTCTACACAAGTTTTGAGCTGTATAAACCTAATTCCTAATATTTGAAACGAAATTCAAGTGAAAACGCTTCCAAAAAGTAGCCGTAGTTGTAAATATTATCAGTTTTCTGGTCATTTCCGAACATTCCACTGGTAACCTCGGTGATTGAAAATGGCAGGAAATGTAGTAAGAACCTATATACTTTTATTTCAAGTGTTTCTTACAAGTTTTTATTCATTTCTGGAAACTATAATTGCGTATTTGAAGAGTTTGACCAGAATTAGACAGTGTTCCTACAAATATATACTGGAATCGTCAGCATTTTAACTGATTCACACAGAAAACGCCAGAGAAATTCGGCCTCCAATTGTAAACATAAACAGTATAGTCCTTACTTACAGTGTTTCTAAAAAATTTTGAGCTGTATAAATCTAATTCCTAATATTTGAAAGCAAATTCATGTGAAAACGCTTCCAAAAAGTAGCCGGAGTTGTAAATATTATCAGTGTTGTGGTCATTTCCGAACTTTCCACTGGTAACCTCCGTGATTGAAAATGGCAGGAAATGTAGTAAGAACCTATTTCCTTTTATTTCAAGTGTTTCTTACAAGTTTTTAATCATTTCTGGAAACTATAATTGCGTATTTGAAGAGTTTGACCAGAATTAGAGAGTGTTCCTACAAGTATATACTGGAATCGTCATCATTTTAACTGATTCACACAGAAAACGCCAGAGAAATTCGGCCTCCAATTGTAAACATAAACAGTATAGTCTTTACTTACAGTGTTTTTAAACAAATTTTGAGCTGAATAACCCCGAATTCCTAATATTTGAGACAAATTGAATTCAAAACGCTCCCTAAATTAATCGGAGTTGTAAATATTATGAGTTTTCTGGTCATTTCCAAGCTTTCCACTGGTAACCTCCATGAATGAAAATGACAGAAAATGTAGGATGAATCTATTACCATTTATTTCAAGTGTTTCTTACAAGTTTTTATTCATTTCTGGAAACTATAATTGCGTATTTAAAGAGTTTTGCCACAATTACAGAGAGTTCCCACAACTATATACTCGAATCGTCATCATTATAACTTATCCACACAGAAAACGCCAGAGAAATTAGGCCCCCAATTGTAAACATAAACAGTATAGTCCTTACTTACAGTGTTTCTAAACAAATTTTGAGCTGTATAAATCTAATTCCTAATACTTGAAAGCAAATTCATGTGAAAACGCTTCCAAAAAGTAGCCGGAGTTGTAAATATTATCAGTGTTGTGGTCATTTCCGAACTTTCCACTGGTAACCTCCGTGATTGAAAATGGCAGGAAATGTAGTAAGAACCTATTTCCTTTTATTTCAAGTGTTTCTTACAAGTTTTTAATCATTTTTGGAAACTATAATTGCGTATTTGAAGAGTTTGACCAGAATTAGAGAGTGTTCCTACAAGTATATACTGGAATCGTCATCATTTTAACTGATTCACATAGAAAACGCCAGAGAAATTCGGCCTCCAATTGTAAACATAAACAGTATAGTCCTTACTTACAGTGTTTCTAAACAAATTTTGAGCTGAGTAACCCTGAATTCCTAATATTTGAAACAAATTGAATTCAAAACGCTCCCTAAATTAATCGGAGTTGTAAATGTTATCAGTTTTCTGGTCATTTCCAAGCTTTCCACTGGTAACCTCCATGAATGAAAATGGCAGGAAATGTAGTAAGAGCCTATATGCTTTTATTTCAAGTGTTTCTTACAAGTTTTTAATCATTTCGGGAAACTATAATTGCGTATTTAAAGAGTTTTGCCACAATTAGAGAGACTTCCCAAAACTATATACTCGAATCGTCATCATTGTAACTTATCCACACAGAAAACGCGAGAGAAATTTGGCATCCAATTATAAACATAAACAGTATAGTCCTCACTTACAGTCTTTCTACACAAGTTTTGAGCTGTATAAACCTAATTCCTAATATTTGAAACGAAATTCAAGTGAAAACGCTTCCAAAAAGTAGCCTTAGTTGTAAATATTATCAGTTTTCTGGTCATTTCCGAACATTCCACTGGTAACCTCGGTGATTGAAAATGGCAGGAAATGTAGTAAGAACCTATATACTTTTATTTCAAGTGTTTCTTACAAGTTTTTATTCATTTCTGGAAACTATAATTGCGTATTTGAAGAGTTTGACCAGAATTAGACAGTGTTCCTACAAATATATACTGGAATCGTCAGCATTTTAACTGATTCACACAGAAAACGCCAGAGAAATTCGGCCTCCAATTGTAAACATAAACAGTATAGTCCTTACTTACAGTGTTTCTAAACAAATTTTGAGCTGTATAAATCTAATTCCTAATATTTGAAAGCAAATTCATGTGAAAACGCTTCCAAAAAGTAGCCGGAGTTGTAAATATTATCAGTGTTGTGGTCATTTCCGAACTTTCCACTGGTAACCTCCGTGATTGAAAATGGCAGGAAATGTAGTAAGAACCTATTTCCTTTTATTTCAAGTGTTTCTTACAAGTTTTTAATCATTTCTGGAAACTATAATTGCGTATTTGAAGAGTTTGACCAGAATTAGAGAGTGTTCCTACAAGTATATACTGGAATCGTCATCATTTTAACTGATTCACACAGAAAACGCCAGAGAAATTCGGCCTCCAATTGTAAACATAAACAGTATAGTCTTTACTTACAGTGTTTTTAAACAAATTTTGAGCTGAATAACCCCGAATTCCTAATATTTGAAACAAATTGAATTCAAAACGCTCCCTAAATTAATCGGAGTTGTAAATATTATGAGTTTTCTGGTCATTTCCAAGCTTTCCACTGGTAACCTCCATGAATGAAAATGACAGAAAATGTAGGATGAATCTATTACCATTTATTTCAAGTGTTTCTTACAAGTTTTTATTCATTTCTGGAAACTATAATTGCGTATTTAAAGAGTTTTGCCACAATTAGAGAGAGTTCCCACAGCTATATACTCGAATCGTCATAATTGTAACTTATCCACACAGAAAACGCGAGAGAAATTCGGCCTCCAATTATAAACATAAACAGTATAGTCCTCACTTACAGTCTTTCTACACAAGTTTTGAGCTGTATAAACCTAATTCCTAATATTTGAAACGAAATTGAAGTGAAAACGCTTCCAAAAAGTAGCCGTAGTTGTAAATATTATCAGTTTTCTGGACATTTCCGAACTTTCCACTGGTAACCTCCGTGATTGAAAATGGCAGGAAATGTAGTAAGAACCTATATACTTTTATTTCAAGTGTTTCTTACAAGTTTTTATTCATTTCTGGAAACTATAATTGCGTATTTGAAGAGTTTGACCAGAATTAGACAGTGTTCCTACAACTATATACTGGAATCGTCAGCATTTTAACTGATTCACACAGAAAACGCCAGAGAAATTCGGCCTCCAATTGTAAACATAAA
Source organism: Myotis daubentonii (assembly GCF_963259705.1). Classification (NCBI taxonomy): domain Eukaryota; kingdom Metazoa; phylum Chordata; class Mammalia; order Chiroptera; family Vespertilionidae; genus Myotis; species Myotis daubentonii. Next base: position 80,133,672 of record NC_081861.1, on the reverse strand, counting down.
GAGTATAGTCCTTACTTACAGTGTTTCTAAAAAATTTTGAGCTGTATAAATCTAATTCCTAATATTTGAAAGCAAATTCATGTGAAAACGCTTCCAAAAAGTAGCCGGAGTTGTAAATATTATCAGTTTTCTGGTCATTTCCGAACTTTCCAATGGTAACCTCTGTGATTGAAAATGGCAGGAAATGTAGTAAGAACTTATTTCCTTTTATTTCAAGTGTTTCTTACAAGTTTTTAATCATTTCTGGAAACTATAATTGCGTATTTGAAGAGTTTGACCAGAATTAGAGAGTGTTCCTACAAGTATATACTGGAATCGTCAGCATTTTAACTGATTCACACAGAAAACGCCAGAGAAATTGGGCCTCCAATTGTAAACATAAACAGTATAGTCCTTACTTACAGTGTTTTTAAACAAATTTTGAGCTGAATAACCCTGAATTCCTAATATTTGAAACAAATTGAATTCAAAACGCTCCCTAAATTAATCGGAGTTGTAAATATTATCAGTTTTCTGGTCATTTCCAAGCTTTCCACTGGTAACCTCCATGAATGAAAATGGCAGGAAATGTAGTATGAATCTATTACCTTTTATTTCAAGTGTTTCTTTCAAGTTTTTAATCATTTCGGGAAACTATAATTGCGTATTTGAAGAGTTTTGCCACAATTAGAGAGAGTTCCCACAACTATATACTCGAATCGTCATCATTATAACTTATCCACACAGAAAACGCCAGAGAAATTAGGCCCCCAATTGTAAACATAAACAGTATAGTCCTTACTTACAGTGTTTCTAAACAAATTTTGAGCTGTATAAATCTAATTCCTAATACTTGAAAGCAAATTCATGTGAAAACGCTTCCAAAAAGTAGCCGGAGTTGTAAATATTATCAGTTTTCTGGTCATTTTCGAACTTTCCACTGGTAACCTCCGTGATTGAAAATGGCAGTAAATGTAGTAAGAACCTATTTCCTTTTATTTCAAGTGTTTCTTACAAGTTTTTAATCATTTCTGGAAACTATAATTGCGTATTTGAAGAGTTTGACCAGGATTAGAGAGTTTTCCTACAAGTATATACTGGAATCGTCATCATTTTAACTGATTCACACAGAAAACGCCAGAGAAATTCGGCCTCCAATTGTAAACATAAACAGTATAGTCTTTACTTACAGTGTTTTTAAACAAATTTTGAGCTGCATAACCCCGAATTCCTAATATTTGAAACAAATTGAATTCAAAACGCTCCCTAAATTAATCGGAGTTGTAAATATTATGAGTTTTCTGGTCATTTCCAAGCTGTCCACTGGTAACCTCCATGAATGAAAATGACAGAAAATGTAGGATGAATCTATTACCTTTTATTTCAAGTGTTTCTTACAAGTTTTTATTCATTTCTGGAAACTATAATTGCGTATTTAAAGAGTTTTGCCACAATTAGAGAGAGTTCCCACAACTATATACTCGAATCGTCATCATTGTAACTTATCCACACAGAAAACGCGAGAGAAATTCGGCCTCCAATTATAAACATAAACAGTATAGTCCTCACATACAGTCTTTCTACACAAGTTTTGAGCTGTATAAACCTAATTCCTAATATTTGAAACGAAATTCAAGTGAAAACGCTTCCAAAAAGTAGCCGGAGTTATAAATATTATCAGTTTTCTGGACATTTCCGAACTTTCCACTGGTAACCTCCGTGATTGAAAATGGCAGGAAATGTAGTAAGAACCTATATACTTTTATTTCAAGTGTTTCTTACAAGTTTTTATTCATTTCTGGAAACTATAATTGCGTATTTGAAGAGTTTGACCAGAATTAGACAGTGTTCCTACAAATATATACTGGAATCGTCAGCATTTTAACTGATTCACACAGAAAACGCCAGAGAAATTCGGCCTCCAATTGTAAACATAAACAGTATAGTCCTTACTTACAGTGTTTCTAAAAAATTTTGAGCTGTATAAATCTAATTCCTAATATTTGAAAGCAAATTCATGTGAAAACGCTTCCAAAAAGTAGCCGGAGTTGTAAATATTATCAGTTTTCTGGTCATTTCCGAACTTTCCAATGGTAACCTCTGTGATTGAAAATGGCAGGAAATGTAGTAAGAACCTATTTCCTTTTATTTCAAGTGTTTCTTACAAGTTTTTAATCATTTCTGGAAACTATAATTGCGTATTTGAAGAGTTTGACCAGAATTAGAGAGTGTTCCTACAAGTATATACTGGAATCGTCAGCATTTTAACTGATTCACACAGAAAACGCCAGAGAAATTGGGCCTCCAATTGTAAACATAAACAGTATAGTCCTTACTTACAGTGTTTTTAAACAAATTCTGAGCTGAATAACCCTGAATTCCTAATATTTGAAACAAATTGAATTCAAAACGCTCCCTAAATTAATCGGAGTTGTAAATATTATCAGTTTTCCGGTTATTTCCAAGCTTTCCACTGGTAACCTCCATGAATGAAAATGGCAGAAAATGTAGTATGAATCTATTACCTTTTATTTCAAGTGTTTCTTACAAGTTTTTAATCATTTCGGGAAACTATAATTGCGTATTTGAAGAGTTTTACCACAATTAGAGAGAGTTCCTACAACTATATACTCGAATCGTCAGCATTGTAACTTATCCACACAGAAAACGCCACAGAAATTCGGACTCCAATTATAAACATAAACAGTATAGTCCTCTCTTCCAGTATTTCTACACAAATTTTGAGCTGTATAAACCTAATTCCTTATATTTGAAAGCAAATTCAAGTGAAAACGCTTCCTAAAGTAGCTGGAGTTGTAAATATTAACAGTTTTCTGGTCATTTCCAAACTTTCCACTGGTAACCTCCGTGATTGAAAATGGCAGGAAATCTAGTAAGAGCCTATATCCTTTTATTTCAAGTGTTTCTTACAAGTTTTTAATCATTTCTGGAAACTATAATTGCGTTTTTGAAGAGTTTTACCACAATTAGAGAGAGTTCCCACAACTATATACTGGAATCATCATCATTTTAACTGATTCACACAGAAAACGCCAGAGAAATTCGGCCTCCAATTGTAAACATAAACAGTATAGTCCTTACTTACAGTGTTTCTAAACAAATTTTGAGCTGAGTAACCCTGAATTCCTAATATTTGAAACAAATTGAATTCAAAACGCTCCCTAAATTAATCGGGGTTGTAAATATTATCAGTTTTCTGGTCATTTCCAAGCTTTCCACTGGTAACCTCCATGAATGAAAATGGCAGGAAATGTAGTAAGAGCCTATATGCTTTTATTTCAAGTGTTTCTTACAAGTTTTTAATCATTTCGGGAAACTATAATTGCGTATTTAAAGAGTTTTGCCACAATTAGAGAGACTTCCCAAAACTATATACTCGAATCGTCATCATTGTAACTTATCCACATAGAAAACGCGAGAGAAATTTGGCATCCAATTATAAACATAAACAGTATAGTCCTCACTTACAGTCTTTCTACACAAGTTTTGAGCTGTATAAACCTAATTCCTAATATTTGAAACGAAATTCAAGTGAAAACGCTTCCAAAAAGTAGCCGTAGTTGTAAATATTATCAGTTTTCTGGTCATTTCCGAACATTCCACTGGTAACCTCGGTGATTGAAAATGGCAGGAAATGTAGTAAGAACCTATATACTTTTATTTCAAGTGTTTCTTACAAGTTTTTATTCATTTCTGGAAACTATAATTGCGTATTTGAAGAGTTTGACCAGAATTAGACAGTGTTCCTACAAATATATACTGGAATCGTCAGCATTTTAACTGATTCACACAGAAAACGCCAGAGAAATTCGGCCTCCAATTGTAAACATAAACAGTATAGTCCTTACTTACAGTGTTTCTAAACAAATTTTGAGCTGTATAAATCTAATTCCTAATATTTGAAAGCAAATTCATGTGAAAACGCTTCCAAAAAGTAGCCGGAGTTGTAAATATTATCAGTTTTCTGGTCATTTTCGAACTTTCCACTGGTAACCTCCGTGATTGAAAATGGCAGGAAATGTAGTAAGAACCTATTTCCTTTTATTTCAAGTGTTTCTTACAAGTTTTTAATCATTTCTGGAAACTATAATTGCGTATTTGAAGAGTTTGACCAGAATTAGAGAGTGTTCCTACAAGTATATACTGGAATCGTCATCATTTTAACTGATTCACACAGAAAACGCCAGAGAAATTCGGCCTCCAATTGTAAACATAAACAGTATAGTCTTTACTTACAGTGTTTTTAAACAAATTTTGAGCTGAATAACCCTGAATTCCTAATATTTGAAACAAATTGAATTCAAAACGCTCCCTAAATTAATCGGAGTTGTAAATATTATGAGTTTTCTGGTCATTTCCAAGCTTTCCACTGGTAACCTCCATGAATGAAAATGACAGAAAATGTAGGATGAATCTATTACCTTTTATTTCAAGTGTTTCTTACAAGTTTTTATTCATTTCTGGAAACTATAATTGCGTATTTAAAGAGTTTTGCCACAATTACAGAGAGTTCCCACAACTATATACTCGAATCGTCATCATTGTAACTTATCCACACAGTAAACGCGAGAGAAATTCGGCCTCCAATTATAAACATAAACAGTATAGTCGTCACTTACAGTCTTTCTACACAAGTTTTGAGCTGTATAAACCTAATTCCTAATATTTGAAACGAAATTCAAGTGAAAACGCTTCCAAAAAGTAGCCGGAGTTGTAAATATTATCAGTTTTCTGGACATTTCCGAACTTTCCACTGGTAACCTCCGTGATTGAAAATGGCAGGAAATGTAGTAAGAACCTATATACTTTTATTTCAAGTGTTTCTTACAAGTTTTTATTCATTTCTGGAAACTATAATTGCGTATTTGAAGAGTTTGACCAGAATTAGACAGTGTTCCTACAAATATATACTGGAATCGTCAGCATTTTAACTGATTCACACAGAAAACGCCAGAGAAATTCGGCCTCCAATTGTAAACATAAACAGTATAGTCCTTACTTACAGTGTTTCTAAACAAATTTTGAGCTGTATAAATCTAATTCCTAATATTTGAAAGCAAATTCATGTGAAAACGCTTCCAAAAAGTAGCTGGAGTTGTAAATATTATCAGTTTTCTGGTCAATTCCGAACTTTCCACTGGTAACCTCTGTGATTGAACATGGCAGGAAATGTAGTAAGAACCTATTTCCTTTCATTTCAAGTGTTTCTTACAAGTTTTTAATCATTTCTGGAAACTATAATTGCGTATTTGAAGAGTTTGACCAGAATTAGAGAGTGTACCTACAAGTATATACTGGAATCGTCATCATTTTAACTGATTCACACAGAATACGCCAGAGAAATTCGGCCTCCAATTGTAAACATAAACAGTATAGTCCTTACTTACAGTGTTTTTAAACAAATTTTGAGCTGAATAACCCTGAATTCCTAATATTTCAAACAAATTGAATTCAAAACGCTAACTAAATTAATCGGAGTTGTAAATATTATCAGTTTTCTGGTCATTTCCAATCTTTCCACTGGTAACCTCCATGAATGAAAATGGCAGAAAATGTAGTACGAATCTATTACCTTTTATTTCAAGTGTTTCTTACAAGTTTTTAATCATTTCGGGAAACTATAATTGCGTATTTGAAGAGTTTTGCCACAATTAGAGAGAGTTCCCACAACTATATACTGGAATCGTTATCATTTTAACTGATTCACACAGAAAAGGCCAGAGAAATTTGGCCTTCAATTGTAAACATAAACAGTATAGTCCTTACTTACAGTGTTTCTAAACAAATTTTGAGCTGTATAAATCTAATTCCTAATATTTGAAATCAAATTCATGTGAAAACGCTTCCAAAAAGTAGCCGGAGTTGTAAATATTATCAGTTTTCTGGTCATTTCCGACCTTTCCACTGGTAACCTCCGTGATTGAAAATGGCAGGAAATGTAGTAAGAACCTATTTCCTTTTATTTCAAGTGTTTCTTACAAGTTTTTAGTCATTTCGGGAAACTATAATTGCGTATTTGAAGAGTTTGACCAGAATTAGAGAGTGTTCCTACAAGTATATACTGGAATCGTCATCATTTTAACTGATTCACACAGAAAACGCCAGAGAAATTTGGCCTCCAATTGTAAACATAAACAGTATAGTCCTTACTTACAGTGTTTTTAAACAAATTTTGAGCTGAATAACCCTGAATTCCTAATATTTGAAACAAATTGAATTCAAAACGCTCCCTAAATTAATCGGAGTTGTAAATATTATCAGTTTTCTGGTCATTTCGAAGCTTTCCACTGGTAACCTCCATGAATGAAAATGGCAGAAAATGTAGTATGAATCTATTACCTTTTATTTCAAGTGTTTCTTGCAAGTTTTTAATCATTTCGGGAAACTATAATTGCGTATTTGAAGAGTTTTACCACAATTAGAGAGAGTTCCTACAACTATATACTCGAATCGTCAGCATTGTAACTTATCCACACAGAAAACGCCACAGAAATTCGGCCTCCAATTATAAACATAAACAGTATAGTCCTCACTTCCAGTGTTTCTACACAAATCTTGAGCTGTATAAACCTAATTCCTTATATTTGAAAGGAAATTCAAGTGAAAACGCTTCCTAAAGTAGCTGGAGTTGTAAATATTATCAGTTTTCTGGTCATTTCCAAACTTTCCACTGGTAACCTCCGTGATTGAAAATGGCAGGGAATGTAGTAAGAGCCTATATCCTTTTATTTCAAGTGTTTCTTACAAGTTTTTAATCATTTCTGGAAACTATAATTGCGTATTTGAAGAGTTTGACCAGAATTAGAGAGTGTTCCTACAAGTATATACTGGAATCGTCATCATTTTAACTGATTCACACAGAAAACGCCAGAGAAATTCGGCCTCCAATTGTAAACATAAACAGTATAGTCTTTACTTACAGTGTTTTTAAACAAATTTTGAGCTGAATAACCCTGAATTCCTAATATTTGAAACAAATTGAATTCAAAACGCTCCCTAAATTAATCGGAGTTGTAAATATTATGAGTTTTCTGGTCATTTCCAAGCTTTCCACTGGTAACCTCCATGAATGAAAATGACAGAAAATGTAGGATGAATCTATTACCTTTTATTTCAAGCGTTTCTTACAAGTTTTTATTCATTTCTGGAAACTATAATTGCGTATTTAAAGAGTTTTGCCACAATTACAGAGAGTTCCCACAACTATATACTCGAATCGTCATCATTGTAACTTATCCACACAGTAAACGCGAGAGAAATTCGGCCTCCAATTATAAACATAAACAGTATAGTCGTCACTTACAGTCTTTCTACACAAGTTTTGAGCTGTATAAACCTAATTCCTAATATTTGAAACGAAATTCAAGTGAAAACGCTTCCAAAAAGTAGCCGGAGTTGTAAATATTATCAGTTTTCTGGACATTTCCGAACTTTCCACTGGTAACCTCCGTGATTGAAAATGGCAGGAAATGTAGTAAGAACCTATATACTTTTATTTCAAGTGTTTCTTACAAGTTTTTATTCATTTCTGGAAACTATAATTGCGTATTTGAAGAGTTTGACCAGAATTAGACAGTGTTCCTACAAATATATACTGGAATCGTCAGCATTTTAACTGATTCACACAGAAAACGCCAGAGAAATTCGGCCTCCAATTGTAAACATAAACAGTATAGTCCTTACTTACAGTGTTTCTAAACAAATTTTGAGCTGTATAAATCTAATTCCTAATATTTGAAAGCAAATTCATGTGAAAACGCTTCCAAAAAGTAGCTGGAGTTGTAAATATTATCAGTTTTCTGGTCAATTCCGAACTTTCCACTGGTAACCTCTGTGATTGAACATGGCAGGAAATGTAGTAAGAACCTATTTCCTTTCATTTCAAGTGTTTCTTACAAGTTTTTAATCATTTCTGGAAACTATAATTGCGTATTTGAAGAGTTTGACCAGAATTAGAGAGTGTACCTACAAGTATATACTGGAATCGTCATCATTTTAACTGATTCACACAGAATACGCCAGAGAAATTCGGCCTCCAATTGTAAACATAAACAGTATAGTCCTTACTTACAGTGTTTTTAAACAAATTTTGAGCTGAATAACCCTGAATTCCTAATATTTCAAACAAATTGAATTCAAAACGCTAACTAAATTAATCGGAGTTGTAAATATTATCAGTTTTCTGGTCATTTCCAATCTTTCCACTGGTAACCTCCATGAATGAAAATGGCAGAAAATGTAGTACGAATCTATTACCTTTTATTTCAAGTGTTTCTTACAAGTTTTTAATCATTTCGGGAAACTATAATTGCGTATTTGAAGAGTTTTGCCACAATTAGAGAGAGTTCCCACAACTATATACTGGAATCGTTATCATTTTAACTGATTCACACAGAAAAGGCCAGAGAAATTTGGCCTTCAATTGTAAACATAAACAGTATAGTCCTTACTTACAGTGTTTCTAAACAAATTTTGAGCTGTATAAATCTAATTCCTAATATTTGAAATCAAATTCATGTGAAAACGCTTCCAAAAAGTAGCCGGAGTTGTAAATATTATCAGTTTTCTGGTCATTTCCGACCTTTCCACTGGTAACCTCCGTGATTGAAAATGGCAGGAAATGTAGTAAGAACCTATTTCCTTTTATTTCAAGTGTTTCTTACAAGTTTTTAGTCATTTCGGGAAACTATAATTGCGTATTTGAAGAGTTTGACCAGAATTAGAGAGTGTTCCTACAAGTATATACTGGAATCGTCATCATTTTAACTGATTCACACAGAAAACGCCAGAGAAATTTGGCCTCCAATTGTAAACATAAACAGTATAGTCCTTACTTACAGTGTTTTTAAACAAATTTTGAGCTGAATAACCCTGAATTCCTAATATTTGAAACAAATTGAATTCAAAACGCTCCCTAAATTAATCGGAGTTGTAAATATTATCAGTTTTCTGGTCATTTCGAAGCTTTCCACTGGTAACCTCCATGAATGAAAATGGCAGAAAATGTAGTATGAATCTATTACCTTTTATTTCAAGTGTTTCTTGCAAGTTTTTAATCATTTCGGGAAACTATAATTGCGTATTTGAAGAGTTTTACCACAATTAGAGAGAGTTCCTACAACTATATACTCGAATCGTCAGCATTGTAACTTATCCACACAGAAAACGCCACAGAAATTCGGCCTCCAATTATAAACATAAACAGTATAGTCCTCACTTCCAGTGTTTCTACACAAATCTTGAGCTGTATAAACCTAATTCCTTATATTTGAAAGGAAATTCAAGTGAAAACGCTTCCTAAAGTAGCTGGAGTTGTAAATATTATCAGTTTTCTGGTCATTTCCAAACTTTCCACTGGTAACCTCCGTGATTGAAAATGGCAGGGAATGTAGTAAGAGCCTATATCCTTTTATTTCAAGTGTTTCTTACAAGTTTTTAATCATTTCGGGAAACAATAATTGCGTATTTGAAGAGTTTTACCACAATTAGAGAGAGTTCCCACAACTATATACTCGAATCATCAGCATTTTAACTTATCCACACAGAAAACGCCAGAGAAATTCGGCCTCCAATTGTAAACATAAACAGTTTAGTCCTCACTTACAGTCTTTCTACACAAGTTTTGAGCTGTATAAACCTAATTCCTAATATTTGAAAGGAAATTCAAGTGAAAACCCTTCTAAAAAGTAGCCGGAGTTGTAAATATTATCAGTTTTCTGGTCATTTCCGAACTTTCCACTGGTAATCTCCGTGATTGAAAATGGCAGGAAATGTAGTAAGAGCCTATATCCTTTTATTTCAAGTGTTTCTTACAAGTTTTTAATCATTTCAGGAAACTATAGTTGCGTATTTGAAGAGTTTTACCACAATTAGAGAGAGTTCCCACAACTATATACTTGAATCGTCATCATTTTAACTGATTAACACAGAAAACGCCAGAGAAATTCGGCCTCCAATTGTATACATACACAGTATAGTCCTTACTTACAGTGTTTTTAAACAAATTTTGAGCTGAATAACCCTGAATTCCTAATATTTGAAACAAATTGAATTCAAAACGCTCCCTAAATTAATCGGAGTTGTAAATATTATCAGTTTTCTGGTCATTTCGAAGCTTTCCACTGGTAACCTCCATGAATGAAAATGGCAGAAAATGTAGTATGAATCTATTACCTTTTATTTCAAGTGTTTCTTACAAGTTTTTAATCATTTCGGGAAACTATAATTGCGTATTTGAAGAGTTTTACCACAATTAGAGAGAGTTCCTACAACTATATACTCGAATCGTCAGAATTGTAACTTATCCACACAGAAAACGCCAGAAAAATTCAGCATCCAATTATAAACATAAACAGTATAGTCCTCACTTCCAGTATTTCTACACAAATTTTGAGCTGTATAAACCTAATTCCTTATATTTGAAAGGAAATTCAAGTGAAAACGCTTCCTAAAGTAGCTGGAGTTGTAAATATTATCAGTTTTCTGGTCATTTCCAAACTTTCCACTGGTAACCTCCGTGATTGAAAATGGCAGGGAATGTAGTAAGAGCCTATATCCTTTTATTTCAAGTGTTTCTTACAAGTTTTTAATCATTTCGGAAAACAATAATTGCGTATTTGAAGAGTTTTACCACAATTAGAGAGAGTTCCCACAACTATATACTCGAATCATCAGCATTTTAACTTATCCACACAGAAAACGCCAGAGAAATTCGGCCTCCAATTATAAACATAAACAGTATAGTCCTCACTTACAGTCTTTCTACACAAGTTTTGAGCTGTATAAACCTAATTCCTAATATTTGAAAGGAAATTCAAGTGAAAACGCTTCTAAAAAGTAGCCGGAGTTGTAAATATTATCAGTTTTCTGGTCATTTCCGAACTTTCCACTGGTAATCTCCGTGATTGAAAATGGCAGGAAATGTAGTAAGAGCCTATATCCTTTTATTTCAAGTGTTTCTTACAAGTTTTTAATCATTTCGGGAAACTATAGTTGCGTATTTGAAGAGTTTTACCACAATTAGAGAGAGTTCCCACAACTATATACTTGAATCGTCATCATTTTAACTGATTCACACAGAAAACGCCAGAGAAATTCGACCTCCAATTGTAAACATAAACAGTATAGTCCTTACTTACAGTGTTTTTAAACAAATTTTGAGCTGAATAACCCTGAATTCCTAATATTTGAAACAAATTTAATCCAAAACGCTCCCTAAATTAATCGGAGTTGTAAATATTATCAGTTTTCTGGTCATTTCCAAGCTTTCCACTGGTAACCTCCATGAATGAAAATGGCAGAAAATGTAGTATGAATCTATTACCTTTTATTTCAAGTGTTTCTTACAAGTTTTTATTCATTTCTGGAAACTATAATTGCGTGTTAGAAGAGTTTGACCAGAATTAGAGAGTGTTCCTACAACTATATACTGGAATCGTCAGCATTTTAACTGATTCACACAGAAAACGCCAGAGAAATTTGGCCTCCAATTGTAAACATAAACAGTATAGTCCTTACTTACAGTGTTTCTAAACAAATTTTGAGCTGAAAACCCTGAATTCCTAATATTTGAAACAAATTGAATTCAAAACGCTCCCTAAATTAATCGGAGTTGTAAATATTATTAGTTTTCTGGTCATTTCAAAGCTTTCCACTGGTAACCTCCATGGTTGAAAATGGCAGGAAATGTAGTAAGAGCCTATATCCTTTTATTTCAAGTGTTTCTTACAAGTTTTTAATCATTTCAGGAAACTATAATTGCGTATTTGAAGTGTTTTACCACAATTAGAGAGAGTTCCTACAACTATATACTCGAATCGTCATCATTGTAACGTATCCACACAGAAAACGCCAGAGAAATTCGGCCTCCAATTATAAACATAAACAGTATAGTCCTCACTTACAGTCTTTCTACACAAGTTTTGAGCTGTATAAACCTAATTCCTAATATTTGAAAGGAAATTCAAGTGAAAACGCTTCTAAAAAGTAGCCGGAGTTGTAAATATTATCAGTTTTCTGGACATTTCCGAACTTTCCACTGGTAACCTCCGTGATTGAAAATGGCAGGAAATGTAGTAAGAAACTATATACTTTTATTTCAAGTGTTTCTTACAAGTTTTTATTCATTTCTGGAAACTATAATTGCGTATTTGAAGAGTTTGACCAGAATTAGAGAGTGTTCCTACAAGTATATACTGGAATCGTCAGCATTTTAACTGATTCACACAGAAAACGCCAGAGAAATTGGGCCTCCAATTGTAAACATAAACAGTATAGTCCTTACTTACAGTGTTTTTAAACAAATTTTGAGCTGAATAACCCTGAATTCCTAATATTTGAAACAAATTGAATTCAAAACGCTCCCTAAATTAATCGGAGTTGTAAATATTATCAGTTTTCCGGTTATTTCCAAGCTTTCCACTGGTAACCTCCATGAATGAAAATGGCAGAAAATGTAGTATGAATCTATTACCTTTTATTTCAAGTGTTTCTTACAAGTTTTTAATCATTTCGGGAAACTATAATTGCGTATTTGAAGAGTTTTACCACAATTAGAGAGAGTTCCTACAACTATATACTCGAATCGTCAGCATTGTAACTTATCCACACAGAAAACGCCACAGAAATTCGGCCTCCAATTATAAACATAAACAGTATAGTCCTCTCTTCCAGTATTTCTACACAAATTTTGAGCTGTATAAACCTAATTCCTTATACTTGAAAGCAAATTCAAGTGAAAACGCTTCCTAAAGTAGCTGGAGTTGTAAATATTATCAGTTTTCTGGTCATTTCCAAACTTTCCACTGGTAACCTCCGTGATTGAAAATGGCAGGAAATGTAGTAAGAGCCTATATCCTTTTATTTCAAGTGTTTCTTACAAGTTTTTAATCATTTCTGGAAACTATAATTGCGTTTTTGAAGAGTTTTACCACAATTAGAGAGAGTTCCCACAACTATATACTGGAATCATCATCATTTTAACTGATTCACACAGAAAACGCCAGAGAAATTCGGCCTCCAATTGTAAACATAAACAGTATAGTCCTTACTTACAGTGTTTCTAAACAAATTTTGAGCTGAGTAACCCTGAATTCCTAATATTTGAAACAAATTCAATTCAAAATGCTCCCTAAATTAAATGGAGTTGTAAATATTATCAGTTTTCTGGTCATTTCCAAGCTTTCCACTGGTAACCTCCATGAATGAAAATGGCAGGAAATGTAGTAAGAGCCTATATGCTTTTATTTCAAGTGTTTCTTACAAGTTTTTATTCATTTCTGGAAACGATAATTGCGTATTTGAAGAGTTTGACCAGAATTAGACAGTGTTCCTACAACTATATACAGGAATCGTCAGCATTTTAACTGATTCACACAGAAAACGCCAGAGAAATTCGGCCTCCAATTGTAAACATAAATAGTATAGTCCTTACTTACAGTGTTTCTAAACAAATTTTGAGCTGTATAAATCTAATTCCTAATATTTGAAAGCAAATTCATGTGAAAACGCTTCCAAAAAGTAGCTGGAGTTGTAAATATTATCAGTTTTCTGGTCAATTCCGAACTTTCCACTGGTAACCTCTGTGATTGAAAATGGCAGGAAATGTAGTAAGAACCTATTTCCTTTCATTTCAAGTGTTTCTTACAAGTTTTTAATCATTTCTGGAAACTATAATTGCGTATTTGAAGAGTTTGACCAGAATTAGAGAGTGTTCCTACAAGTATATACTGGAATCGTCATCATTTTAACTGATTCACACAGAATACGCCAGAGAAATTCGGCCTCCAATTGTAAACATAAACAGTATAGTCCTTACAGTGTTTTTAAACAAATTTTGAGCTGAATAACCCTGAATTCCTAATATTTCAAACAAATTGAATTCAAAACGCTCCCTAAATTAATCGGAGTTGTAAATATTATGAGTTTTCTGGTCATTTCCAATCTTTCCACTGGTAACCTCCATGAATGAAAATGGCAGAAAATGTAGTACGAATCTATTACCTTTTATTTCAAGTGTTTCTTACAAGTTTTTAATCATTTCGGGAAACTATAATTGCGTATTTGAAGAGTTTTGCCACAATTAGAGAGAGTTCCCACAACTATATACTGGAATCGTTATCATTTTAACTGATTCACACAGAAAACGCCAGAGAAATTTGGCCTTCAATTGTAAACATAAACAGTATAGTCCTTACTTACAGTGTTTCTAAACAAATTTTGAGCTGTATAAATCTAATTCCTAATATTTGAAATCAAATTCATGTGAAAACTCTTCCAAAAAGTAGCCGGAGTTGTAAATATTATCAGTTTTCTGGTCATTTCCGACCTTTCCACTGGTAACCTCCGTGATTGAAAATGGCAGGAAATGTAGTAAGAACCTATTTCCTTTTATTTCAAGTGTTTCTTACAAGTTTTTAATCATTTCGGGAAACAATAATTGCGTATTTGAAGAGTTTTACCACAATTAGAGAGAGTTCCCACAACTATATACTCGAATCATCAGCATTTTAACTTATCCACACAGAAAACGCCAGAGAAATTCGGCCTCCAATTGTAAACATAAAGAGTATAGTCCTCACTTACAGTCTTTCTACACAAGTTTTGAGCTGTATAAACCTAATTCCTAATATTTGAAAGGAAATTCAAGTGAAAACGCTTCTAAAAAGTAGCCGGAGTTGAAAATATTATCAGTTTTCTGGTCATTTCCGAACTTTCCACTGGTAATCTCCGTGATTGAAAATGGCAGGAAATGTAGTAAGAACCTATTTCCTTTTATTTCAAGTGTTTCTTACAAGTTTTTAATCATTTCTGGAAACTATAATTGCGAATTTGAAGAGTTTGACCAGAATTAGAGAGTGTTCCTACAAGTATATACTGGAATCGTCATCATTTTAACTGATTCACACAGAATACGTCAGAGAAATTCGGCCTCCAATTGTAAACATAAACAGTATAGTCCTTACTTACAGTGTTTTTAAACAAATTTTGAGCTGAATAACCCTGAATTCCTAATATTTCAAACAAATTGAATTCAAAACGCTCCCTAAATTAATCGGAGTTGTAAATATTATCAGTTTTCTGGTCATTTCCAATCTTTCCACTGGTAACCTCCATGAATGAAAATGGCAGAAAATGTAGTACGAATCTATTACCTTTTATTTCAAGTGTTTCTTACAAGTTTTTAATCATTTCGGGAAACTATAATTGCGTATTTGAAGAGTTTTGCCACAATTAGAGAGAGTTCCACAACTATATACTGGAATCGTTATCATTTTAACTGATTCACACAGAAAACGCCAGAGAAATTTGGCCTTCAATTGTAAACATAAACAGTATAGTCCTTACTTACAGTGTTTCTAAACAAATTTTGAGCTGTATAAATCTAATTCCTTATATTTGAAAGCAAATTCAAGTGAAAACGCTTCCTAAAGTAGCTGGAGTTGTAAATATTATCAGTTTTCTGGTCATTTCCAAACTTTCCACTGGTAACCTCCGTGATTGAAAATGGCAGGAAATGTAGTAAGAGCCTATATCCTTTTATTTCAAGTGTTTCTTACAAGTTTTTAATCATTTCTGGAAACTATAATTGCGTTTTTGAAGAGTTTTACCACAATTAGAGAGAGTTCCCACAACTATATACTGGAATCATCATCATTTTAACTGATTCACACAGAAAACGCCAGAGAAATTCGGCCTCCAATTGTAAACATAAACAGTATAGTCCTTACTTACAGTGTTTCTAAACAAATTTTGAGCTGAGTAACCCTGAATTCCTAATATTTGAAACAAATTGAATTCAAAATGCTCCCTAAATTAAATGGAGTTGTAAATATTATCAGTTTTCTGGTCATTTCCAAGCTTTCCACTGGTAACCTCCATGAATGAAAATGGCAGGAAATGTAGTAAGAGCCTATATGCTTTTATTTCAAGTGTTTCTTACAAGTTTTTATTCATTTCTGGAAACGATAATTGCGTATTTGAAGAGTCTGACCAGAATTAGACAGTGTTCCTACAACTATATACAGGAATCGTCAGCATTTTAACTGATTCACACAGAAAACGCCAGAGAAATTCGGCCTCCAATTGTAAACATAAATAGTATAGTCCTTACTTACAGTGTTTCTAAACAAATTTTGAGCTGTATAAATCTAATTCCTAATATTTGAAAGCAAATTCATGTGAAAACGCTTCCAAAAAGTAGCTGGAGTTGTAAATATTATCAGTTTTCTGGTCAATTCCGAACTTTCCACTGGTAACCTCTGTGATTGAAAATGGCAGGAAATGTAGTAAGAACCTATTTCCTTTCATTTCAAGTGTTTCTTACAAGTTTTTAATCATTTCTGGAAACTATAATTGCGTATTTGAAGAGTTTGACCAGAATTAGAGAGTGTTCCTACAA
This sequence comes from Myotis daubentonii, assembly GCF_963259705.1. Taxonomy (NCBI): domain Eukaryota; kingdom Metazoa; phylum Chordata; class Mammalia; order Chiroptera; family Vespertilionidae; genus Myotis; species Myotis daubentonii. The sequence goes on along the minus strand of NC_081861.1, from coordinate 80,117,273 downwards.
GTATATACTGGAATCGTCATCATTTTAACTGATTCACACAGAATACGCCAGAGAAATTCGGCCTCCAATTGTAAACATAAACAGTATAGTCCTTACAGTGTTTTTAAACAAATTTTGAGCTGAATAACCCTGAATTCCTAATATTTCAAACAAATTGAATTCAAAACGCTCCCTAAATTAATCGGAGTTGTAAATATTATCAGTTTTCTGGTCATTTCCAATCTTTCCACTGGTAACCTCCATGAATGAAAATGGCAGAAAATGTAGTACGAATCTATTACCTTTTATTTCAAGTGTTTCTTACAAGTTTTTAATCATTTCGGGAAACTATAATTGCGTATTTGAAGAGTTTTGCCACAATTAGAGAGAGTTCCCACAACTATATACTGGAATCGTTATCATTTTAACTGATTCACACAGAAAACGCCAGAGAAATTTGGCCTTCAATTGTAAACATAAACAGTATAGTCCTTACTTACAGTGTTTCTAAACAAATTTTGAGCTGTATAAATCTAATTCCTAATATTTGAAATCAAATTCATGTGAAAACTCTTCCAAAAAGTAGCCGGAGTTGTAAATATTATCAGTTTTCTGGTCATTTCCGACCTTTCCACTGGTAACCTCCGTGATTGAAAATGGCAGGAAATGTAGTAAGAACCTATTTCCTTTTATTTCAAGTGTTTCTTACAAGTTTTTAATCATTTCGGGAAACTATAATTGCGTATTTGATGAGTTTGACCAGAATTAGAGAGTGTTCCTACAAGTATATACTGGAATCGTCATCATTTTAACTGATTCACACAGAAAACGCCAGAGAAATTTGGCCTCCAATTGTAAACATAAACAGTATAGTCCTTACTTACAGTGTTTTTAAACAAATTTTGAGCTGAATAACCCTGAATTCCTAATATTTGAAACAAATTGAATTCAAAACGCTCCCTAAATTAATCGGAGTTGTAAATATTATCAGTTTTCTGGTCATTTCGAAGCTTTCCACTGGTAACCTCCATGAATGAAAATGGCAGAAAATGTAGTATGAATCTATTACCTTTTATTTCAAGTGTTTCTTGCAAGTTTTTAATCATTTCGGGAAACTATAATTGCGTATTTGAAGAGTTTTACCACAATTAGAGAGAGTTCCTACAACTATATACTCGAATCGTCAGCATTGTAACTTATCCACACAGAAAACGCCAGAGAAATTCGGCCTCCAATTATAAACATAAACAGTATAGTCCTCACTTCCAGTGTTTCTACACAAATCTTGAGCTGTATAAACCTAATTCCTTATATTTGAAAGGAAATTCAAGTGAAAACGCTTCCTAAAGTAGCTGGAGTTGTAAATATTATCAGTTTTCTGGTCATTTCCAAACTTTCCACTGGTAACCTCCGTGATTGAAAATGGCAGGGAATGTAGTAAGAGCCTATATCCTTTTATTTCAAGTGTTTCTTACAAGTTTTTAATCATTTCGGGAAACAATAATTGCGTATTTGAAGAGTTTTACCACAATTAGAGAGAGTTCCCACAACTATATACTCGAATCATCAGCATTTTAACTTATCCACACAGAAAACGCCAGAGAAATTCGGCCTCCAATTGTAAACATAAACAGTATAGTCCTCACTTACAGTCTTTCTACACAAGTTTTGAGCTGTATAAACCTAATTCCTAATATTTGAAAGGAAATTCAAGTGAAAACGCTTCTAAAAAGTAGCCGGAGTTGAAAATATTATCAGTTTTCTGGTCATTTCCGAACTTTCCACTGGTAACCTCCGTGATTGAAAATGGCAGGAAATGTAGTAAGAACCTATTTCCTTTTATTTCAAGTGTTTCTTACAAGTTTTTAATCATTTCTGGAAACTATAATTGCGAATTTGAAGAGTTTGACCAGAATTAGAGAGTGTTCCTACAAGTATATACTGGAATCGTCATCATTTTAACTGATTCACACAGAATACGTCAGAGAAATTCGGCCTCCAATTGTAAACATAAACAGTATAGTCCTTACTTACAGTGTTTTTAAACAAATTTTGAGCTGAATAACCCTGAATTCCTAATATTTCAAACAAATTGAATTCAAAACGCTCCCTAAATTAATCGGAGTTGTAAATATTATCAGTTTTCTGGTCATTTCCAATCTTTCCACTGGTAACCTCCATGAATGAAAATGGCAGAAAATGTAGTACGAATCTATTACCTTTTATTTCAAGTGTTCCTTACAAGTTTTTAATCATTTCGGGAAACTATAATTGCGTATTTGAAGAGTTTTGCCACAATTAGAGAGAGTTCCACAACTATATACTGGAATCGTTATCATTTTAACTGATTCACACAGAAAACGCCAGAGAAATTTGGCCTTCAATTGTAAACATAAACAGTATAGTCCTTACTTACAGTGTTTCTAAACAAATTTTGAGCTGTATAAATCTAATTCCTAATATTTGAAAGCAAATTCATGTGAAAACGCTTCCAAAAAGTAGCCGGAGTTGTAAATATTATTAGTTTTCTGGTCATTTCCGACCTTTCCACTGGTAACCTCCGTGATTGAAAATGGCATGAAATGTAGTAAGAACCTATTTCCTTTTATTTCAAGTGTTTCTTACAAGTTTTTAATCATTTCGGGAAACTATAATTGCGTATTTGAAGAGTTTGACCAGAATTAGAGAGTGTTCCTACAAGTATATACTGGAATCGTCATCATTTTAACTGATTCACACAGAAAACGCCAGAGAAATTTGGCCTCCAATTGTAAACATAAACAGTATAGTCCTTACTTACAGTGTTTTTAAACAAATTTTGAGCTGAATAACCCTGAATTCCTAATATTTGAAACAAATTGAATTCAAAACGCTCCCTAAATTAATCGGAGTTGTAAATATTATCAGTTTTCTGGTCATTTCGAAGCTTTCCACTGGTAACCTCCATGAATGAAAATGGCAGAAAATGTAGTATGAATCTATTACCTTATATTTCAAGTGTTTCTTGCAAGTTTTTAATCATTTCGGGAAACTATAATTGCGTATTTGAAGAGTTTACCACAATTAGAGAGAGTTCCTACAACTATATACTCGAATCATCAGCATTGTAACTTATCCACACAGAAAACGCCAGAGAAATTCGGCCTCCAATTATAAACATAAACAGTATAGTCCTCACTTCCAGTATTTCTACACAAATTTTGAGCTGTATAAACGTAATTCCTTATATTTGAAAGCAAATTCAAGTGAAAACGCTTCCTAAAGTAGCTGGAGTTGTAAATATTATCAGTTTTCTGGTCATTTCCAAACTTTCCACTGGTAACCTCCGTGATTGAAAATGGCAGGAAATGTAGTAAGAGCCTATATCCTTTTATTTCAAGTGTTTCTTACAAGTTTTTAATCATTTCGGGAAACTATAATTGCGTATTTGAAGAGTTTTACCACAATTAGAGAGAGTTCCCAAAACTATATACTGGAACCGTCATCATTTTAACTGATTCCCACAGAAAACGCCAGAGAAATTCGGCCTCCAATTGTAAACATAAACAGTATAGTCCTCACTTCCAGTATTTCTACACAAATTTTGAGCTGTATAAACCTAATTCCTTATATTTGAAAGGAAATTCAAGTGAAAACGCTTCCTAAAGTAGCTGGAGTTGTAAATATTATCAGTTTTCTGGTCATTTCCAAACTTTCCACTGGTAACCTCCGTGATTGAAAATGGCAGGGAATGTATTAAGAGCCTATATCCTTTTATTTCAAGTGTTTCTTACAAGTTTTTAATCATTTCGGGAAACAATAATTGCGTATTTGAAGAGTTTAACCACAATTAGAGAGAGTTCCCACAACTATATACTCGAATCATCAGCATTTTAACTTATCCACACAGAAAACGCCAGAGAAATTCGGCCTCCAATTGTAAACATAAACAATATAGTCCTCACTTACAGTCTTTCTACACAAGTTTTGAGCTGTATAAACCTAATTCCTAATATTTAAAAGGAAATTCAAGTGAAAACGCTTCTAAAAAGTAGCCGGAGTTGTAAATATTATCAGTTTTCTGGTCATTTCCGAACTTTCCACTGGTAATCTCCGTGATTGAAAATGGCAGGAAATGTAGTAAGAGCCTATATCCTTTTATTTCAAGTGTTTCTTACAAGTTTTTAATCATTTCGGGAAACTATAGTTGCGTATTTGAAGAGTTTTACCACAATTAGAGAGAGTTCCCACAACTATATACTTGAATCGTCATCATTTTAACTGATTAACACAGAAAACGCCAGAGAAATTCGGCCTCCAATTGTAAACATACACAGTATAGTCCTTACTTACAGTGTTTTTAAACAAATTTTGAGCTGAATAACCCTGAATTCCTAATATTTGAAACAAATTGAATTCAAAACGCTCCCTAAATTAATCGGAGTTGTAAATATTATCAGTTTTCTGGTCATTTCGAAGCTTTCCACTGGTAACCTCCATGAAGGAAAATGGCAGAAAATGTAGTATGAATCTATTACCTTTTATTTCAAGCGTTTCTTACAAGTTTTTAGTCATATCGGGAAACTATAATTGCGTATTTGAAGAGTTTTACCACAATTAGAGAGAGTTCCTACAACTATATACTCGAATCGTCAGCATTGTAACTTATCCACACAGAAAACGCCAGAGAAATTCGGCCTCCAATTATAAACATAAACAGTATAGTCCTCACTTCCAGTATTTCTACACAAATTTTGAGCTGTATAAACATAATTCCTTATATTTGAAAGCAAATTCAAGTGAAAACGCTTCCTAAAGTAGCCGGAGTTGTAAATATTATCAGTTTTCTGGTCATTTCCGAACTTTCCACTGGTAATCTCCGTGATTGAAAATGGCAGGAAATGTAGTAAGACCCTATTTCCTTATATTTCAAGTGTTTCTTACAAGTTTTTAATCATTTCGGGAAACTATAATTGCGTATTTGAAGAGTTTGACCAGAATTAGAGAGTGTTCCTACAAGTATATACTGGAATCGTCATCATTTTAACTGATTCACACATAAAACGCCAGAGAAATTCGGCCTCCAATTGTAAACATAAACAGTATAGTCCTTACTTACAGTGTTTTTAAACAAATTTTGAGCTGAATAACCCTGAATTCCTAATATTTGAAACAAATTGAATTGGAAACGCTCCCTAAATTAATCGGAGTTGTAAATATTATCAGTTTTCTCGTCATTTCCAAGCGTTCCTCATGTAACCTCCGTGATTGAAAACGGCAGGAAATGTAGTAAGAACCTATTTCCTTTTATTTCAAGTGTTTCATACAAGTTTTTAATCATTTCGGGAAACTATAATTGCGTATTGAGAGTTTTACCACAATTAGAGAGATTTCCTACAACTATATACTCGAATCGTCAGCATTGTAACTTATCCACACAGAAAACGCCAGAGAAATTCGACTTCCAATTGTAAACATAAACAGTATGGTCCTTACTTACAGTGTTTTTAAACAAATTTTGAGCTGAATAACCCTGAATTCCTAATATTTGAAACAAATTGAATTCAAAACGCTCCCTAAATTAATCGGAGTTTTAAATATTATCAGTTTTCTGGTCATTTCCAAGCTTTCCTCTGGTAACCTCCATGAAGGAAAATGGCAGAAAATGTAGTATGAATCTATTACCTTTTATTTCAAGCGTTTCTTACAAGTTTTTAGTCATATCGGGAAACTATAATTGCGTATTTGAAGAGTTTTACCACAATTAGAGAGAGTTCCTACAACTATATACTCGAATCGTCAGCATTGTAACTTATCCACACAGAAAACGCCAGAGAAATTCGGCCTCCAATTATAAACATAAACAGTATAGTCCTCACTTCCAGTATTTCTACACAAATTTTGAGCTGTATAAACATAATTCCTTATATTTGAAAGCAAATTCAAGTGAAAACGCTTCCTAAAGTAGCTGGAGTTGTAAATATTATCAGTTTTCTGGTCATTTCCAAACTTTCCACTGGTAACCTCCGTGATTGAAAATGGCAGGAAATGTAGTAAGAGCCTATATCCTTTTATTTCAAGTGTTTCTTACAAGTTTTTATTCATTTCTGGAAACTATAATTGCGTATTTGAAGAGTTTGACCAGAATTAGACAGTGTTCCTACAACTATATACTGGAATCGTCAGCATTTTAACTGATTCACACAGAAAAAGCCAGATAAATTCGGCCTCCAATTGTAAACATAAACAGTATAGTCCTTACTTACAGTGTTTCTAAACAAATTTTGAGCTGTATAAATCTAATTCCTAATATTTGAACGCAAATTCATGTGAAAACGCTTCCAAAAAGTAGCCGGAGTTGTAAATATTATCAGTTTTCTGGTCATTTCCGAACTTTCCACTGGTAACCTCCGTGATTGAAAATGGCAGGGAATGTAGTAAGAGCCTATATCCTTTTATTTCAAGTGTTTCTTACAAGTTTTTAATCATTTTGGGAAACAATAATTGCATATTTGAAGAGTTTTACCACAATTAGAGAGAGTTCCCACAACTATATACTCGAATCATCAGCATTTTAACTTATCCACACAGAAAACGCCAGAGAAATTCGGCCTCCAATTGTAAACATAAACAGTATAGTCCTCACTTACAGTCTTTCTACACAAGTTTTGAGCTGTATAAACCTAATTCCTAATATTTGAAAGGAAATTCAAGTGAATACGCTTCTAAAAAGTAGCCGGAGTTGTAAATATTATCAGTTTTCTGGTCATTTCCGAACTTTCCACTGGTAATCTCCGTGATTGAAAATGGCAGGAAATGTAGTAAGAGCCTATTTCCTTTTATTTCAAGTGTTTCTTACAAGTTTTTAATCATTTCGGGAAAGTATAATTGCGTATTTGAAGAGTTTGACCAGAATTAGAGAGTGTTCCTACAAGTATATACTGGAATCGTCATCATTTTAACTGATTCACACAGAAAACGCCAGAGAAATTCGGCCTCCAATTGTAAACATAAACAGTATAGTCCTTACTTACATTGTTTTTAAACAAATTTTGAGCTGAATAACCCTGAATTCCTAATATTTGAAACAAATTGAATTCAAAACGCTCCCTAAATTAATCGGAGTTGTAAATATTATCAGTTTTCTGGTCATTTCGAAGCTTTCCACTGGTAACCTCCATGAATGAAAATGGCAGAAAATGTAGTATGAATCTATTACCTTTTATTTCAAGTGTTTCTTACAAGTTTTTAATCATTTCGGGAAACTATAATTGCGTATTTGAAGAGTTTTACCACAATTAGAGAGAGTTCCTACAACTATATACTCGAATCGTCAGCATTGTAACTTATCCACACAGAAAACGCCAGAGAAATTCGGCCTCCAATTATAAACATAAACAGTATAGTCCTCACTTCCAGTATTTCTACACAAATTTTGAGCTGTATAAACCTAATTCCTTATATTTGAAAGCAAATTCAAGTGAAAACGCTTCCTAAAGTAGCTGGAGTTGTAAATATTATCAGTTTTCTGGTCATTTCCAAACTTTCCACTGGTAACCTCCGTGATTGAAAATGGCAGGAAATGTAGTAAGAGCCTATATCCTTTTATTTCAAGTGTTTCTTACAAGTTTTTAATCATTTCGGGAAACTATAATTGCGTATTTGAAGAGTTTTACCACAATTAGAGAGAGTTCCCACAACTATATACTGGAATCGTCATCATTTTAACTGATTCCCACAGAAAACGCCAGAGAATTTCGGCCTCCAATTGTAAACATAAACAGTATAGTCCTTACTTACACTGTTTTTTAACAAATTTTGAGCTGAATAACCCTGAATTCCTAATATTTGAAACAAATTGAATTGGAAACGCTCCCTAAATTAATCGGAGTTGTAAATATTATCAGTTTTCTCGTCATTTCCAAGCGTTCCTCATGTAACCTCCGTGATTGAAAACGGCAGGAAATGTAGTAAGAACCTATTTCCTTTTATTTCAAGTGTTTCATACAAGTTTTTAATCATTTCGGGAAACTATAATTGCGTATTAAGAGTTTTACCACAATTAGAGAGAGTTCCTACAACTATATACTCGAATCGTCAGCATTGTAACTTATCCACTCAGAAAACGCCAGAGAAATTCGGCCTCCAATTGTAAACATAAACAGTATAGTCCTTACTTACAGTGTTTTAAACAAATTTTGAGCTGAATAACCCTGAATTCTTAATATTTGAAACAAATTGAATTGGAAACGCTCCCTAAATTAATCGGAGTTGTAAATATTATCAGTTTTCTGGTCATTTCCAAGCTTTCCACTGGTAACCTCCGTGATTGAAAATGGCAGGGAATGTAGTAAGAGCCTATATCCTTTTATTTCAAGTGTTTCTTACAAGTTTTTAATCATTTCGGGAAACAATAATTGCATATTTGAAGAGTTTTACCACAATTAGAGAGAGTTCCCACAACTATATATTCGAATCATCAGCATTTTAACTTATCCACACAGAAAACGCCAGAGAAATTCGGCCTCCAATTGTAAACATAAACAGTATAGTCCTCACTTACAGTCTTTCTACACAAGTTTTGAGCTGTATAAACCTAATTCCTAATATTTGAAAGGAAATTCAAGTGAATACGCTTCTAAAAAGTAGCCGGAGTTGTAAATATTATCAGTTTTCTGGTCATTTCCGAACATTCCACTGGTAATCTCCGTGATTGAAAATGGCAGGAAATGTAGTAAGACCCTATTTCCTTATATTTCAAGTGTTTCTTACAAGTTTTTAATCATTTCGGGAAACTATAATTGCGTATTTGAAGAGTTTGACCAGAATTAGAGAGTGTTCCTACAAGTATATACTGGAATCGTCATCATTTTAACTGATTCACACATAAAACGCCAGAGAAATTCGGCCTCCAATTGTAAACATAAACAGTATAGTCCTTACTTACAGTGTTTTTAAACAAATTTTGAGCTGAATAACCCTGAATTCCTAATATTTGAAACAAATTGAATTCAAAACGCTCCCTAAATTAATCGGAGTTGTAAATATTATCAGTTTTCTGGTCATTTCGAAGCTTTCCACTGGTAACCTCCATGAATGAAAATGGCAGAAAATGTAGTATGAATCTATTACCTTTTATTTCAAGTGTTTCTTACAAGTTTTTAATCATTTCGGGAAACTATAATTGCGTATTGAGAGTTTTACCACAATTAGAGAGATTTCCTACAACTATATACTCGAATCGTCAGCATTGTAACTTATCCACACAGAAAACGCCAGAGAAATTCGACTTCCAATTGTAAACATAAACAGTATGGTCCTTACTTACAGTGTTTTTAAACAAATTTTGAGCTGAATAACCCTGAATTCCTAATATTTGAAACAAATTGAATTCAAAACGCTCCCTAAATTAATCGGAGTTTTAAATATTATCAGTTTTCTGGTCATTTCCAAGCTTTCCTCTGGTAACCTCCATGAAGGAAAATGGCAGAAAATGTAGTATGAATCTATTACCTTTTATTTCAAGCGTTTCTTACAAGTTTTTAGTCATATCGGGAAACTATAATTGCGTATTTGAAGAGTTTTACCACAATTAGAGAGAGTTCCTACAACTATATACTCGAATCGTCAGCATTGTAACTTATCCACACAGAAAACGCCAGAGAAATTCGGCCTCCAATTATAAACATAAACAGTATAGTCCTCACTTCCAGTATTTCTACACAAATTTTGAGCTGTATAAACATAATTCCTTATATTTGAAAGCAAATTCAAGTGAAAACGCTTCCTAAAGTAGCTGGAGTTGTAAATATTATCAGTTTTCTGGTCATTTCCAAACTTTCCACTGGTAACCTCCGTGATTGAAAATGGCAGGAAATGTAGTAAGAGCCTATATCCTTTTATTTCAAGTGTTTCTTACAAGTTTTTATTCATTTCTGGAAACTATAATTGCGTATTTGAAGAGTTTGACCAGAATTAGACAGTGTTCCTACAACTATATACTGGAATCGTCAGCATTTTAACTGATTCACACAGAAAAAGCCAGATAAATTCGGCCTCCAATTGTAAACATAAACAGTATAGTCCTTACTTACAGTGTTTCTAAACAAATTTTGAGCTGTATAAATCTAATTCCTAATATTTGAACGCAAATTCATGTGAAAACGCTTCCAAAAAGTAGCCGGAGTTGTAAATATTATCAGTTTTCTGGTCATTTCCGAACTTTCCACTGGTAACCTCCGTGATTGAAAATGGCAGGAAATGTAGTAAGAACCTATTTCCTTTTATTTACAGAGTTTCATACAAGTTTTTAATCATTTCTGGAAACTATAATTGCGTATTTGAAGAGTTTGACCAGAATTAGAGAGTGTTCCTATAAGTATATACTGGAATCGTCATCATTTTAACTGATTCACACAGAAAACGCCAGAGAAATTCGGCCTCCAATTGTAAACATAAACAGTATAGTCCTTACTTACAGTATTTTTAAACAAATTTTGATCTGAATAACCCTGAATTCCTAATATTTGAAACAAATTGAATTCAAAACGCTCCCTAAATTAATCGGAGTTGTAAATATTATCAGTTTTCTTGTCATTTCCAAGCTTTCCACTGGTAACCTCCATGAATGAAAATGGCAGAAAATGTAGTATGAATCTGTTACCTTTTATTTCAAGTGTTTCTTACAAGTTTTTAGTCATTTCGGGAAACTATAATTGCGTATTTGAAGAGTTTTACCACAATTAGAGAGAGTTCCTACAACTATATACTCGAATCGTCAGCATTGTAACTTATCCACACAGAAAACGCCAGAGAAATTCGGCCTCCAATTATAAACATAAACAGTATAGTCCTCACTTCCAGTATTTCTACACAAATTTTGAGCTGTATAAACCTAATTCCTTATATTTGAAAGCAAATTCAAGTGAAAACGCTTCCTAAAGTAGCTGGAGTTGTAAATATTATCAGTTTTCTGGTCATTTCCAAACTTTCCACTGGTAACCTCCGTGATTGAAAATGGCAGGAAATGTTGTAAGAGCCTATATCCTTTTATTTCAAGTGTTTCTTACAAGTTTTTAATCATTTCGGGAAACTATAATTGCGTATTTGAAGAGTTTTACCACAATTAGAGAGATTTCCCACAACTATATACTGGAATCGTCATCATTTTAACTGATTCACACAGAAAACCCCAGAGAAATTCGGCCTCCAATTGTAAACATAAACAGTATGGTCCTTACTTACAGTGTTTTTAAACAAATTTTGAGCTGAATAACCCTGAATTCCTAATATTTGAAACAAATTGAATTCAAAACGCTCCCTAAATTAATCGGAGTTTTAAATATTATCAGTTTTCTGGTCATTTCCAAGCTTTCCTCTGGTAACCTCCATGAAGGAAAATGGCAGAAAATGTAGTATGAATCTATTACCTTTTATTTCAAGCGTTTCTTGCAAGTTTTTAATCATTTCGGGAAACTATAATTGCGTATTTGAAGAGTTTTACCACAATTAGAGAGAGTTCCTACAACTATATACTCGAATCGTCAGCATTGTAACTTATCCACACAGAAAACGCCAGAGAAATTCGGCCTCCAATTATAAACATAAACAGTATAGTCCTCACTTCCAGTGTTTCTACACAAATCTTGAGCTGTATAAACCTAATTCCTTATATTTGAAAGCAAATTCAAGTGAAAACGCTTCCTAAAGTAGCTGGAGTTGTAAATATTATCAGTTTTCTGGTCATTTCCAAACTTTCCACTGGTAACCTCCGTGATTGAAAATGGCAGGGAATGTAGTAAGAGCCTATATCCTTTTATTTCAAGTGTTTCTTACAAGTTTTTAATCATTTCGGGAAACAATAATTGCGTATTTGAAGAGTTTTACCACAATTAGAGAGAGTTCCCACAACTATATACTCGAATCATCAGCATTTTAACTTATCCACACAGAAAACGCCAGAGAAATTCGGCCTCCAATTGTAAACATAAACAGTATAGTCCTCACTTACAGTCTTTCTACACAAGTTTTGAGCTGTATAAACCTAATTCCTAATATTTGAAAGGAAATTCAAGTGAAAACGCTTCTAAAAAGTAGCCGGAGTTGAAAATATTATCAGTTTTCTGGTCATTTCCGAACTTTCCACTGGTAATCTCCGTGATTGAAAATGGCAGGAAATGTAGTAAGAACCTATTTCCTTTTATTTCAAGTGTTTCTTACAAGTTTTTAATCATTTCTGGAAACTATAATTGCGAATTTGAAGAGTTTGACCAGAATTAGAGAGTGTTCCTACAAGTATATACTGGAATCGTCATCATTTTAACTGATTCACACAGAATACGTCAGAGAAATTCGGCCTCCAATTGTAAACATAAACAGTATAGTCCTTACTTACAGTGTTTTTAAACAAATTTTGAGCTGAATAACCCTGAATTCCTAATATTTCAAACAAATTGAATTCAAAACGCTCCCTAAATTAATCGGAGTTGTAAATATTATCAGTTTTCTGGTCATTTCCAATCTTTCCACTGGTAACCTCCATGAATGAAAATGGCAGAAAATGTAGTACGAATCTATTACCTTTTATTTCAAGTGTTCCTTACAAGTTTTTAATCATTTCGGGAAACTATAATTGCGTATTTGAAGAGTTTTGCCACAATTAGAGAGAGTTCCACAACTATATACTGGAATCATTATCATTTTAACTGATTCACACAGAAAACGCCAGAGAAATTTGGCCTTCAATTGTAAACATAAACAGTATAGTCCTTACTTACAGTGTTTCTAAACAAATTTTGAGCTGTATAAATCTAATTCCTAATATTTGAAAGCAAATTCATGTGAAAACGCTTCCAAAAAGTAGCCGGAGTTGTAAATATTATTAGTTTTCTGGTCATTTCCGACCTTTCCACTGGTAACCTCCGTGATTGAAAATGGCATGAAATGTAGTAAGAACCTATTTCCTTTTATTTCAAGTGTTTCTTACAAGTTTTTAATCATTTCGGGAAACTATAATTGCGTATTTGAAGAGTTTGACCAGAATTAGAGAGTGTTCCTACAAGTATATACTGGAATCGTCATCATTTTAACTGATTCACACAGAAAACGCCAGAGAAATTTGGCCTCCAATTGTAAACATAAACAGTATAGTCCTTACTTACAGTGTTTTTAAACAAATTTTGAGCTGAATAACCCTGAATTCCTAATATTTGAATCAAATTGAATTCAAAACACTCCCTAAATTAATCGGAGTTGTAAATATTATCAGTTTTCTGGTCATTTCGAAGCTTTCCACTGGTAACCTCCATGAATGAAAATGGCAGAAAATGTAGTATGAATCTATTACCTTATATTTCAAGTGTTTCTTGCAAGTTTTTAATCATTTCGGGAAACTATAATTGCGTATTTGAAGAGTTTTACCACAATTAGAGAGAGTTCCTACAACTATATACTCGAATCATCAGCATTGTAACTTATCCACACAGAAAACGCCAGAGAAATTCGGCCTCCAATTGTAAACATAAACAATATAGTCCTCACTTACAGTCTTTCTACACAAGTTTTGAGCTGTATAAACCTAATTCCTAATATTTAAAAGGAAATTCAAGTGAAAACGCTTCTAAAAAGTAGCCGGAGTTGTAAATATTATCAGTTTTCTGGTCATTTCCGAACTTTCCACTGGTAATCTCCGTGATTGAAAATGGCAGGAAATGTTATAAGAGCCTATATCCTTTTATTTCAAGTGTTTCTTACAAGTTTTTAATCATTTCGGGAAACTATAGTTGCGTATTTGAAGAGTTTTACCACAATTAGAGAGAGTTCCCACAACTATATACTTGAATCGTCATCATTTTAACTGATTAACACAGAAAACGCCAGAGAAATTCGGCCTCCAATTGTAAACATACACAGTATAGTCCTTACTTACAGTGTTTTTAAACAAATTTTGAGCTGAATAACCCTGAATTCCTAATATTTGAAACAAATTGAATTCAAAACGCTCCCTAAATTAATCGGAGTTGTAAATATTATCAGTTTTCTGGTCATTTCGAAGCTTTCCACTGGTAACCTCCATGAATGAAAATGGCAGAAAATGTAGTATGAATCTATTACCTTTTATTTCAAGTGTTTCTTACAAGTTTTTAATCATTTCGGGAAACTATAATTGCGTATTTGAAGAGTTTTACCACAATTAGAGAGAGTTCCCACAACTATATACTCGAATCATCAGCATTGTAACGTATCCACACAGAAAACGCCAGAGAAATTCGGCCTCCAATTATACACATAAACAGGATAGTCCTCACTTACAGTCTTTCTACACAAGTTTTGAGCTGTATAAACCTAATTCCTAATATTTGAAAGGAAATTCAAGTGAAAACGCTTCCAAAATGTAGCCGGAGTTGTAAATATTATCAGTTTTCTGGTCATTTCCGACCTTTCCACTGGTAACCTCCGTGATTGAAAATGGCAGGAAATGTAGTAAGAACCTATTTCCTTTTATTTCAAGTGTTTCTTACAAGTTTTTAATCATTTCGGGAAACTATAATTGCGTATTTGAAGAGTTTGACCAGAATTAGAGAGTGTTCCTACAAGTATATACTGGAATCGTCATCATTTTAACTGATTCACACAGAAAACGCCAGAGAAATTTGGCCTCCAATTGTAAACATAAACAGTATAGTCGTTACTTACAGTGTTTTTAAACAAATTTTGAGCTGAATAACCCTGAATTCCTAATATTTGAAACAAATTGAATTCAAAACGCTCCCTAAATTAATCGGAGTTGTAAATATTATCAGTTTTCTGGTCATTTCGAAGCTTTCTACTGGTAACCTCCATGAATGAAAATGGCAGAAAATGTAGTATGAATCTATTACCTTTTATTTCAAGTGTTTCTTGCAAGTTTTTAATCATTTCGGAAAACTATAATTGCGTATTTGAAGAGTTTTACCACAATTAGAGAGAGTTCCTACAACTATATACTCGAATCGTCAGCATTGTAACTTATCCACACAGAAAACGCCAGAGAAATTCGGCCTCCAATTATAAACATAAACAGTATAGTCCTCACTTCCAGTATTTCTACACAAATTTTGAGCTGTATAAACCTAATTCCTTATATTTGAAAGCAAATTCAAGTGAAAACGCTTCCTAAAGTAGCCGGAGTTGTAAATATTATCAGTTTTCTGGTCATTTCCGAACTTTCCACTGGTAATCTCCGTGATTGAAAATGGCAGGAAATGTAGTAAGAGCCTATTTCCTTTTATTTCAAGTGTTTCTTACAAGTTTTTAATCATTTCGGGAAACTATAATTGCGTATTTGAAGAGTTTGACCAGAATTAGAGAGTGTTCCTACAAGTATATACTGGAATCGTCATCATTTTAACTGATTCACACAGAAAACGCCAGAGAAATTTGGCCTCCAATTGTAAACATAAACAGTATAGTCCTTACTTACAGTGTTTTTAAACAAATTTTGAGCTGAATAACCCTGAATTCCTAATTTTTGAAACAAATTGAATTCAAAACGCTCCCTAAATTAATCGGAGTTGTAAATATTATCAGTTTTCTGGTCATTTCGAAGCTTTCCACTGGTAACCTCCATGAATGAAAATGGCAGAAAATGTAGTATGAATCTATTACCTTTTATTTCAAGTGTTTCTTACAAGTTTTTAATCATTTCGGGAAACTATAATTGCGTATTTGAAGAGTTTTACCACAATTAGAGAGAGTTCCCAAAACTATATACTGGAATTGTCATCATTTTAACTGATTCCCACAGAAAACGCCAGAGAAATTCTGCCTCCAATTGTAAACATAAACAGTATAGTCCTTACTTACAGTGTTTCTAAACAAATTTTGAGCTGAAAACCCTGAATTCCTAATATTTGAAACAAATTGAATTCAAAACGCTCCCTAAATTAATCGGAGTTGTAAATATTATCAGTTTTCTGGTCATTTCCAAACTTTCCACTGGTAACCTCCGTGATTGAAAATGGCAGGGAATGTAGTAAGAGCCTATATCCTTTTATTTCAAGTGTTTCTTACAAGTTTTTAATCATTTCGGGAAACAATAATTGCGTATTTGAAGAGTTTTACCACAATTAGAGAGAGTTCCCACAACTATATACTCGAATCATCAGCATTTTAACTTATCCACACAGAAAACGCCAGAGAAATTCGGCCTCCAATTGTAAACATAAACAGTATAGTCCTCACTTACAGTCTTTCTACACAAGTTTTGAGCTGTATAAACCTAATTCCTAATATTTGAAAGGAAATTCAAGTGAAAACGCTTCTAAAAAGTAGCCGGAGTTGTAAATATTATCAGTTTTCTGGTCATTTCCGAACTTTCCACTGGTAATCTCCGTGATTGAAAATGGCAGGAAATGTAGTAAGAGCCTATTTCCTTTTATTTCAAGTGTTTCTTACAAGTTTTTAATCATTTCGGGAAACTATAATTGCGTATTTGAAGAGTTTGACCAGAATTAGAGAGTGTTCCTACAAGTATATACTGGAATCGTCATCATTTTAACTGATTCACACAGAAAACGCCAGAGAAATTTGGCCTCCAATTGTAAACATAAACAGTATAGTCCTTACTTACAGTGTTTTTAAACAAATTTTGAGCTGAATAACCCTGAATTCCTAATATTTGAAACAAATTGAATTCAAAACGCTCCCTAAATTAATCGGAGTTGTAAATATTATCAGTTTTCTGGTCATTTCGAAGCTTTCCACTGGTAACCTCCATGAATGAAAATGGCAGAAAATGTAGTATTAATCTATTACCTTTTATTTCAAGTGTTTCTTACAAGTTTTTAATCATTTCGGGAAACTATAATTGCGTATTTGAAGAGTTTTACCACAATTAGAGAGAGTTCCCAAAACTATATACTGGAATCGTCATCATTTTAACTGATTCCCACAGAAAACGCCAGAGAAATTCTGCCTCCAATTGTAAATATAAACAGTATAGTCCTTACTTACAGTGTTTCTAAACAAATTTTGAGCTGAAAACCCTGAATTAATAATATTTGAAACAAATTGAATTCAAAACGCTCCCTAAATTAATCGGAGTTGTAAATATTATCAGTTTTCTGGTCATTTCAAAGCTTTCCAATGGTAACCTCCATGGTTGAAAATGGCAGGAAATGTAGTAAGAGCCTATATCCTTTTATTTCAAGTGTTTCTTACAAGTTTTTAATCATTTCAGGAAACAATAATTGCATATTTGAAGAGTTTTACCACAATTAGAGAGAGTTCCCACAACTATATACTCGAATCATCAGCATTGTAACGTATCCACACAGAAAACGCCAGAGAAATTCGGCCTCCAATTATACACATAAACAGGATAGTCCTCACTTACAGTCTTTCTACACAAGTTTTGAGCTGTATAAACCTAATTCCTAATATTTGAAAGGAAATTCAAGTGAAAACGCTTCCAAAATGTAGCCGGAGTTGTAAATATTATCAGTTTTCTGGTCATTTCCGAACTTTCCACTGGTAACCTCCGTGATTGAAAATGGCAGGAAATGTAGTAAGAACCTATATACTTTTATTTCAAGTGTTTCTTACAAGTTTTTATTCATTTCTGGAAACGATAATTGCGTATTTGAAGAGTTTGACCAGAATTAGACAGTGTTCCTACAACTATATACAGGAATCGTCAGCATTTTAACTGATTCACACAGAAAACGCCAGAGAAATTCGGCCTCCAATTGTAAACATAAACAGTATAGTCCTTACTTACAGTGTTTCTAAACAAATTTTGAGCTGTATAAATCTAATTCCTAATATTTGAAAGCAAATTCATGTGAAAACGCTTCCAAAACGTAGCCGGAGTTGTAAATATTATTAGTTTTCTGGTCATTTCCGACCTTTCCACTGGTAACCTCCGTGATTGAAAATGGCAGGAAATGTAGTAAGAACCTATTTCCTTTTATTTCAAGTGTTTCTTACAAGTTTTTAATCATTTCGGGAAACTATAATTGCGTATTTGAAGAGTTTGACCAGAATTAGAGAGTGTTCCTACAAGTATATACTGGAATCGTCATCATTTTAACTGATTCACACAGAAAACGCCAGAGAAATTTGGCCTCCAATTGTAAACATAAACAGTATAGTCCTTACTTACAGTGTTTTTAAACAAATTTTGAGCTGAATAACCCTGAATTCCTAATATTTGAAACAAATTGAATTCAAAACGCTCCCTAAATTAATCGGAGTTGTAAATATTATCAGTTTTCTGGTCATTTCGAAGCTTTCCACTGGTAACCTCCATGAATGAAAATGGCAGAAAATGTAGTATGAATCTATTACCTTTTATTTCAAGTGTTTCTTGCAAGTTTTTAATCATTTCGGAAAACTATAATTGCGTATTTGAAGAGTTTTACCACAATTAGAGAGAGTTCCTACAACTATATACTCGAATCGTCAGCATTGTAACTTATCCACACAGAAAACGCCAGAGAAATTCGGCCTCCAATTATAAACATAAACAGTATAGTCCTCACTTCCAGTATTTCTACACAAATTTTGAGCTGTATAAACGTAATTCCTTATATTTGAAAGCAAATTCAAGTGAAAACGCTTCCTAAAGTAGCTGGAGTTGTAAATATTATCAGTTTTCTGGTCATTTCCAAACTTTCCACTGGTAACCTCCGTGATTGAAAATGGCAGGAAATGTAGTAAGAGCCTATATCCTTTTATTTCAAGTGTTTCTTACAAGTTTTTAATCATTTCGGGAAACTATAATTGCGTATTTGAAGAGTTTTACCACAATTAGAGAGAGTTCCCACAACTATATACTGGAATCGTCATCATTTTAACTGATTCCCACAGAAAACGCCAGAGAATTTCGGCCTCCAATTGTAAACATAAACAGTATAGTCCTTACTTACACTGTTTTTTAACAAATTTTGAGCTGAATAACCCTGAATTCCTAATATTTGAAACAAATTGAATTGGAAACGCTCCCTAAATTAATCGGAGTTGTAAATATTATCAGTTTTCTCGTCATTTCCAAGCTTTCCTCATGTAACCTCCGTGATTGAAAACGGCAGGAAATGTAGTAAGAACCTATTTCCTTTTATTTCAAGTGTTTCATACAAGTTTTTAATCATTTCGGGAAACTATAATTGCGTATTAAGAGTTTTACCACAATTAGAGAGAGTTCCTACAACTATATACTCGAATCGTCAGCATTGTAACTTATCCACTCAGAAAACGCCAGAGAAATTCGGCCTCCAATTGTAAACATAAACAGTATAGTCCTTACTTACAGTGTTTTAAACAAATTTTGAGCTGAATAACCCTGAATTCTTAATATTTGAAACAAATTGAATTGGAAACGCTCCCTAAATTAATCGGAGTTGTAAATATTATCAGTTTTCTGGTCATTTCCAAGCTTTCCACTGGTAACCTCCGTGATTGAAAATGGCAGGGAATGTAGTAAGAGCCTATATCCTTTTATTTCAAGTGTTTCTTACAAGTTTTTAATCATTTCGGGAAACAATAATTGCATATTTGAAGAGTTTTACCACAATTAGAGAGAGTTCCCACAACTATATACTCGAATCATCAGCATTTTAACTTATCCACACAGAAAACGCCAGAGAAATTCGGCCTCCAATTGTAAACATAAACAGTATAGTCCTCACTTACAGTCTTTCTACACAAGTTTTGAGCTGTATAAACCTAATTCCTAATATTTGAAAGGAAATTCAAGTGAATACGCTTCTAAAAAGTAGCCGGAGTTGTAAATATTATCAGTTTTCTGGTCATTTCCGAACTTTCCACTGGTAATCTCCGTGATTGAAAATGGCAGGAAATGTAGTAAGACCCTATTTCCTTATATTTCAAGTGTTTCTTACAAGTTTTTAATCATTTCGGGAAACTATAGTTGCGTATTTGAAGAGTTTGACCAGAATTAGAGAGTGTTCCTACAAGTATATACTGGAATCGTCATCATTTTAACTGATTCACACATAAAACGCCAGAGAAATTCGGCCTCCAATTGTAAACATAAACAGTATAGTCCTTACTTACAGTGTTTTTAAACAAATTTTGAGCTGAATAACCCTGAATTCCTAATATTTGAAACAAATTGAATTCAAAACGCTCCCTAAATTAATCGGAGTTGTAAATATTATCAGTTTTCTGGTCATTTCGAAGCTTTCCACTGGTAACCTCCATGAATGAAAATGGCAGAAAATGTAGTATGAATCTATTACCTTTTATTTCAAGTGTTTCTTACAAGTTTTTAATCATTTCGGGAAACTATAATTGCGTATTGAGAGTTTTACCACAATTAGAGAGATTTCCTACAACTATATACTCGAATCGTCAGCATTGTAACTTATCCACACAGAAAACGCCAGAGAAATTCGACTTCCAATTGTAAACATAAACAGTATGGTCCTTACTTACAGTGTTTTTAAACAAATTTTGAGCTGAATAACCCTGAATTCCTAATATTTGAAACAAATTGAATTCAAAACGCTCCCTAAATTAATCGGAGTTTTAAATATTATCAGTTTTCTGGTCATTTCCAAGCTTTCCTCTGGTAACCTCCATGAAGGAAAATGGCAGAAAATGTAGTATGAATCTATTACCTTTTATTTCAAGCGTTTCTTACAAGTTTTTAGTCATATCGGGAAACTATAATTGCGTATTTGAAGAGTTTTACCACAATTAGAGAGAGTTCCTACAACTATATACTCGAATCGTCAGCATTGTAACTTATCCACACAGAAAACGCCAGAGAAATTCGGCCTCCAATTATAAACATAAACAGTATAGTCCTCACTTCCAGTATTTCTACACAAATTTTGAGCTGTATAAACATAATTCCTTATATTTGAAAGCAAATTCAAGTGAAAACGCTTCCTAAAGTAGCTGGAGTTGTAAATATTATCAGTTTTCTGGTCATTTCCAAACTTTCCACTGGTAACCTCCGTGATTGAAAATGGCAGGAAATGTAGTAAGAGCCAATATCCTTTTATTTCAAGTGTTTCTTACAAGTTTTTATTCATTTCTGGAAACTATAATTGCGTATTTGAAGAGTTTGACCAGAATTAGACAGTGTTCCTACAACTATATACTGGAATCGTCAGCATTTTAACTGATTCACACAGAAAAAGCCAGATAAATTCGGCCTCCAATTGTAAACATAAACAGTATAGTCCTTACTTACAGTATTTCTAAACAAATTTTGAGCTGTATAAATCTAATTCCTAATATTTGAACGCAAATTCATGTGAAAACGCTTCCAAAAAGTAGCCGGAGTTGTAAATATTATCAGTTTTCTGGTCATTTCCGAACTTTCCACTGGTAACCTCCGTGATTGAAAATGGCAGGAAATGTAGTAAGAACCTATTTCCTTTTATTTACAGAGTTTCATACAAGTTTTTAATCATTTCTGGAAACTATAATTGCGTATTTGAAGAGTTTGACCAGAATTAGAGAGTGTTCCTATAAGTATATACTGGAATCGTCATCATTTTAACTGATTCACACAGAAAACGCCAGAGAAATTCGGCCTCCAATTGTAAACATAAACAGTATAGTCCTTACTTACAGTATTTTTAAACAAATTTTGATCTGAATAACCCTGAATTCCTAATATTTGAAACAAATTGAATTCAAAACGCTCCCTAAATTAATCGGAGTTGTAAATATTATCAGTTTTCTTGTCATTTCCAAGCTTTCCACTGGTAACCTCCATGAATGAAAATGGCAGAAAATGTAGTATGAATCTGTTACCTTTTATTTCAAGTGTTTCTTACAAGTTTTTAGTCATTTCGGGAAACTATAATTGCGTATTTGAAGAGTTTTACCACAATTAGAGAGAGTTCCTACAACTATATACTCGAATCGTCAGCATTGTAACTTATCCACACAGAAAACGCCAGAGAAATTCGGCCTCCAATTATAAACATAAACAGTATAGTCCTCACTTCCAGTATTTCTACACAAATTTTGAGCTGTATAAACCTAATTCCTTATATTTGAAAGCAAATTCAAGTGAAAACGCTTCCTAAAGTAGCTGGAGTTGTAAATATTATCAGTTTTCTGGTCATTTCCAAACTTTCCACTGGTAACCTCCGTGATTGAAAATGGCAGGAAATGTTTTAAGAGCCTATATCCTTTTATTTCAAGTGTTTCTTACAAGTTTTTAATCATTTCGGGAAACTATAATTGCGTATTTGAAGAGTTTTACCACAATTAGAGAGATTTCCCACAACTATATACTGGAATCGTCATCATTTTAACTGATTCACACAGAAAACCCCAGAGAAATTCGGCCTCCAATTGTAAACATAAACAGTATGGTCCTTACTTACAGTGTTTTTAAACAAATTTTGAGCTGAATAACCCTGAATTCCTAATATTTGAAACAAATTGAATTCAAAACGCTCCCTAAATTAATCGGAGTTTTAAATATTATCAGTTTTCTGGTCATTTCCAAGCTTTCCTCTGGTAACCTCCATGAAGGAAAATGGCAGAAAATGTAGTATGAATCTATTACCTTTTATTTCAAGCGTTTCTTACAAGTTTTTAGTCATTTCGGGAAACTATAATTGCGTATTTGAAGAGTTTTACCACAACTAGAGAGAGTTCCTACAACTATATACTCGAATCGTCAGCATTGTAACTTATACACACAGAAAACGCCAGAGAAATTCGGCCTCCAATTATAAACATAAACAGTATAGTCCTCACTTCCAGTATTTCTACACAAATTTTGAGCTGTATAAACCTAATTCCTTATATTTGAAAGCAAATTCATGTGAAAACGCTTCCTAAAGTAGCTGGAGTTGTAAATATTATCAGTTTTCTGGTCATTTCCAAACTTTCCGCTGGTAACCTCCGTGATTGAAAATGGCAGGAAATGTAGTAAGAGCCTATATCCTTTTATTTCAAGTGTTTCTTACAAGTTTTTAATCATTTCTGGAAACTATAATTGCGTATTTGAAGAGTTTTACCACAATTAGAGAGAGTTCCCACAACTATATACTGGAATCATCATCAATTTAACTGATTAACACAGAAAACGCCAGAGAAATTCGGCCTCCAATTGTAAACATAAACAGTATAGTCCTTACTTACAGTGTTTCTAAAATTTTGAGCTGAATAATCCTGATTTCCTAATATTTGAAACAAATTGAATTCAAAACGCTTCCTAAATTAATCGGAGTTTTAAATATTATCAGTATTCTGGTCATTTCCAAGCTTTCCTGAGGTAACCTCCATGAATGAAAATGGCAGAAAATGTAGTATGAATCTATTACCTTTTATTTCAAGTGTTTCTTACAAGTTTTTAATCATTTCGGGAAACTATAATTGCTTATTTGAAGAGTTTTACCACAACTAGAGAGAGTTCCTCCAACTATATACTCGAATCGTCAGCATTGTAACTTATCCACACAAAAAACGCCAGAGAATTTAAGCCTCCAATTATAAACATAAACAGTATAGTCCTCACTTCCAGTATTTCTACACAAATTTTGAGCTGTATAAACCTAATTCCTTATATTTGAAAGCAAATTCAAGTGAAAACGCTTCCTAAAGTAGCTGGAGTTGTATATATTATCAGTTTTCTGGTCATTTCCAAACTTTCCACTGGTAACCTCCGTGATTGAAAATGGCAGGAAATGTAGTAAGAGCCTATATCCTTTTATTTCAAGTGTTTCTTACAAGTTTTTATTCATTTCTGGAAACTATAATTGCGTATTTGAAAAGTTTGACCAGAATTAGACAGTGTTCCTACAACTATATACTGGAATCGTCAGCATTTTAACTGATTCACACAGAAAAAGCCAGATAAATTCGGCCTCCAATTGTAAACATAAACAGTATAGTCCTTACTTACAGTGTTTCTAAACAAATTTTGAGCTGTATAAATCTAATTCCTAATATTTGAACGCAAATTCATGTGAAAACGCTTCCAAAAAGTAGCCGGAGTTGTAAATATTATCAGTTTTCTGGTCATTTCCGAACTTTCCACTGGTAACCTCCGTGATTGAAAATGGCAGGAAATGTAGTAAGAACCTATTTCCTTTTATTTAAAGTGTTTCATACAAGTTTTTAATCATTTCTGGAAACTATAATTGCGTATTTGAAGAGTTTGACCAGAATTAGAGAGTGTTCCTACAAGTATATACTCGAATCGTCATCATTGTAACTGATTCACACAGAAAACGCCAAAGAAATTCGGCCTCCAATTGTAAACATAAACAGTATAGTCCTTACTTACAGTGTTTTTAAACAAATTTTGAGCTGAATAACCCTGAATTCCTAATATTTGAAACAAATTGAATTCAAAACGCTCCCTAAATTAATCGGAGTTGTAAATATTATCAGTTTTCTGGTCATTTCCAAACTTTCCACTGGTAATCTGCGTGATTGAAAATGGCAGGAAATGTAGTAAGAGCCTATATCCTTTTATTTCAAGTGTTTCTTACAAGTTTTTAATCAATTCGGGAAGCTATAATTGCTTATTTGAAGAGTTTTACCCCAATTAGTGAGAGTTCCTACAACTATATACTCGAATTGTCAGCATTGTAACTTATCCACACATGAAACGCTAGAGAAATTCGGCCTCCAATTATAAACATAAAGAGTATAGTCCTCACTTACAGTCTCTCTACACAAGTTTTGAGCTGTATAAACCTAATTCCTAATATTTGAATGCAAATTCAAGTGAAAACGCTTCCTAAAGTAGCTGGAGTTGTAAATATTATCAGTATTCTGGTCATTTCCGAACTTTCCACTGGTAACCTCCGTGATTGAAAATGGCTGGAATGTAGTAAGAACCTATTTCCTTTTATTTCAATTGTTTCTTACAAGTTTTTAATCATTTCTGGAAACTATAATTGCGTATTTGAAGAGTTTGACCAGAATTAGAGAGTGTTCCTACAAGTATGTACTGGAATCGTCATCATTTTAACTGATTCACAGATAAAACGCCAGAGAAATTCGGCCTCCAATTGTAAACATAAACAGTATAGTCCTTACTGACAGTGTTTTTAAACAAATTTTGAGCAGTATATGCCTGAATTCCTAATATTTGAAAGAAAATTTAATTGAAAACGGTCCCTAAAGTAACCGGAGTTGTAAATATTATCAGTTTTCTGGTCATTTCCAAGCTTTCCACTGGTAAACTCCATGAATGAAAATGGCAGAAAATGTAGTATGAATCTATTTCCTTTTATTTCAAGTGTTTCTTACAAGTTTTTAATCATTTCTGGAAACTATAATTGTGTATTTGAAGAGTTTGACCAGAATTAGAGAGTGTTCCGACAACTATATACTGGAATCGTCAGCATTTTAACTGATTCACACAGAAAACGCCAGAGAAGTTCGGCCTCCAATTGTAAACATAAATAGTATAGACCTTACTTACATTGTTTCTAAACAAATTTTGAGCTTTACAAATCTAATTCCTAATATTTGAAAGCAAATTCATGTGAAAACGCTTCCAAAAAGTAGCCGGAGTTGTAAATATTATCAGTTTTCTGGTCATTTCCGAACTTTCCACTGGTAACCTCCGTGATTGAAAATGGCAGGATATGTAGTAAGAACCTATTTCCTTTTATTTCAAGTGTATCTTACAAGTTTTTAATCATTTCTGGAAACTATAATTGCGTATTTGAAGAGTTTGACCAGAATTAGAGGGTTTCCTACAACTATATACTAGAATCGTCAGCATTTTAACTGATTCAAACAGAAAACACCAGAAGAAATTCGGCCTCTAATTGTAAACATAAACAGTATAGTCCTTACTTACAGTGTTTTTAAACACATTTTGAGCAGAATAACCCTGAATTCCTAATATTTGAAAGAAAATTGAATTGAAAACGCTCCCTAAAGTAACCGGATTTGTAAATATTATCAGTTTTCTGGTCATTTCCAAGCTTTCCCCTGGTAACCTCCATGAATGAAAATGGCAGAAAATGTAGTATGAATCTATTACCTTTTATTTCAAGTGTTTCTGACAAGTTTTTAATCAATTCGGGAAGCTATAATTGCGTATTTGAAGAGTTTTACCACAATTAGAGAGAGTTCCTACAACTATATACTCGAATCGTCAGCATTGTAACTTATCCAAACAGAAAACCCCAGAGAAATTCGGCCTCCAATTATAAACATAAACAGTATAGTCCTCACTTCCAGTATTTCTACACAAATTTTGAGCTGTATAAACCTAATTCCTTATATTTGAAAGCAAATTCAAGTGAAAACGCTTCCTAAAGTAGGTGGAGTTGTAAATATTATCAGTTTTCTGGTCATTTCCAAACTTTCCACTGGTAACCTCCGTGATTGAAAATGGCAGGAAATGTAGTAAGAACCTATTTCCTTTTATTTAAAGTGTTTCATACAAGTTTTTAATCATTTCTGGAAACTATAATTGCGTATTTGAAGAGTTTGACCAGAATTAGAGAGTGTTCCTACAAGTATATACTCGAATCGTCATCATTGTAACTGATTCACACAGAAAACGCCAGAGAAATTCGGCCTCCAATTGTAAACATAAACAGTATAGTCCTTACTTACAGTGTTTTTAAACAAATTTTTAGCTGAATAACCCTGAATTCCTAATATTTGAAACAAATTGAATTCAAAACGCTCCCTAAATTAATCGGAGTTGTAAATATTATCAGATTTCTGGTCATTTCCAAGCTTTCCACTGGTAACCTCCATGAATGAAAATGGCAGAAAATGTAGTATGAATCTATTACCTTTTATTTCAAGTGTTTCTTACAAGTTTTTAATCATTTGGGGAAACTATAATTGCGTATTTGAAGGGTTTTACCACAATTAGAGAGAGTTCCTACAACTATATACTCGAATCGTCAGCATTGTAACATATCCACACAGAAAACGCCAGAGAAATTCGGCCTCCAATTATAAACATAAACAGTATAGTCCTCACTTCCAGTATTTCTACGCAAATTTTGAGCTGTATTAACCTAATTCCTTATATTTGAAAGCTAATTCAAGTGAAAACGCTTCCTAAAGTAGCTGGAGTTGTAAATATTATCAGTTTTCTGGTCATTTACAAACTTTCCACTGGTAATCTGCGTGATTGAAAATGGCAGGAAATGTAGTAAGAGCCTATATCCTTTTATTTCAAGTGTTTCTTACAAGTTTTTAATCAATTCGGGAAGCTATAATTGCTTATTTGAAGAGTTTTACCCCAATTAGTGAGAGTTCCTACAACTATATACTCGAATTGTCAGCATTGTAACTTATCCACACAGAAAACGCCAGAGAAATTCGGCCTCCAATTATAAACATAAACAGTATAGTCCTCACTTCCAGTCTTTCTACACAAGTTTTGAGCTGTATAAACCTAATTCCTAATATTTGAACGCAAATTCAAGTGAAAACGCTTCCAAAATTAGCCGGAGTTGTAAATATTATCAGTTTTCTGGTCATTTCGAACTTTCCACTGGTAAACTCCGTGATTGAAAATGGCAGAATATGTAGTAAGGATCTATATCCTTTTTTTTCAAGTGTATCTTACAAGTTTTTAATCATTTCTGGAAACTATAATTGCGTATTTGAAGAGTTTGACCAGAATTAGAGGGTGTTCCTACAACTCTATACTGGAATCGTCAGCATTTTAACTGATTCACAGATAAAACGCCAGAGAAATTCGGCCTCCAATTGTAAACATAAACAGTATAGTCCTTACTTACAGTGTTTTTAAACAAATTTTGAGCAGTATATGCCTGAATTCCTAATATTTGAAAGCAAATTGAATTGAAAACGCTCCCTAATGTAACCGGAGTTGTAAATATTATCATTTTTCTGGTCATTTCCAAGCTTTCCACTGGTAACCTCCATGAATGAAAATGGCAGAAAATGTAGTATGAATCTATTTCCTTTTATTTCAAGTGTTTCTTACAAGTCTGTAATCATTTCGGGAAACTATAATTGCGTATTTGAAGAGTTTTACCACAATTAGAGAGAGTTCCTACAAGTATATACTGGAATCTTCAGAATTGTAACTTATCCACACATGAAACGCTAGAGAAATTCGGCCTCCAATTATAAACATAAAGAGTATAGTCCTCACTTACAGTCTCTCTACACAAGTTTTGAGCTGTATAAACCTAATTCCTAATATTTGAATGCAAATTCAAGTGAAAACGCTTCCTAAAGTAGCTGGAGTTGTAAATATTATCAGTATTCTGGTCATTTCCGAACTTTCCACTGGTAACCTCCGTGATTGAAAATGGCTGGAATGTAGTAAGAACCTATTTCCTTTTATTTCAATTGTTTCTTACAAGTTTTTAATCATTTCTGGAAACTATAATTGCGTATTTGAAGAGTTTGACCAGAATTAGAGAGTGTTCCTACAAGTATGTACTGGAATCGTCATCATTTTAACTGATTCACAGATAAAACGCCAGAGAAATTCGGCCTCCAATTGTAAACATAAACAGTATAGTCCTTACTTACAGTGTTTTTAAACAAATTTTGAGCAGTATATGCCTGAATTCCTAATATTTGAAAGAAAATTTAATTGAAAACGGTCCCTAAAGTAACCGGAGTTGTAAATATTATCAGTTTTCTGGTCATTTCCAAGCTTTCCACTGGTAAACTCCATGAATGAAAATGGCAGAAAATGTAGTATGAATCTATTACCTTTTATTTCAAGTGTTTCTTACAAGTTTTTAGTCATTTCGGGAAACTATAATTGCGTATTTGAAGAGTTTTACCACAATTAGAGAGAGTTCCTACAACTATATACTCGAATCGTCAGCATTGTAACATATCCACACAGAAAACGCCAGAGAAATTCGGCCTCCAATTATAAACATAAACAGTATAGTCCTCACTTCCAGTATTTCTACACAAATTTTGAGCTGTATTAACCTAATTCCTTATATTTGAAAGCTAATTCAAGTGAAAACGCTTCCTAAAGTAGCTGGAGTTGTAAATATTATCAGTTTTCTGGTCATTTACAAACTTTCCACTGGTAATCTGCGTGATTGAAAATGGCAGGAAATGTAGTAAGAGCCTATATCCTTTTATTTCAAGTGTTTCTTACAAGTTTTTAATCAATTCGGGAAGCTATAATTGCTTATTTGAAGAGTTTTACCCCAATTAGTGAGAGTTCCTACAACTATATACTCGAATTGTCAGCATTGTAACTTATCCACACATGAAACGCTAGAGAAATTCGGCCTCCAATTATAAACATAAAGAGTATAGTCCTCACTTACAGTCTCTCTACACAAGTTTTGAGCTGTATAAACCTAATTCCTAATATTTGAATGCAAATTCAAGTGAAAACGCTTCCTAAAGTAGCTGGAGTTGTAAATATTATCAGTATTCTGGTCATTTCCGAACTTTCCACTGGTAACCTCCGTGATTGAAAATGGCTGGAATGTAGTAAGAACCTATTTCCTTTTATTTCAATTGTTTCTTACAAGTTTTTAATCATTTCTGGAAACTATAATTGCGTATTTGAAGAGTTTGA
This sequence comes from Myotis daubentonii, assembly GCF_963259705.1. Classification (NCBI taxonomy): domain Eukaryota; kingdom Metazoa; phylum Chordata; class Mammalia; order Chiroptera; family Vespertilionidae; genus Myotis; species Myotis daubentonii. Next base: position 80,087,812 of record NC_081861.1, on the reverse strand, counting down.
CCAGAATTAGAGAGTGTTCCTACAAGTATGTACTGGAATCGTCATCATTTTAACTGATTCACAGATAAAACGCCAGAGAAATTCGGCCTCCAATTGTAAACATAAACAGTATAGTCCTTACTTACAGTGTTTTTAAACAAATTTTGAGCAGTATATGCCTGAATTCCTAATATTTGAAAGAAAATTTAATTGAAAACGGTCCCTAAAGTAACCGGAGTTGTAAATATTATCAGTTTTCTGGTCATTTCCAAGCTTTCCACTGGTAAACTCCATGAATGAAAATGGCAGAAAATGTAGTATGAATCTATTTCCTTTTATTTCAAGTGTTTCTTACAAGTTTTTAATCATTTCTGGAAACTATAATTGTGTATTTGAAGAGTTTGACCAGAATTAGAGAGTGTTCCGACAACTATATACTGGAATCGTCAGCATTTTAACTGATTCACACAGAAAACGCCAGAGAAGTTCGGCCTCCAATTGTAAACATAAATAGTATAGACCTTACTTACATTGTTTCTAAACAAATTTTGAGCTTTACAAATCTAATTCCTAATATTTGAAAGCAAATTCATGTGAAAACGCTTCCAAAAAGTAGCCGGAGTTGTAAATATTATCAGTTTTCTGGTCATTTCCGAACTTTCCACTGGTAATCTCCGTGATTGAAAATGGCAGGAAATGTAGTAAGAACCTATTTCCTTTTATTTCAAGTGTTTCTTACAAGTTTTTAATCATTTCTGGAAACTATAATTGCGAATTTGAAGAGTTTGACCAGAATTAGAGAGTGTTCCTACAAGTATATACTGGAATCGTCATCATTTTAACTGATTCACACAGAATACGTCAGAGAAATTCGGCCTCCAATTGTAAACATAAACAGTATAGTCCTTACTTACAGTGTTTTTAAACAAATTTTGAGCTGAATAACCCTGAATTCCTAATATTTCAAACAAATTGAATTCAAAACGCTCCCTAAATTAATCGGAGTTGTAAATATTATCAGTTTTCTGGTCATTTCCAATCTTTCCACTGGTAACCTCCATGAATGAAAATGGCAGAAAATGTAGTACGAATCTATTACCTTTTATTTCAAGTGTTCCTTACAAGTTTTTAATCATTTCGGGAAACTATAATTGCGTATTTGAAGAGTTTTGCCACAATTAGAGAGAGTTCCACAACTATATACTGGAATCATTATCATTTTAACTGATTCACACAGAAAACGCCAGAGAAATTTGGCCTTCAATTGTAAACATAAACAGTATAGTCCTTACTTACAGTGTTTCTAAACAAATTTTGAGCTGTATAAATCTAATTCCTAATATTTGAAAGCAAATTCATGTGAAAACGCTTCCAAAAAGTAGCCGGAGTTGTAAATATTATTAGTTTTCTGGTCATTTCCGACCTTTCCACTGGTAACCTCCGTGATTGAAAATGGCATGAAATGTAGTAAGAACCTATTTCCTTTTATTTCAAGTGTTTCTTACAAGTTTTTAATCATTTCGGGAAACTATAATTGCGTATTTGAAGAGTTTGACCAGAATTAGAGAGTGTTCCTACAAGTATATACTGGAATCGTCATCATTTTAACTGATTCACACAGAAAACGCCAGAGAAATTTGGCCTCCAATTGTAAACATAAACAGTATAGTCCTTACTTACAGTGTTTTTAAACAAATTTTGAGCTGAATAACCCTGAATTCCTAATATTTGAAACAAATTGAATTCAAAACGCTCCCTAAATTAATCGGAGTTGTAAATATTATCAGTTTTCTGGTCATTTCGAAGCTTTCCACTGGTAACCTCCATGAATGAAAATGGCAGAAAATGTAGTATGAATCTATTACCTTTTATTTCAAGTGTTTCTTGCAAGTTTTTAATCATTTCGGAAAACTATAATTGCGTATTTGAAGAGTTTTACCACAATTAGAGAGAGTTCCTACAACTATATACTCGAATCGTCAGCATTGTAACTTATCCACACAGAAAACGCCAGAGAAATTCGGCCTCCAATTATAAACATAAACAGTATAGTCCTCACTTCCAGTATTTCTACACAAATTTTGAGCTGTATAAACGTAATTCCTTATATTTGAAAGCAAATTCAAGTGAAAACGCTTCCTAAAGTAGCTGGAGTTGTAAATATTATCAGTTTTCTGGTCATTTCCAAACTTTCCACTGGTAACCTCCGTGATTGAAAATGGCAGGAAATGTAGTAAGAGCCTATATCCTTTTATTTCAAGTGTTTCTTACAAGTTTTTAATCATTTCGGGAAACTATAATTGCGTATTTGAAGAGTTTTACCACAATTAGAGAGAGTTCCCACAACTATATACTGGAATCGTCATCATTTTAACTGATTCCCACAGAAAACGCCAGAGAATTTCGGCCTCCAATTGTAAACATAAACAGTATAGTCCTTACTTACACTGTTTTTTAACAAATTTTGAGCTGAATAACCCTGAATTCCTAATATTTGAAACAAATTGAATTGGAAACGCTCCCTAAATTAATCGGAGTTGTAAATATTATCAGTTTTCTCGTCATTTCCAAGCTTTCCTCATGTAACCTCCGTGATTGAAAACGGCAGGAAATGTAGTAAGAACCTATTTCCTTTTATTTCAAGTGTTTCATACAAGTTTTTAATCATTTCGGGAAACTATAATTGCGTATTAAGAGTTTTACCACAATTAGAGAGAGTTCCTACAACTATATACTCGAATCGTCAGCATTGTAACTTATCCACTCAGAAAACGCCAGAGAAATTCGGCCTCCAATTGTAAACATAAACAGTATAGTCCTTACTTACAGTGTTTTAAACAAATTTTGAGCTGAATAACCCTGAATTCTTAATATTTGAAACAAATTGAATTGGAAACGCTCCCTAAATTAATCGGAGTTGTAAATATTATCAGTTTTCTGGTCATTTCCAAGCTTTCCACTGGTAACCTCCGTGATTGAAAATGGCAGGGAATGTAGTAAGAGCCTATATCCTTTTATTTCAAGTGTTTCTTACAAGTTTTTAATCATTTCGGGAAACAATAATTGCATATTTGAAGAGTTTTACCACAATTAGAGAGAGTTCCCACAACTATATACTCGAATCATCAGCATTTTAACTTATCCACACAGAAAACGCCAGAGAAATTCGGCCTCCAATTGTAAACATAAACAGTATAGTCCTCACTTACAGTCTTTCTACACAAGTTTTGAGCTGTATAAACCTAATTCCTAATATTTGAAAGGAAATTCAAGTGAATACGCTTCTAAAAAGTAGCCGGAGTTGTAAATATTATCAGTTTTCTGGTCATTTCCGAACTTTCCACTGGTAATCTCCGTGATTGAAAATGGCAGGAAATGTAGTAAGACCCTATTTCCTTATATTTCAAGTGTTTCTTACAAGTTTTTAATCATTTCGGGAAACTATAGTTGCGTATTTGAAGAGTTTGACCAGAATTAGAGAGTGTTCCTACAAGTATATACTGGAATCGTCATCATTTTAACTGATTCACACATAAAACGCCAGAGAAATTCGGCCTCCAATTGTAAACATAAACAGTATAGTCCTTACTTACAGTGTTTTTAAACAAATTTTGAGCTGAATAACCCTGAATTCCTAATATTTGAAACAAATTGAATTCAAAACGCTCCCTAAATTAATCGGAGTTGTAAATATTATCAGTTTTCTGGTCATTTCGAAGCTTTCCACTGGTAACCTCCATGAATGAAAATGGCAGAAAATGTAGTATGAATCTATTACCTTTTATTTCAAGTGTTTCTTACAAGTTTTTAATCATTTCGGGAAACTATAATTGCGTATTGAGAGTTTTACCACAATTAGAGAGATTTCCTACAACTATATACTCGAATCGTCAGCATTGTAACTTATCCACACAGAAAACGCCAGAGAAATTCGACTTCCAATTGTAAACATAAACAGTATGGTCCTTACTTACAGTGTTTTTAAACAAATTTTGAGCTGAATAACCCTGAATTCCTAATATTTGAAACAAATTGAATTCAAAACGCTCCCTAAATTAATCGGAGTTTTAAATATTATCAGTTTTCTGGTCATTTCCAAGCTTTCCTCTGGTAACCTCCATGAAGGAAAATGGCAGAAAATGTAGTATGAATCTATTACCTTTTATTTCAAGCGTTTCTTACAAGTTTTTAGTCATATCGGGAAACTATAATTGCGTATTTGAAGAGTTTTACCACAATTAGAGAGAGTTCCTACAACTATATACTCGAATCGTCAGCATTGTAACTTATCCACACAGAAAACGCCAGAGAAATTCGGCCTCCAATTATAAACATAAACAGTATAGTCCTCACTTCCAGTATTTCTACACAAATTTTGAGCTGTATAAACATAATTCCTTATATTTGAAAGCAAATTCAAGTGAAAACGCTTCCTAAAGTAGCTGGAGTTGTAAATATTATCAGTTTTCTGGTCATTTCCAAACTTTCCACTGGTAACCTCCGTGATTGAAAATGGCAGGAAATGTAGTAAGAGCCAATATCCTTTTATTTCAAGTGTTTCTTACAAGTTTTTATTCATTTCTGGAAACTATAATTGCGTATTTGAAGAGTTTGACCAGAATTAGACAGTGTTCCTACAACTATATACTGGAATCGTCAGCATTTTAACTGATTCACACAGAAAAAGCCAGATAAATTCGGCCTCCAATTGTAAACATAAACAGTATAGTCCTTACTTACAGTGTTTCTAAACAAATTTTGAGCTGTATAAATCTAATTCCTAATATTTGAACGCAAATTCATGTGAAAACGCTTCCAAAAAGTAGCCGGAGTTGTAAATATTATCAGTTTTCTGGTCATTTCCGAACTTTCCACTGGTAACCTCCGTGATTGAAAATGGCAGGAAATGTAGTAAGAACCTATTTCCTTTTATTTACAGAGTTTCATACAAGTTTTTAATCATTTCTGGAAACTATAATTGCGTATTTGAAGAGTTTGACCAGAATTAGAGAGTGTTCCTATAAGTATATACTGGAATCGTCATCATTTTAACTGATTCACACAGAAAACGCCAGAGAAATTCGGCCTCCAATTGTAAACATAAACAGTATAGTCCTTACTTACAGTATTTTTAAACAAATTTTGATCTGAATAACCCTGAATTCCTAATATTTGAAACAAATTGAATTCAAAACGCTCCCTAAATTAATCGGAGTTGTAAATATTATCAGTTTTCTTGTCATTTCCAAGCTTTCCACTGGTAACCTCCATGAATGAAAATGGCAGAAAATGTAGTATGAATCTGTTACCTTTTATTTCAAGTGTTTCTTACAAGTTTTTAGTCATTTCGGGAAACTATAATTGCGTATTTGAAGAGTTTTACCACAATTAGAGAGAGTTCCTACAACTATATACTCGAATCGTCAGCATTGTAACTTATCCACACAGAAAACGCCAGAGAAATTCGGCCTCCAATTATAAACATAAACAGTATAGTCCTCACTTCCAGTATTTCTACACAAATTTTGAGCTGTATAAACCTAATTCCTTATATTTGAAAGCAAATTCAAGTGAAAACGCTTCCTAAAGTAGCTGGAGTTGTAAATATTATCAGTTTTCTGGTCATTTCCAAACTTTCCACTGGTAACCTCCGTGATTGAAAATGGCAGGAAATGTTGTAAGAGCCTATATCCTTTTATTTCAAGTGTTTCTTACAAGTTTTTAATCATTTCGGGAAACTATAATTGCGTATTTGAAGAGTTTGACCAGAATTAGAGAGTGTTCCTACAAGTATATACTGGAATCGTCATCATTTTAACTGATTCACACAGAAAACCCCAGAGAAATTCGGCCTCCAATTGTAAACATAAACAGTATAGTCCTTACTTACAGTGTTTTTAAACAAATTTTGAGCTGAATAACCCTGAATTCCTAATATTTGAAACAAATTGAATTCAAAACGCTCCCTAAATTAATCGGAGTTGTAAATATTATCAGTTTTCTGGTCATTTCGAAGCTTTCCACTGGTAACCTCCATGAATGAAAATGGCAGAAAATGTAGTATGAATCTATTACCTTTTATTTCAAGTGTTTCTTGCAAGTTTTTAATCATTTCGGAAAACTATAATTGCGTATTTGAAGAGTTTTACCACAATTAGAGAGAGTTCCTACAACTATATACTCGAATCGTCAGCATTGTAACTTATCCACACAGAAAACGCCAGAGAAATTCGGCCTCCAATTATAAACATAAACAGTATAGTCCTCACTTCCAGTATTTCTACACAAATTTTGAGCTGTATAAACGTAATTCCTTATATTTGAAAGCAAATTCAAGTGAAAACGCTTCCTAAAGTAGCTGGAGTTGTAAATATTATCAGTTTTCTGGTCATTTCCAAACTTTCCACTGGTAACCTCCGTGATTGAAAATGGCAGGAAATGTAGTAAGAGCCTATATCCTTTTATTTCAAGTGTTTCTTACAAGTTTTTAATCATTTCGGGAAACTATAATTGCGTATTTGAAGAGTTTTACCACAATTAGAGAGAGTTCCCACAACTATATACTGGAATCGTCATCATTTTAACTGATTCCCACAGAAAACGCCAGAGAATTTCGGCCTCCAATTGTAAACATAAACAGTATAGTCCTTACTTACACTGTTTTTTAACAAATTTTGAGCTGAATAACCCTGAATTCCTAATATTTGAAACAAATTGAATTGGAAACGCTCCCTAAATTAATCGGAGTTGTAAATATTATCAGTTTTCTCGTCATTTCCAAGCTTTCCTCATGTAACCTCCGTGATTGAAAACGGCAGGAAATGTAGTAAGAACCTATTTCCTTTTATTTCAAGTGTTTCATACAAGTTTTTAATCATTTCGGGAAACTATAATTGCGTATTAAGAGTTTTACCACAATTAGAGAGAGTTCCTACAACTATATACTCGAATCGTCAGCATTGTAACTTATCCACTCAGAAAACGCCAGAGAAATTCGGCCTCCAATTGTAAACATAAACAGTATAGTCCTTACTTACAGTGTTTTAAACAAATTTTGAGCTGAATAACCCTGAATTCTTAATATTTGAAACAAATTGAATTGGAAACGCTCCCTAAATTAATCGGAGTTGTAAATATTATCAGTTTTCTGGTCATTTCCAAGCTTTCCACTGGTAACCTCCGTGATTGAAAATGGCAGGGAATGTAGTAAGAGCCTATATCCTTTTATTTCAAGTGTTTCTTACAAGTTTTTAATCATTTCGGGAAACAATAATTGCATATTTGAAGAGTTTTACCACAATTAGAGAGAGTTCCCACAACTATATACTCGAATCATCAGCATTTTAACTTATCCACACAGAAAACGCCAGAGAAATTCGGCCTCCAATTGTAAACATAAACAGTATAGTCCTCACTTACAGTCTTTCTACACAAGTTTTGAGCTGTATAAACCTAATTCCTAATATTTGAAAGGAAATTCAAGTGAATACGCTTCTAAAAAGTTGCCGGAGTTGTAAATATTATCAGTTTTCTGGTCATTTCCGAACTTTCCACTGGTAATCTCCGTGATTGAAAATGGCAGGAAATGTAGTAAGACCCTATTTCCTTATATTTCAAGTGTTTCTTACAAGTTTTTAATCATTTCGGGAAACTATAGTTGCGTATTTGAAGAGTTTGACCAGAATTAGAGAGTGTTCCTACAAGTATATACTGGAATCGTCATCATTTTAACTGATTCACACATAAAACGCCAGAGAAATTCGGCCTCCAATTGTAAACATAAACAGTATAGTCCTTACTTACAGTGTTTTTAAACAAATTTTGAGCTGAATAACCCTGAATTCCTAATATTTGAAACAAATTGAATTCAAAACGCTCCCTAAATTAATCGGAGTTGTAAATATTATCAGTTTTCTGGTCATTTCGAAGCTTTCCACTGGTAACCTCCATGAATGAAAATGGCAGAAAATGTAGTATGAATCTATTACCTTTTATTTCAAGTGTTTCTTACAAGTTTTTAATCATTTCGGGAAACTATAATTGCGTATTGAGAGTTTTACCACAATTAGAGAGATTTCCTACAACTATATACTCGAATCGTCAGCATTGTAACTTATCCACACAGAAAACGCCAGAGAAATTCGACTTCCAATTGTAAACATAAACAGTATGGTCCTTACTTACAGTGTTTTTAAACAAATTTTGAGCTGAATAACCCTGAATTCCTAATATTTGAAACAAATTGAATTCAAAACGCTCCCTAAATTAATCGGAGTTTTAAATATTATCAGTTTTCTGGTCATTTCCAAGCTTTCCTCTGGTAACCTCCATGAAGGAAAATGGCAGAAAATGTAGTATGAATCTATTACCTTTTATTTCAAGCGTTTCTTACAAGTTTTTAGTCATATCGGGAAACTATAATTGCGTATTTGAAGAGTTTTACCACAATTAGAGAGAGTTCCTACAACTATATACTCGAATCGTCAGCATTGTAACTTATCCACACAGAAAACGCCAGAGAAATTCGGCCTCCAATTATAAACATAAACAGTATAGTCCTCACTTCCAGTATTTCTACACAAATTTTGAGCTGTATAAACATAATTCCTTATATTTGAAAGCAAATTCAAGTGAAAACGCTTCCTAAAGTAGCTGGAGTTGTAAATATTATCAGTTTTCTGGTCATTTCCAAACTTTCCACTGGTAACCTCCGTGATTGAAAATGGCAGGAAATGTAGTAAGAGCCAATATCCTTTTATTTCAAGTGTTTCTTACAAGTTTTTATTCATTTCTGGAAACTATAATTGCGTATTTGAAGAGTTTGACCAGAATTAGACAGTGTTCCTACAACTATATACTGGAATCGTCAGCATTTTAACTGATTCACACAGAAAAAGCCAGATAAATTCGGCCTCCAATTGTAAACATAAACAGTATAGTCCTTACTTACAGTGTTTCTAAACAAATTTTGAGCTGTATAAATCTAATTCCTAATATTTGAACGCAAATTCATGTGAAAACGCTTCCAAAAAGTAGCCGGAGTTGTAAATATTATCAGTTTTCTGGTCATTTCCGAACTTTCCACTGGTAACCTCCGTGATTGAAAATGGCAGGAAATGTAGTAAGAACCTATTTCCTTTTATTTACAGAGTTTCATACAAGTTTTTAATCATTTCTGGAAACTATAATTGCGTATTTGAAGAGTTTGACCAGAATTAGAGAGTGTTCCTATAAGTATATACTGGAATCGTCATCATTTTAACTGATTCACACAGAAAACGCCAGAGAAATTCGGCCTCCAATTGTAAACATAAACAGTATAGTCCTTACTTACAGTATTTTTAAACAAATTTTGATCTGAATAACCCTGAATTCCTAATATTTGAAACAAATTGAATTCAAAACGCTCCCTAAATTAATCGGAGTTGTAAATATTATCAGTTTTCTTGTCATTTCCAAGCTTTCCACTGGTAACCTCCATGAATGAAAATGGCAGAAAATGTAGTATGAATCTGTTACCTTTTATTTCAAGTGTTTCTTACAAGTTTTTAGTCATTTCGGGAAACTATAATTGCGTATTTGAAGAGTTTTACCACAATTAGAGAGAGTTCCTACAACTATATACTCGAATCGTCAGCATTGTAACTTATCCACACAGAAAACGCCAGAGAAATTCGGCCTCCAATTATAAACATAAACAGTATAGTCCTCACTTCCAGTATTTCTACACAAATTTTGAGCTGTATAAACCTAATTCCTTATATTTGAAAGCAAATTCAAGTGAAAACGCTTCCTAAAGTAGCTGGAGTTGTAAATATTATCAGTTTTCTGGTCATTTCCAAACTTTCCACTGGTAACCTCCGTGATTGAAAATGGCAGGAAATGTTGTAAGAGCCTATATCCTTTTATTTCAAGTGTTTCTTACAAGTTTTTAATCATTTCGGGAAACTATAATTGCGTATTTGAAGAGTTTTACCACAATTAGAGAGATTTCCCACAACTATATACTGGAATCGTCATCATTTTAACTGATTCACACAGAAAACCCCAGAGAAATTCGGCCTCCAATTGTAAACATAAACAGTATGGTCCTTACTTACAGTGTTTTTAAACAAATTTTGAGCTGAATAACCCTGAATTCCTAATATTTGAAACAAATTGAATTCAAAACGCTCCCTAAATTAATCGGAGTTTTAAATATTATCAGTTTTCTGGTCATTTCCAAGCTTTCCTCTGGTAACCTCCATGAAGGAAAATGGCAGAAAATGTAGTATGAATCTATTACCTTTTATTTCAAGCGTTTCTTACAAGTTTTTAGTCATTTCGGGAAACTATAATTGCGTATTTGAAGAGTTTTACCACAACTAGAGAGAGTTCCTACAACTATATACTCGAATCGTCAGCATTGTAACTTATACACACAGAAAACGCCAGAGAAATTCGGCCTCCAATTATAAACATAAACAGTATAGTCCTCACTTCCAGTATTTCTACACAAATTTTGAGCTGTATAAACCTAATTCCTTATATTTGAAAGCAAATTCATGTGAAAACGCTTCCTAAAGTAGCTGGAGTTGTAAATATTATCAGTTTTCTGGTCATTTCCAAACTTTCCGCTGGTAACCTCCGTGATTGAAAATGGCAGGAAATGTAGTAAGAGCCTATATCCTTTTATTTCAAGTGTTTCTTACAAGTTTTTAATCATTTCTGGAAACTATAATTGCGTATTTGAAGAGTTTTACCACAATTAGAGAGAGTTCCCACAACTATATACTGGAATCATCATCAATTTAACTGATTAACACAGAAAACGCCAGAGAAATTCGGCCTCCAATTGTAAACATAAACAGTATAGTCCTTACTTACAGTGTTTCTAAAATTTTGAGCTGAATAATCCTGATTTCCTAATATTTGAAACAAATTGAATTCAAAACGCTTCCTAAATTAATCGGAGTTTTAAATATTATCAGTATTCTGGTCATTTCCAAGCTTTCCTGAGGTAACCTCCATGAATGAAAATGGCAGAAAATGTAGTATGAATCTATTACCTTTTATTTCAAGTGTTTCTTACAAGTTTTTAATCATTTCGGGAAACTATAATTGCTTATTTGAAGAGTTTTACCACAACTAGAGAGAGTTCCTCCAACTATATACTCGAATCGTCAGCATTGTAACTTATCCACACAAAAAACGCCAGAGAATTTAAGCCTCCAATTATAAACATAAACAGTATAGTCCTCACTTCCAGTATTTCTACACAAATTTTGAGCTGTATAAACCTAATTCCTTATATTTGAAAGCAAATTCAAGTGAAAACGCTTCCTAAAGTAGCTGGAGTTGTATATATTATCAGTTTTCTGGTCATTTCCAAACTTTCCACTGGTAACCTCCGTGATTGAAAATGGCAGGAAATGTAGTAAGAGCCTATATCCTTTTATTTCAAGTGTTTCTTACAAGTTTTTATTCATTTCTGGAAACTATAATTGCGTATTTGAAAAGTTTGACCAGAATTAGACAGTGTTCCTACAACTATATACTGGAATCGTCAGCATTTTAACTGATTCACACAGAAAAAGCCAGATAAATTCGGCCTCCAATTGTAAACATAAACAGTATAGTCCTTACTTACAGTGTTTCTAAACAAATTTTGAGCTGTATAAATCTAATTCCTAATATTTGAACGCAAATTCATGTGAAAACGCTTCCAAAAAGTAGCCGGAGTTGTAAATATTATCAGTTTTCTGGTCATTTCCGAACTTTCCACTGGTAACCTCCGTGATTGAAAATGGCAGGAAATGTAGTAAGAACCTATTTCCTTTTATTTAAAGTGTTTCATACAAGTTTTTAATCATTTCTGGAAACTATAATTGCGTATTTGAAGAGTTTGACCAGAATTAGAGAGTGTTCCTACAAGTATATACTCGAATCGTCATCATTGTAACTGATTCACACAGAAAACGCCAAAGAAATTCGGCCTCCAATTGTAAACATAAACAGTATAGTCCTTACTTACAGTGTTTTTAAACAAATTTTGAGCTGAATAACCCTGAATTCCTAATATTTGAAACAAATTGAATTCAAAACGCTCCCTAAATTAATCGGAGTTGTAAATATTATCAGTTTTCTGGTCATTTCCAAACTTTCCACTGGTAATCTGCGTGATTGAAAATGGCAGGAAATGTAGTAAGAGCCTATATCCTTTTATTTCAAGTGTTTCTTACAAGTTTTTAATCAATTCGGGAAGCTATAATTGCTTATTTGAAGAGTTTTACCCCAATTAGTGAGAGTTCCTACAACTATATACTCGAATTGTCAGCATTGTAACTTATCCACACATGAAACGCTAGAGAAATTCGGCCTCCAATTATAAACATAAAGAGTATAGTCCTCACTTACAGTCTCTCTACACAAGTTTTGAGCTGTATAAACCTAATTCCTAATATTTGAATGCAAATTCAAGTGAAAACGCTTCCTAAAGTAGCTGGAGTTGTAAATATTATCAGTATTCTGGTCATTTCCGAACTTTCCACTGGTAACCTCCGTGATTGAAAATGGCTGGAATGTAGTAAGAACCTATTTCCTTTTATTTCAATTGTTTCTTACAAGTTTTTAATCATTTCTGGAAACTATAATTGCGTATTTGAAGAGTTTGACCAGAATTAGAGAGTGTTCCTACAAGTATGTACTGGAATCGTCATCATTTTAACTGATTCACAGATAAAACGCCAGAGAAATTCGGCCTCCAATTGTAAACATAAACAGTATAGTCCTTACTGACAGTGTTTTTAAACAAATTTTGAGCAGTATATGCCTGAATTCCTAATATTTGAAAGAAAATTTAATTGAAAACGGTCCCTAAAGTAACCGGAGTTGTAAATATTATCAGTTTTCTGGTCATTTCCAAGCTTTCCACTGGTAAACTCCATGAATGAAAATGGCAGAAAATGTAGTATGAATCTATTTCCTTTTATTTCAAGTGTTTCTTACAAGTTTTTAATCATTTCTGGAAACTATAATTGTGTATTTGAAGAGTTTGACCAGAATTAGAGAGTGTTCCGACAACTATATACTGGAATCGTCAGCATTTTAACTGATTCACACAGAAAACGCCAGAGAAGTTCGGCCTCCAATTGTAAACATAAATAGTATAGACCTTACTTACATTGTTTCTAAACAAATTTTGAGCTTTACAAATCTAATTCCTAATATTTGAAAGCAAATTCATGTGAAAACGCTTCCAAAAAGTAGCCGGAGTTGTAAATATTATCAGTTTTCTGGTCATTTCCGAACTTTCCACTGGTAACCTCCGTGATTGAAAATGGCAGGATATGTAGTAAGAACCTATTTCCTTTTATTTCAAGTGTATCTTACAAGTTTTTAATCATTTCTGGAAACTATAATTGCGTATTTGAAGAGTTTGACCAGAATTAGAGGGTTTCCTACAACTATATACTAGAATCGTCAGCATTTTAACTGATTCAAACAGAAAACACCAGAAGAAATTCGGCCTCTAATTGTAAACATAAACAGTATAGTCCTTACTTACAGTGTTTTTAAACACATTTTGAGCAGAATAACCCTGAATTCCTAATATTTGAAAGAAAATTGAATTGAAAACGCTCCCTAAAGTAACCGGATTTGTAAATATTATCAGTTTTCTGGTCATTTCCAAGCTTTCCCCTGGTAACCTCCATGAATGAAAATGGCAGAAAATGTAGTATGAATCTATTACCTTTTATTTCAAGTGTTTCTGACAAGTTTTTAATCAATTCGGGAAGCTATAATTGCGTATTTGAAGAGTTTTACCACAATTAGAGAGAGTTCCTACAACTATATACTCGAATCGTCAGCATTGTAACTTATCCAAACAGAAAACCCCAGAGAAATTCGGCCTCCAATTATAAACATAAACAGTATAGTCCTCACTTCCAGTATTTCTACACAAATTTTGAGCTGTATAAACCTAATTCCTTATATTTGAAAGCAAATTCAAGTGAAAACGCTTCCTAAAGTAGGTGGAGTTGTAAATATTATCAGTTTTCTGGTCATTTCCAAACTTTCCACTGGTAACCTCCGTGATTGAAAATGGCAGGAAATGTAGTAAGAACCTATTTCCTTTTATTTAAAGTGTTTCATACAAGTTTTTAATCATTTCTGGAAACTATAATTGCGTATTTGAAGAGTTTGACCAGAATTAGAGAGTGTTCCTACAAGTATATACTCGAATCGTCATCATTGTAACTGATTCACACAGAAAACGCCAGAGAAATTCGGCCTCCAATTGTAAACATAAACAGTATAGTCCTTACTTACAGTGTTTTTAAACAAATTTTTAGCTGAATAACCCTGAATTCCTAATATTTGAAACAAATTGAATTCAAAACGCTCCCTAAATTAATCGGAGTTGTAAATATTATCAGATTTCTGGTCATTTCCAAGCTTTCCACTGGTAACCTCCATGAATGAAAATGGCAGAAAATGTAGTATGAATCTATTACCTTTTATTTCAAGTGTTTCTTACAAGTTTTTAATCATTTGGGGAAACTATAATTGCGTATTTGAAGGGTTTTACCACAATTAGAGAGAGTTCCTACAACTATATACTCGAATCGTCAGCATTGTAACATATCCACACAGAAAACGCCAGAGAAATTCGGCCTCCAATTATAAACATAAACAGTATAGTCCTCACTTCCAGTATTTCTACGCAAATTTTGAGCTGTATTAACCTAATTCCTTATATTTGAAAGCTAATTCAAGTGAAAACGCTTCCTAAAGTAGCTGGAGTTGTAAATATTATCAGTTTTCTGGTCATTTACAAACTTTCCACTGGTAATCTGCGTGATTGAAAATGGCAGGAAATGTAGTAAGAGCCTATATCCTTTTATTTCAAGTGTTTCTTACAAGTTTTTAATCAATTCGGGAAGCTATAATTGCTTATTTGAAGAGTTTTACCCCAATTAGTGAGAGTTCCTACAACTATATACTCGAATTGTCAGCATTGTAACTTATCCACACAGAAAGCGCCAGAGAAATTCGGCCTCCAATTATAAACATAAACAGTATAGTCCTCACTTCCAGTCTTTCTACACAAGTTTTGAGCTGTATAAACCTAATTCCTAATATTTGAACGCAAATTCAAGTGAAAACGCTTCCAAAATTAGCCGGAGTTGTAAATATTATCAGTTTTCTGGTCATTTCGAACTTTCCACTGGTAAACTCCGTGATTGAAAATGGCAGAATATGTAGTAAGGATCTATATCCTTTTTTTTCAAGTGTATCTTACAAGTTTTTAATCATTTCTGGAAACTATAATTGCGTATTTGAAGAGTTTGACCAGAATTAGAGGGTGTTCCTACAACTCTATACTGGAATCGTCAGCATTTTAACTGATTCACAGATAAAACGCCAGAGAAATTCGGCCTCCAATTGTAAACATAAACAGTATAGTCCTTACTTACAGTGTTTTTAAACAAATTTTGAGCAGTATATGCCTGAATTCCTAATATTTGAAAGCAAATTGAATTGAAAACGCTCCCTAATGTAACCGGAGTTGTAAATATTATCATTTTTCTGGTCATTTCCAAGCTTTCCACTGGTAACCTCCATGAATGAAAATGGCAGAAAATGTAGTATGAATCTATTTCCTTTTATTTCAAGTGTTTCTTACAAGTCTGTAATCATTTCGGGAAACTATAATTGCGTATTTGAAGAGTTTTACCACAATTAGAGAGAGTTCCTACAAGTATATACTGGAATCTTCAGAATTGTAACTTATCCACACATGAAACGCTAGAGAAATTCGGCCTCCAATTATAAACATAAAGAGTATAGTCCTCACTTACAGTCTCTCTACACAAGTTTTGAGCTGTATAAACCTAATTCCTAATATTTGAATGCAAATTCAAGTGAAAACGCTTCCTAAAGTAGCTGGAGTTGTAAATATTATCAGTATTCTGGTCATTTCCGAACTTTCCACTGGTAACCTCCGTGATTGAAAATGGCTGGAATGTAGTAAGAACCTATTTCCTTTTATTTCAATTGTTTCTTACAAGTTTTTAATCATTTCTGGAAACTATAATTGCGTATTTGAAGAGTTTGACCAGAATTAGAGAGTGTTCCTACAAGTATGTACTGGAATCGTCATCATTTTAACTGATTCACAGATAAAACGCCAGAGAAATTCGGCCTCCAATTGTAAACATAAACAGTATAGTCCTTACTTACAGTGTTTTTAAACAAATTTTGAGCAGTATATGCCTGAATTCCTAATATTTGAAAGAAAATTTAATTGAAAACGGTCCCTAAAGTAACCGGAGTTGTAAATATTATCAGTTTTCTGGTCATTTCCAAGCTTTCCACTGGTAAACTCCATGAATGAAAATGGCAGAAAATGTAGTATGAATCTATTACCTTTTATTTCAAGTGTTTCTTACAAGTTTTTAGTCATTTCGGGAAACTATAATTGCGTATTTGAAGAGTTTTACCACAATTAGAGAGAGTTCCTACAACTATATACTCGAATCGTCAGCATTGTAACATATCCACACAGAAAACGCCAGAGAAATTCGGCCTCCAATTATAAACATAAACAGTATAGTCCTCACTTCCAGTATTTCTACACAAATTTTGAGCTGTATTAACCTAATTCCTTATATTTGAAAGCTAATTCAAGTGAAAACGCTTCCTAAAGTAGCTGGAGTTGTAAATATTATCAGTTTTCTGGTCATTTACAAACTTTCCACTGGTAATCTGCGTGATTGAAAATGGCAGGAAATGTAGTAAGAGCCTATATCCTTTTATTTCAAGTGTTTCTTACAAGTTTTTAATCAATTCGGGAAGCTATAATTGCTTATTTGAAGAGTTTTACCCCAATTAGTGAGAGTTCCTACAACTATATACTCGAATTGTCAGCATTGTAACTTATCCACACATGAAACGCTAGAGAAATTCGGCCTCCAATTATAAACATAAAGAGTATAGTCCTCACTTACAGTCTCTCTACACAAGTTTTGAGCTGTATAAACCTAATTCCTAATATTTGAATGCAAATTCAAGTGAAAACGCTTCCTAAAGTAGCTGGAGTTGTAAATATTATCAGTATTCTGGTCATTTCCGAACTTTCCACTGGTAACCTCCGTGATTGAAAATGGCTGGAATGTAGTAAGAACCTATTTCCTTTTATTTCAATTGTTTCTTACAAGTTTTTAATCATTTCTGGAAACTATAATTGCGTATTTGAAGAGTTTGACCAGAATTAGAGAGTGTTCCTACAAGTATGTACTGGAATCGTCATCATTTTAACTGATTCACAGATAAAACGCCAGAGAAATTCGGCCTCCAATTGTAAACATAAACAGTATAGTCCTTACTTACAGTGTTTTTAAACAAATTTTGAGCAGTATATGCCTGAATTCCTAATATTTGAAAGAAAATTTAATTGAAAACGGTCCCTAAAGTAACCGGAGTTGTAAATATTATCAGTTTTCTGGTCATTTCCAAGCTTTCCACTGGTAAACTCCATGAATGAAAATGGCAGAAAATGTAGTATGAATCTATTTCCTTTTATTTCAAGTGTTTCTTACAAGTTTTTAATCATTTCTGGAAACTATAATTGTGTATTTGAAGAGTTTGACCAGAATTAGAGAGTGTTCCGACAACTATATACTGGAATCGTCAGCATTTTAACTGATTCACACAGAAAACGCCAGAGAAGTTCGGCCTCCAATTGTAAACATAAATAGTATAGACCTTACTTACATTGTTTCTAAACAAATTTTGAGCTTTACAAATCTAATTCCTAATATTTGAAAGCAAATTCATGTGAAAACGCTTCCAAAAAGTAGCCGGAGTTGTAAATATTATCAGTTTTCTGGTCATTTCCGAACTTTCCACTGGTAACCTCCGCGATTGAAAATGGCAGGATATGTAGTAAGAACCTATTTCCTTTTATTTCAAGTGTATCTTACAAGTTTTTAATCATTTCTGGAAACTATAATTGCGTATTTGAAGAGTTTGACCAGAATTAGAGGGTGTTCCTACAACTATATACTAGAATCGTCAGCATTTTAACTGATTCAAACAGAAAACACCAGAAGAAATTCGGCCTCTAATTGTAAACATAAACAGTATAGTCCTTACTTACAGTGTTTTTAAACACATTTTGAGCAGAATAACCCTGAATTCCTAATATTTGAAAGAAAATTGAATTGAAAACGCTCCCTAAAGTAACCGGATTTGTAAATATTATCAGTTTTCTGGTCATTTCCAAGCTTTCCCCTGGTAACCTCCATGAATGAAAATGGCAGAAAATGTAGTATGAATCTATTACCTTTTATTTCAAGTGTTTCTGACAAGTTTTTAATCAATTCGGGAAGCTATAATTGCTTATTTGAAGAGTTTTACCACAATAAGAGAGAGTTCCTACAACTATATACTCGAATCGTCAGCATTGTAACTTATCCACACATGAAACGCCAGAGAAATTCGGCCTCCAATTATAAACATAAGGAGTATAGTCCTCACTTACCGTCTCTCTACACAACTTTTGAGCTGTATAAACCTAATTCCTAATATTTGAAAGCAAATTCAAGTGAAAACGCTTCCTAAAGTAGCTGGAGTTGTAAATATTATCAGTTTTCTGGTCATTTCCAAACTTTCCACTGGTAACCTCCGTGATTGAAAATGGCAGGAAATGTAGTAAGAGCCTATATCCTTTTATTTCAAGTGTTTCTTACAAGTCTGTAATCATTTCGGGGAACTATAATTGCGTATTTGAAGAGTTTTACCACAATTAGAGAGAGTACCTACAACTATATACTCGAATCGTCAGCATTGTAACTTATCCACACATGAAACGCCAGCGAAATTCAGCCTCCAATTGTAAACATAAACAGTATAGTCCTCACTTACAGTCTTTCTACAAAAACTTTTGAGCTGTATAAACCTAATTCCTAATATTTGAATGCAAATTCATGTGAAAACGCTTCCTAAAATAGCTGGAGGTTAAATATTATCAGTTTTCTAGTCATTTCCAAACTTTCCACTGGTAACCTCCGTGATTGAAAATGGCAGGAAATGTAGTAAGAGCCTATATCCTTTTATTTCAAGTGTTTCATACAAGTTTTTAATCATTTCTGGAAACTATAATTGCGTATTTGAAGAGTTTGACCAGAATTAGAGAGTGTTCCTACAACTATATACTGGAATCGACAGCATTTTAACTGATTCACACAGAAAACGAAAGAGAAATTCGGCCTCCTATTGTAAACATAAATAGTATAGTCCTTACTTACAGTGTTTCTAAACAAATTTTGAGCTTTACAAATCTAATTCCTAATATTTGAAAGGAAATTCAAGTGAAAACGCTTCCAAAAAGTATCCGCAGTTGTAAATATTATCAGTTTTCTGGTCATTTCCGAACTTTCCACTGGTAACCTCCGTGATTGAAAATGGCAGGAAATGTAGTAAGAGCCTATATCCTTTTATTTCAAGTGTTTCTTACAAGTCTGTAATCATTTCGGGAAACTATAATTGCGTATTTGAAGAGTTTTACCACAATTAGAGAGAATTCCCACATCTATATACTCTAATCGTCATCATTGTAACTTATCCACACAGAAAACGCCAGAGAAATTCGGCCTCCTATTATAAACATAAACAGTATAGTCCTCACTTACAGTCTTTCTACACAAGTTTTGAGCTGTATAAACCTAATTCCTAATATTTGAAAGGAAATTCAAGTGAAAACACTTCTAAAAAGTAGCCTGAGTTGTAAATATTATCAGTTTTCTGGTCATTTCCGAACTTTCCACTGGTAACCTCCGTGATTGAAAATGGCAGGAAATGTAGTAGGAACCTATATACTTTTATTTCAAGTGTTTCTTACAAGTTTTTATTCATTTCTGGAAACTATAATTGCGTATTTGAATCGTTTGACCCCAATTAAAGATAGTTCCTACAAATATATACTCGAATTGTCATCATTGTAACTTATCCACACAGAAAACGCCAGAGAAATTCGGCCTCCAATTATAAACATAAACAGTATAGTCCTCACTTACACTCTTTCTCCACAAATTTTGAGCTGTATAACCCTGAACTCCTAATATTTGAAAGCAAATGGAACTGAAACCTCTCCCTAAAGTAATCGGAGTTGTAAATATTATCAGTTTTCTGGTCATTTCAGAACTTTCCATTGGTAACCTCCGTGACTGAAAATGGCAGGAAATGTAGTAAGAACATATTTCCTTTTATTTTAAGGGTTTCTTACAAGATTTTAATCATTTCTGGAAACTATAATTCCGTATTTGAAGCGTTTGACCACAATTAGAGAGAGTCTCTACAACTATATACTCAAATCATCAGCATAGTAATTTATTCACACAGAAACCCCCAGAGAAATTCGGGCTCAAATTGTAAACATAAACAGTATAATCCTCACTTGCAGTCTTTCTGCACAAATTTTGAGCTCTATAAAACTGGTTCCTAATATTTGAAAGCAAATTCAAGAGAAAACGCTCCCTAAAGTAGCTGGAGTTGTAAATATTATCAGTTTTCTGGTCATTTCCGAGTTTTCCACTGCTAACCTCCTTGATTTAAAATAGCAGGAAATGTAGTAAGAACCTATTTCCTTTTATTTCAAGTGTTTCTTACAAGTTTTTGATCATTTCTGGAAAATATAATTGCGTATTTGAAGAGTTTGACCACAATTAGAGAGAGTCCCTACAACTATATACTCAAATCATCAGCGTTGTGACTTATTCACACAGAAAACCCCAGAGAAATTCCGCCTCCAATAATAAACATAAACAGTGTAGTCCTCACTTACAGTCTTTCTACACAAATGTTGAGTTGTATAAACCTAGTTCCTAATATTTGAAACAAATTGAATTAAAAACGCTCCCTAAAGTAGCCAGAGTTTTAAATATTATCAGTTTTCTAGTCATTTCCGACCTTTCCACTGGAAACCTTAGTGATTGAAAATTGCAGGAAATGTAGAAGGAACCTATTTCCCTTTATTTCAAGAGTTTCTTACAAGTTTTTAATCATTTCCGGAAACTATAATTGTGTATTTGAAGAGTTTGACCAGAATTAGTGAGTGTTCCTACAACTATATACTGGAATTGTCAGCATTTTAACTGATTCACACAGAAACGCCAGAGATATTAGGCCTCCAATTGTAAACATAAACAGGATAGTCCTTACTTACAGTTTTTCTACACAAATTTTGAGCTGTATAAACCTAAATTCCTAATACTTGAAAGCAAATTCAAGTGAAAACGCTCCGTATAGTAGCCAGAGTTGTAAATATTATCAGTTTTCTGCTCATTTCTGAGCTTTCCACTGGTAACCTCCGTGATTGAAAATGGCAAGAAATGTATTACGAACATATTTTCTTTTATTTCAAGTGTTCCTTACAAGTTTTTAATCATTTCAGGAAACTATAATTGCGTATTTGAAGTGTTTGATCACAATTAGAGAGAGTTCCTACAACTATATACTCAAATCATTAGCAATGTAACTTATTCACACAGAACACCCCAGAGAAATTCAACCTCCAATTATAAACATAAACAGTATAGTCCTCACTGACAGTCTTTCTACACAAATTTTGAGCTGTATAAACCTAGTTCCTAATATTTGAAAGCAAATTCAAGTGAAAACGCTCCCTAAAGTAGCCGGAGTTGTAAATATTATCAGTTTTCTGGTCATTACCGAGCTTTCCACTGGTAACCTCCGTGTTTGAAAATGGAAGGAAATGTAGTAAGAACCTATATCCTTTTACTTCAAGTGTTTCTTACAAGTTTTTAATCATTTCTGGAAACTATAATTGCGTATTTGAAGACTTTGACCAGTATTAGAGAGTGTTCCTACAACTATATACTGGAATCGTCGGCATTTTAACTGATTCACACAGAAATCGCCAGAGAAATTAGGCCTCCAATTGTAAACATAAACAGTATAGTCCTTACTTACAGTCTTTCTAAACAAAGTTTGAGCTGTATAACCCTGAATTCCTAATCTTTGAAAGCAAATTGAATTGAAAACGCACCCTAAAGTAACCGGAATTGTAAATATTATCAGTTTTCTGCTCATTACCGAGCTTTCCACTGGTAACCTCCGTGATTGAAAATGGCAGGAAATGTATTAAGAACATTTTTCCGTTTATTGCAAGTGTTTCTTACAAGTTTTTAATCATTTTGGGAAACTATAATTGCGTACTTGAAGCGTTTTACCACAATTAGAGAGAGTTCCTACAACTATATACTCAAATCATCAGCATTGTAACTTATCCACACAGAAAACGCCAGAGAAATTCGGCCTCCAATTATAAACATAAACAGTATAGTCCTCACTTACAGTCTTTCTACACAAGTTTTGAGCTGTATAAACCTAATTCCTAATATTTGAAACCATTTTCAAGTGAAAACGCTTCCAAAAAGTAGCCGGAGTTGTAAATATTATCGGTTTTCTGGTCATTTCCGAACTTTCCACTGGTAACCTCCGTGATTGAAAATGGCAGGAAATGTAGTAAGAACCTATATACTTTTATTTCAAGTGTTTCTTCCAAGTTTTTATTCATTTCTGGAAACTATAATTGCGTATTTGAAGAGTTTGACCAGAATTAGACAGTGTTCCTACAACTATATACTGGAATCGTCAGCATTTTAACTGATTCACACAGAAAACGCCAGAGAATTTCGGCCTCCAATTATAAACATAAACAGTATAGTCCTCATTTACACTCTTTCTCCACAAATTTTGAGCTGTATAACCCTGAACTCCTAATATTTGAAAGCAAATTGAACTGAAACCTCTCCCTAAAGTAATCGGAGTTGTAAATATTATCAGTTTTCTGGTCATTTCAGAACTTTCCATTGGTAACCTCCGTGACTGAAAATGGCAGGAAATGTAGTAAGAACATATTTCCTTTTATTTTAAGGGTTTCTTACAAGATTTTAATCATTTCTGGAAACTATAATTCCGTATTTGAAGCGTTTGACCACAATTAGAGAGAGTCCCTACAACTATATACTCAAATCATCGGCATAGTAATTT
This sequence comes from Myotis daubentonii, assembly GCF_963259705.1. Classification (NCBI taxonomy): domain Eukaryota; kingdom Metazoa; phylum Chordata; class Mammalia; order Chiroptera; family Vespertilionidae; genus Myotis; species Myotis daubentonii. The sequence continues at coordinate 80,064,772 of NC_081861.1, read as the reverse complement.
ATTCACACAGAAACCCCCAGAGAAATTCGGGCTCTAATTATAAACATAAACAGTATAATCCTCACTTGCAGTCTTTCTGCACAAATTTTGAGCTCTATAAACCTAGTTCCTAATATTTGAAAGCAAATTCAAGTGAAAACGCTCCCTAAAGTAGCCGGAGTTTTAAATATTATCAGTTTTCTGGTCATTTCCGAGCTTTCCACTGGTAACCTCCGTGTTTGAAAGTGGAAGGAAATGTAGTAAGAACCTATATCCTTTTACTTCAAGTGTTTCTTACAAGTTTTTAATCATTTCTGGAAACTATAATTGTGTATTTGAATAGTTGCTAATATTTGAAAGCAAATTCAACTGAAAACGCTCCCTATAGTAGCCGGATTTTTAAATATTATCAGTTTTCTGGTCATTTCCAAGCTTTCCACTGGTAACCTCCATGAATGAAAGTGTTTCTTACAAGTTTTTAATCATTTCTGGCAAGTATAATTGCGTATTTGAAGAGTTTTACCACAATTACAGATAGTTCCTACAACTGTATACTCGAATCGCATTGTAACTTATTCACACAGAAAACGCCAGAGAAATTCGGCCTCCAATTATAAACATAAACAGTATAGTCCTCACTTACAGTCTTTCTCCACAAATTTTGAGCTGTAAAAACCTGAAAGCCTAATATTTGAAAGCAAATTGAAGTGAAAACGCTTCCTAAAGTAGCAGGGGTTCTAAATATTATCAGTTTTCTGGTCATTTATGAGCTTTCCACTGGTAACCTCCATGAATGAAAATGGCAGGAAATGTAGTATGAATCTATTTCCTTTTATTTCAAGTGTTTCTTACAAGATTTTAATCATTTCTGGAAACTATAATTGCGTATTTGAAGAGTTTGACCACAATTCATGAGTGTTCCTACAACTATATACCTCAATCGTCAGGATTTTAGCTGATTCTCACAGAAAATGCCAGAGAAATTAGGCCTCCAATTGTAAACATAAACAGTTTAGTCCTTACTTACAGTCTTTCTAAACGAATTTTGAGCTGTATAACCCTGAATTCCTAATATTTGAAAGCAAATTGAAGTGTAAACGCTCCCTAAAGTATCCGGAGTTGTAAATGTTATCAGTTTTCTGGTCATTTCCAAGCTTTCCACTGGTAACCTCCATGAATGAAAATGGCAGGAAATTTAGTAAGAACCTATTTCCTTTTTTTTCAAGTGTTTCTTACAAGTTTTTAATCATTTCTGGAAACTATAATTGCGTATTTGAAGAGTTTTACCACAATTAGAGAGAGTTCCTACAACTATATATACTCGAATCGTCATCAATGTAACTTATTCACATAGAAAACGCCAGGGAAATTCGGCCTGAATTATAAACATAAACACTATAGTCCACACTTACAGTCTTTCTACACAAGTTTTGAGCTGTATAAACCTAATTCCTAATATTTGAAAGCAAATTCAAGTGAAAACGCTTCTAAAGTAGCCGGAGTTATAAATATTATCACTTTTCTGGTCATTTCCAAGCTTTCCACTGGTAACCTAAATGAATGAAAATGGCAGGAAATGTAGTATGAATCTATTTCCTTTTATTTCAAGTGTTTCTTAGAAGTTTTTATTCATTTCGGGAAACAATAATTGCATATTTGAATAGTTTGACCACAATTAGAGAGTGTCCCTACAACTATATACCTCAATCGTCAGGTTTTTAGCGGATTCACAAAGAAAACGCCAGAGAAATTAGGCCTCCAATTGTAAACATAAACTGTATAGTCCTCACTTACAGTCTTTCTACACAAATTTTGAGCTGTATAATTATGAATTCCTAATATTTGAAAGCAAATTGAAGTGAAAACGCTCCCTAAAGTAACCGGAGTTGTAAATATTATCAGTTTTCAGGTCATTACGAAGCTTTCTATTGGTAACCTCCGTCATTGAAAATGGCAGGAAATGTAGTAAGAACCTATTTCCTTTTATTTCAAGTGTTTCTTACAATTTTTTCATCATTTCTCAAAACTATAATTGCGTATTTGAAGAATTTTACCACAATTAGAGAGAGTTCCTAAACTATATACTCGAATCCTCGGCAATGTAACTTATGCACACAGAAAACCCCAGTGAATTTCATCCTCCAATTATAAACATAAACAGTATAGTCCTCACTTAAAGTCTTTGTACACAAATTTTGAGCTGTATAAACCTAATTCCTAATATTTGAAAGCAAATTCAAGTGAAAACACTTCCTAAAGTAGCCGGAGTTGTAAATATTATCAGTTTTCTGGTGATTTGCAAGCTTTCCATAGTCTGAATCTGTGCCCCCCACTCTCTAACCCGACCATTAAGGTCTTTATTAGTCCCCAAACTCAGGTCTGTGATCAAGTGAAAAATGGCCTTGAAGGTTCTTAACTGCCTGGAGCACCAGGCACAGTCAGAATGGGAGTCCTACCTTCCACTGGAGGTAGACCTGCAGACACGCCTTAGTTGGGCCCTGAGGCTGATGGCAGCCACCATGGCCCTAAGGTGTCTGGGAGCGGTGGGGGTGCAACGAAAGGAACGCCACCAGAGAATGCTTCTAATGTGGAAATGAAGGCCACTGGACAATGCAGTGCCCGTGGCCCAGAGTTCCAACCAAGCCCTACCGGCGTGCGGTCCAAATGGTCACTGGAAGAGTGACTGCCCTGGAAAAGTGGCGGGCCTTCTATGCCTCAGCGTAGGGGGCCACCCTTCCAGGCCAGGACCCTACTGGCCATGTTTGAAGTGGCTGAAGACCTAAGAAGCCCAGCCATGATGATTCCAATCACCCTCGCTGAGCCTAGGGTCACCTATCTCAGTCTTCACTGCCGCAGAAATAAACCTTTCCCTTTACTTTCTTTTCTGATTTACTGGACTCTTTGTCTTGAAACAAATCCTGAGCCACCTAACCTGACAAAAGGATGGTCAGCTCAAGATCTGAAGTTTTATGCCGCAACTGGTCCAGTTTTCCTTTAACAACTTGCTATAGAACAGCATTGCAGGATATTGGAGATACTAGAGAAGTGAGGTTTCACTCTGTTTCACTGATGATTCACTTCATGTTATATTTGCCCCATACATAAGTAAGTTATTAGTAATAAGGGAAATTGGGTATGGTGTACACGGTTATTATCTTCACAATTTTTCTGTAAATCTTCAAAATGTTCTAAAATAAAACCTCCATTAAAACACTCAAAATCCTAGGAAACATTAATATCTGAACTTAGTGGAATGGACCACTGAAATGACGGGGGAGTATGGGAATTGTCTAAGAGGAAACACCACCTCCCTGCCATATGCTGGACTACAATGGAACTAGAGGAAAGGAGAGAGAGAGAGAGGACAGTTTGGGAAAAATTGTAGGGGTGAAGAGTAAGTTCTCTCTTCTATAACCAGAGTGTCTTAGATTTCTGCATCCTCTGCCACCCCTGCCCCTCCTGGATGGTAAAGCTGAGGCTTTGTGATGTCAGGCCACACCATGGCAGCCACTTATTTTGGGCTACCAGAGCTGAAGGGAGTGGCTCCTCATTAAACTAAAGAGTATATATAGAGGCTAGGACCCTTTGAGTACTGTCTGTTGCCTCAAGATAGCGAAACTTAATAAGATGGATGATATTGTAGACTGGTAGAGAGAAGGAATAAGACTCCAAACAAAAGGATGGTTGAAGAAACTGCAAGTCCTAAAGTTAATTTAAAGTCAGTTTCTCACCTGGATGACTAAGAAGTGTATAACGCCATTAGACCTTATTCAAATGCTGCCTCTTCCCCAGTAATTCCTCACCCAAGATTCTGGCCTTGTGCTTTTTGGCCACAGACACTTCCTCATTCAATCCATTATCATTCAAATACAAGCACATATCCTAATCATTTTCCAATTTCTTCCCCCAAACCAATGTCTGTCTATGTTTAACTTGTTTCCAAACGACATATCCAAGATTGTTCCGATGGTAACTTTGGACTTTAAGCTGAATGCAGACAAGTAGGAGAAAGACAGAAAGAATCACATAATTGTATTTTACTACAGGAAAGGGAAACCCTCCAGTAAGCAAGACAACAACCTCCAGTAAGCAAGGAAGAAAAGAAACTGATGTTTCATTTAGCTTTGGATTGGGGGGTGGGATGGATGATGGTGGTCGCAGTCATAAGGAACATGGTGTTGTGTTACTGCTGGCAGTGTATCATAATGAATTTGATTTCCTTTTTACATGGTAGACTATTGAGTATTGTTAAACTATTTTTTTATTTTTTTATTGCTTAAAGTATTTCAAAGGGTATTACATATGTGTCTTTATTTTCTCCCTCACTTGACTATGCCCGGCCTCCCCCACTCCCCAGCGTCCCATGTACATTGGTTATGCATATATGTATGCATACAAGTCCTTTGGTTGATCTCTTATACTCCTCACTCCTGCCCCCCAACTTTCCCCGGCCTTCCCGCTGCATTTTGACAATCTCTTCGAGACAGCTCTGCCTCTGTATCTATTACTGTTCAAAAGTTTATAATGGTCTCTATTATCCATGAATGAGTGAGATCATGTGGTATTTTTCTTCATTGACTGGCTTATTTCACTTAGCATAATGCTCTCCAGTTCCATCCATGCCATTGCAAATGGTAGGAGTTCCTTCTTTTTTACAGCAGCATAGTATTCCATCATTTAGATGTACCAGTTTTCTAATCCATGCATCTACTGATGGGCACTTAGGCTGTTTCCATATCTTAGATATGGTGAATTGTGCTGCTATGAACATATGGGTGCATATATCCTTTCTGGTTGGTGTTTCAGCTTTCCTGGGATATATTCCTAGAACTGGGATCACAGGGTCAAATGGGAGTTCCATTTTTAATTTTTTGAGGAAACTCCATACCGTCTTCCATAGTGGCTGCACCAGTCTGCATTCCCACCAGCAGTGCACGAGTGTTCCTTTTTCTCTACATCCTCTCCAGCACTTGTCATTTGTTGATTTGTTGATGATAGCCAGTCTGACAGGTGTGAGATGGTCCCTCATTGTTGTTTTGATTTCCATGTCTCGGATGATTAGTGACTTTGAGCATGTTTTCATATGTCAGTTGGCTTTCTGAATGTCCTCTTTTGAAAGGTGTCTATTTAGGTCCTTTGCCCATTTTTTGATTGCATTGTTTATCTTCCATTTGTTAAGTTGTATGAGTTCCCTGTAAATTTTGGAGATTAGGCCCTTATCAGATATGACATTGGCAAATATTATTTCCCACAGAGTGGGTTTTCTTGTTGTTGATGGTTTCATTTGCTGAGCAGAAGCTTTCTATTTTGAAGTAGTCCCATTTGTTCATTTTCTCTTTAGTTTCAAGTGCCCTGGGAGCTGTATCAGTGAAGAAATTGCTTCGGCATATGTCTGAGATTTTGTTGCCTTTAGATTCTTCTAGAATTTTTATGGTTCCCTGTCGTACATTTAAGCCCTTTATCCATTTTGAGTTTATTTTTGTGTATGGTGTAAGTTGGTAGTCTAGTCTCATTTTCTTGCATATATCTGTCCAATTTTCCCAACACCATTTATTGAAGAGACTGTCCTGGCTCCATTGTATGTTCTTGCTTCCTTTGTCAAATATTAATTGAGCATATTGGTTCGGGCCGATTTCTGTGCTCACTGTTCTATTCCATTGACCTATATGTCTGTTCTTATGCCAGTACCAGGCAGTTTTGAGAACAGTGGCTTTGTAATAACAGCTTGATATCTGGTATTGAGATCCCACCTACTTTGTTCTTTCTCAGTATTGCTGCAGCTATTCGGGGTCTTTTTTTATTCCAGATGCATTTTTGGAGAGTTCCTTCTAGATCTGTGAAGTATGCCGTTGGTATTTTAATGGGAAGTGCGTTGAATTTATAGATTGCTTTGGGTAGTATGGACATTTTAATGATGTTGTTCCTACCAATCCATGAACCCGGTATGTTCTTCCATCTGTTTATGTCTTCCTCTATCTCTTTTTTCAACATCCTGTAGTTTTCTGAGTAGAGGTCTTTTACTTCTTTAGTTAAGTTTATTCCTAGGAAGTTTAATTTTTTTGGTGCGATGGTAAATGGGATTGTTTTTGTAATCTGTGTTTCTGAAAGTTCACTATTGGTGTATAGAAATGCCTCAGATTTCATGGGGTTAATTTTGTATCCTGCTACATTGCCAAATTCATGTATTAAGTCTAGTAGTTTTTTGATGGCGTCTCTAGTGTTTTGTAAGTATAATATCATGTTGTCTGCAAATAAGGACAATTTTACTTCCTCTTTTCTAATTTGGATGCCTTTTGTTTCTTCTTCTTGTCCAATTGCAATGGCTAATACTTCCAGTACTATGTTGAACAGGAGTGGTGAGAGTGGGCATCCCTGTCTTGTTCCTGTTCTTAGGGAAAATGGTGTTAGTTTTTGTCCATTGAGTATGACGTTGGCTGTGGGCCTGTCATATATGGCTTTCATTATGTTGAGGTATGATCCTTCTACTCCCACCTTGCTGAGAGTTTTTATCAAAAATGGGTGTTGGGTTTAGTGAAATGCTTTTTCTGCATCAATTGATATGACCATGTGGTTTTTTTCTTTCAATTTGTTTATGTGATGAATCACGTTTATTGATTTGTGGATATTGTACCATCCTTGCATCCCTGGGATAAATCCTACTTGGTCATGATGTATGATCTTTCTGATGTATTGCTGGATCCGATTTGCTAAGATTTTGTTGAAGATTTTGGCATCTATGTTCATGAGGGATATTGGCCTGTAATTCTCTTTCATTGGGTAGTATTTGACTGGTTTCGGTATTAGGGTGATGCTGGCTTCATAGAATGAGCTTGGAAGTGTTCCTTCCTCATGAATTTTTTGTAGTAGTCTGAGGAGGATAGGTTTTAGTTCTTCCTTGAATGTTTGGTAAAATTCCCCTGTGACGCCGTCTGGTCCTGGGCTTTTGTTTGCTGGAAGCTTTTTGATGATTGCTACAATTTCTTCCATAGTTATTGGCCTATTGAGATTTTTAGATTCTTCCTGATTGAGTTCTGGAATGTTGTATTTTTCTAGGAATTTGTCAATTTTCTCCAGGTTGTCTAGTTTGTGGGAGTAGAGCTATCCATAGAATTTTTTTTAACAATCATTTGTATTTCTGTGGGGTCTGTTGTTAGGTCGCCCCTATCGTTTCTGATTTTGTATTTGGGTCCTCTCTCTTTGCTTCTTGGTGAGCCTGGCTAGAGGTTGGTCAATCTTGTTTATCCTTTCGAAGAACCAGCTCTTGATTTCATTGATTTGCTGTATTATTTTTTTGGTCTCTATGTCATTTATTTCTGCTCTAATCTTTATTATCTCCTTCCTTCTGTTCACCCTGGGGTGTTTTTTGCTGCTCTCTTTCTAATTCTTTGAGTTGAAGATTTAGACGATTTACTACCATTTTTGTTTGTTTGTTGAGATAGGCCTGTAGAGGTATAAACTTCCCTCCCAGGACTGCTTTCATTGCGTAGCAAAGGTTTTGGATTGTTGTGTTTTCGTTGTCATTAGTTTCCAGTATGTTTTTAATTTTTCTTTGATCTCATTGGTAACCCAATCAATATTTAATAACAAGCTATTCAGCTTCCAAGTGTTTGAGTATTTTGGGTTGTTTTTATAGTTGTTTATTTCTAATATTATGCCATCGTGGTCTGAGAAGATGCTTGGTATGATTTCAATCTTCTTGAATTTGGGGAGACTTTGCTTGTGACCCAATATGTGGTCTATTTTTGAATCTGTCCTGTGAGCACTTGAGTAGAATGTATATTCTGTGGCTGCGGGGTGAAGTTTTCTGAAGATGTCAATTAAGTCCATCTGATCTAGTGAGTCATTTAGGATTGCTGTTTCTTTCTGATTATTTGTCTAGAGGATTTATCCAGTGATGTCAGTGGTGTATTAAAGTCCCCTACTATGATTGTATTGTTGTCGATCTCTCCTTTGATATCTTCCAGGAGTTTTTTGTTTATGTATTTGGGTGCTCCTGCATTTGGTTCATACATGTTTATCAGGGTTATATCTTCTTGTTGTATTGATCCCTTTAGTATTATGAAGTGGCCTTCCGTATCTCTTGTTATGGCCTTCACTTTGAGGTCTATTACGTCCGATATAAGTATTGCTACCCCAGCTTTCTTTTCCTTTCCATTTGCCTGAAAGATGTGTTTCCATCCCTTCACTTTCAGTCCGTGTGAGTCCCTTCTAATGAGTTCGGTCTCTTGTAGACAGCAAATGTATGGGTCATGATTTTTTATCCATTCAGCCACTCGATGTCTTTTGGTTGGAGCATTTAGCCCGTTTACATTTAAAGTTATTATTGAAAAGTACTTGTTTGTAGCCATTTCTTTTTTTGTATGGCTGTTTTCTTTCTGGGCTTTTTATTTCTTCTTTTTACACCAGTCCCTTTAGCATTCCTTGCATTGCTGGCTTGGTGGTGATAAACTCCCTTAGCCTTTTTTTGTCTGTGAAGCTGCTTATTTCCCCTTCAATTTTGAATGGTAGCCTCCTGGATAGAGTATTCTTGGATTCAGTCCTTTGCTTTGTATCACTTTGTAAATTTCCATCCATTCTTTTCTGGCCTGATGTGTTTCTGTTGAGAAATAATTTGATAATCTAATGGGAGATCCCGTGTATGTAACTTTCTGTCTCTCTCTTGCAGCCTGTAAGATTCTCGCTTTGACCTGAACATTTGCCATGGTGATTATGATGTGTCTTGGTGTGGGTCTTTTCGGGTTCACCTTGCTTGGGACTCTCTGGGCTTGTGTGAATTTTTTCTTCCCCACCTCAGGAAAGTTTTCTGATATTATTTCTTCTAATAGGTTTTCTAATCCTTGTTCCTCTTCCTGTTGTTCTGGCACCCCTATTATTCGTATGTTGTTTCGTTTCATATTGTGCCAAAGCTCCCTTAGACTCTCCTCCTGTCTTTTAATTTTTTTCTCCAATTGAAGTATAGTTTGGGTATGTTTTGCTTCCTTGTCTTCTAATTCACTAATTCGGTCCTCCGCTTCTCCTAGTCTACTGTTAATACTTTCAATGGTGTTTTTTATTGCAGCTATATTGCTCTTCATTTCTTCTTGGGTCTTACTTAAGTTGTTGATTTTTTCATCTGTTTCTTCTTGCTTCTTGAATAAGTTGTTGATTTTTTCCTCCATCCAGTTTATACACTCTAGGACCCTTATTCTGAATTCTTTTTTTGGCATGTTGCATGCCTCTGCATCACTTAGCTGCTTCTTTGCCGAGTCCTCCTTTTCTTTCCTTTGAGGATTTGTCTACCCATGTTTGATCTCACTGACATATATAGATATTGAGTAGTTCAGTTGCTGTTCCCTAGGTGGCAGTGGCACCTCGGGCTGTGGTTGCTCCTTGGGCGGTTGTGGAAGCAGCTGCTCCTCTGTTGGGAGCAGGTCCTCTGATGGGTGCTCTTCACAGCAGTTGTGGCTCTTCTGGCTGGTGGAGGGAGGCTTCACACACAGCAGCTGTTCCTCAGACAGGAGGCCGCTGTTGCTTGGATCTGCTGCGTTGATTTAAAGACACAAAATACAACACAACAAGGGACAATGTACCAGGCACTGAACACAAATGTATTTACGGTATTAATAACCCCAAATAAAGGTGGCCACCTGAGCTAAGAGAGGTGGGGGACAAGGAAGATAGAAGAGAAAAAGATAGAGGAGAAAACAGAAAAAAAGAGAGAGAGAAAAGAGAATGAAGTAGAAGAGGGGAGGAGACTCTTCATATGAGGAGAAAACTTGGATAGAACCGCCACAAGTCCCAACAAATTCCAGCAACGGATCCCCGGAGTGAATACAAACTACAAACAACAAATAATATCAAGCAAGGCAAGGGAAAACAGGAGCACAAAAACAACCGGGTGGGGGGTGGGGGGGGATGGGAAAAAGAAAAAGAAAAAGAAAAAGCAGGACAACATCACAAACAATCCTTAAAAAAATATACTCAACAATCAAATAAACAACAACAAAACAATAGATAAAAGAAGAGAAAATAATTGGATAGTGAAGAAAGATAAGGGAGAGGTGTATAAGGATTTAGAGCAGGGGATTGGAAAAGGGATATATAAGTAGGGTGAAATTTAGACAGGGGGTAAGAAGAATAGGGAAAATCTAAAGCAGGAATAGGGTAAGAGAAACAGGACAGCAACGCGGGAAAAGTGGGGAAGAGGGTGTTAGCACAGCGGCACAATTGAGGTAGAGGAAAATGATGCTAAAGGAACGATGAAAATAGAATGGAGAACCCTAGTCCCAAAATAAAATAAAGAGAAAATAAAATGACACTTTAAAAAAATGGTAAAATGGTAGCAGTAATAATACTGGTTAAAAATAAAAATGTAGTAATTAAAAGGGTAAAATCAGGTGATGAAAAAAGCAAAAAAAATGGTTTCTTAGTTAAAAGGTGAAACAATTAGTAAAAATAATAAAAAAATGGGCTGTAATAAAGGTGCTTCAGATCTTCTGCCCCTCTTTTTGGCATGCCAGGTATTCAGGAGAATGTTGAATTTCCCTCTGATACACTGTTCCTCCGTGTTGTAAGCCACAGTCGTGATTTTTAGGCAGGCTGTATTGGTTTTCCAGACAGCCCTTATCTGTATTTACACAAGAGTCAGTTCGTGGCTCTGCTTCTGGGTGGCAGTGTGTCGGGATTGACCTCTGAGGCTATAAGACCTCTCTGACCAGGTGTTCTCTATTGTACCTGAAGCTGGTTCCCCAGTAGTCACTTCCTGCTCTGTTTCCCAGGCTCCCCAAAAACAATCTTCCCTTATAAGCTCTGCGACTGACCCCAACTGGGTAATCCCATGCACTGGGTTCAATAATCAAATGCACAGATTTAAGATTCTGGGAAGAGGTGCGAACTCACAAGGCTCCACCTTCCAGATCTGCGTGGAGTCTCTGCACACACTCTGGCACCTTGCACCAAGTAGCCGGCAAACTGGCATAATCTGAGGCTTCCCAATTGTGTCCAGTCCAACTGTGGGCTTATTTATAGCATTCCCTTCTGACAGCAGCCCTGGGGTAGACCTTCCACACTCGTGGGTCACGTCGGCTCCAAGGGCCGTGGTCTTTGTGGGGCGCAGAGTTCACCCCATCCTGCCCGCTTTCCACTCTCCAATCTAAATTGAAAACCGCACCGTTGGGGGAAGTCTAACCTTTCCATGGGGAGAAGCAGGGCTCCTCTGAGTTCACGTAGCCGCCCTGCTTGAGAGCCATTGTTGGGTTAGTAGCTGGTCTCTGGATATCAGTAACAGCCACTCAAGTTGGCATGGTCTCTGCGGCTGAGCCAGCTCACCTGGAGAGGATTTAGCCTCAGCCTCTACCCATTCCCTTTTTATAGTAATTCTCTGTCTTTCCTGGCTGCAGACTGTCTCTCAGCTGAATCTCCTCTGCTTATTTGGGCTGTATGTTACCACTTTCAGCTGCTCCCCCTTATCAGCTCCAGGACAAGGCACCAACAAGTCCCTCTAAACCTCCGCCATTTTCTTCCTCAAATATTGTTAAACTATTGACAGGATTGTCAGCTCAAGATGTGAAGTTTTATGCCACAACTGGTACAGTTTTTCATTTAACAATGTGGTCTAGAACAGCAATGCTGGATATTGGAGATACTAGAGAAGTAAGGTTTCACTCTAACTGTTTCAAAGATGATTCACTTCATGTTACATTTGCCCCATACCGAAGTAAGATATTAGTAATAAGGGAAATTGGGTATGGTGTACATTGATATTATCTTCAAAATTTTTCTGTAAATCTGGAGCTATTCTAAAATAAAACATCCATTAAAACAACACTCAAAATCCTAGGAAATGGTAATATCTGATAATAGTGGAATGGACCACTGAAATGAAGGGGGAGTATGAGAAGCGGCTTAGAGGAAACAGCACGTCCCTACCATATGATGGACTATAATGTAACTAGAGGATATGAGAGAGAGAGAGAGACGTCAGTTTGGGAATAAATTTAGGAGTTAAGAGGAAGTTCTCTTTTCTATAACCACAGTGTCTGAGGTTTCTGCATTTTCTGCCATCCCCGCCCCTCCTGAATGGTCAAGCTGAGGCTTTGAAATGGGCATTATGAGAAGATTAAAACATTAATGGTCTCTTGAATAAATACCAGCAAGTGTATAAAGGAAATATGTTTGTATTTTTTTGTGTGTTTCTAGATGATGGGGAGGGATCTAAGGAAGGGCATGCATGTGAGAAGGGACTAATATAGAATTCTTTATTGGGGCACCATACAAGACTTTCCATACTGAGCCAGATACTTAGAATAAGGACAAGTAGAAGACTGATTGGGGATTTTTTCCTCAACACTTTCGCATACTGGCAAGGAAGAAAAGAAGCTGATGTTTAATATAATTTTTGATTGGGGGGTGGGATGGATTGTGGTGGTAGCAGTCAGGAGGAACAGGGTGTTGTGTTAGTGCTGGCAGTGTATAATAATGAATTTTATTTCCTTTTTACATGGTACACTATTGAATATTGTTAAAATATTGACAGGATTGTCAGCTCAAGATGTGAAGATTATGCCACAACTGTTACAATTGTTCCTTTAACAACTTGGTCTAGACCAGCATTGGTGGATATTGATGATACAAGAGAACTGAGATTTCACTCAATTTCACTGATGATTCACTTCATGTTACATTTGCCCCATACCCAACTAATATATTAGTAATAAGGGAAATTGTTTAAGTGTACATGGGTATTGTCTGCACAATTTTTCTGTAAATATGGAACTATTCTAAAATAAAACATCTGTTAAAACAACACTCAAAATCCTAGGAAATGGTAGTAACTGAATATAGTGGAATAGACCACTGAAGTTATGGGGGAGTACGGGAAATGTCTTAGAGGAAACACCACCTCCCTGCCATCTGCTGGACTATAATGGAACTAGGGGAAAAGAGAGAGAGAGGTCAGTTTGGGAAAAATTTTAGGAGGTAAGAGGAAGGTCTCTTTTCTACAACAACAGCGTCTGAGACTTCTGGATCCTCTCACACCCTCCCCCCTCTTGGATGGTCAAGCTGAGGCTTTGTGATGTCAAGCCACACCATGGCAACCACTGATTTTGGGCAACCAGAACAGAAGTGAGAGGCTCATTGACCTAGAGTGTATATATAGAGGCTAGGACCCATTGAGAAGTATCTGTTGCCTCAAGATAGCCAAAAATACTAAGAAGATATCGTAGACTAGTGGAGATAAGGGATAAGACTCCAAACACAAGGATGGATGAAGAAACTGATAAGGTCAGAACACCTTCTTCAAATGCTGCCCCTTACTCAGTAATTCCTCACCCACGATTCTGGCCTTGTGCTTTTGGCCATAGACAATTTCTCATTCAATCCATTGTCATTCAAGTACAAGCCCGTTTCCTAATCATTTTCTAATATCTCCCCCAAAACCAAAGTCTTTCTGTGTTTAACTTGTTTCCAAACAACATAACCAACATAGTGGTCATGGTAAATTTGGACCTTAAGCTGAATGAAGTCAAGAGGGAGAAAGACAGAAAGAATCAGATAATGGTATTTTACTACTGGAAGGGGAAAACCTCCAGTTAGAAAGCCAACAAATGCAGAAGACGACGTTCTAGAGTATTCATCTAGCACAGGTTATATCCAGGGTCTCCCGGAGAAACACACTTAATAATGTGTATCCCTCTATAAAAATACTTCCAAAATGGGCATTATGAGAAGATGAAAACATTAATGGTCTCCTTGAATAAATACCATCAAGAGTATAAAGGAAATGTGTTTGTATTTTTGCGTGTTTCAGATGATGGGGAGGCATCTAAAAAAAGCAATGTGAGAAGGGAGTAATGTAGAACTCTTTAATTGGGGCACCAGACAACCCATTCCATACTGAGACAGACACCTAGAATAAGGACAAGAAGAAGACTGAAGGGGGATTTTTTGTTAACACTTACTCATACGGGCAAGGAAGAAAAGAAGCTGATGTGTAATTTAGTTTTAGATTGGGTGGGTGTGATGATTGGTGGTGGTCGCAGTCATGAGGAACAGGGTGTTGTGTTAGTGCTGGCAGTGTATCATAATGAATTTGATTTCCTTTTTACATGATAGACTATTGAATATTGTTAAACTATTGACAGGATTGTCAGCTCAAGATGTGAAGTTTTATGCCAGAACTGGTACAGTTTTTCCTTTAAGAACTTGGTCTAGAACAGCATTGCTGGATATTAGTGATACTAGAGAAGTGAGGTTTCACTCTAACTGTTTCACTGATGATTCAATTCATGTTACATTTTTCCCATACCCAAGTAAGATATTATTAAAAAGGTATATTTGGCTTTTTTTAAAAAAAAAAGTAAGAAACTTTATTATAGACTTTTGATTTGCATGCTTAAGGAGTTAAAATTTTAGAAGGTAATATCTTATAGTTTTTGCATGTTATTATAGATCATAACCCTTGGTTTCTTGAAAAAGGTACATTAGATCTTAAAGTTGCCAAAACGAGGCATTTCATTTCCTAGAGTCTTTAGGAGAGGTCAAGGAGGATGGACCTCCTCCACATTGCACCCTACGCTCCTTAAGAAGAACAGAAAGAAAAGAAAAAATGGGAGCAATGGCCTTCATGGCTCCCTCCACCTCCATGTCCTAATCCTTAAATGTTTAATTCTGTTAATAGAATCACCATGCAAAAGGGCCAAATTATAAAGAAATTGGAATATTAAAAGGTACTCTGAAATCAGGCTGAAAAAAGAGTGCCATGGTCACCTCAATGTGGTTTCTTTTTCAAATTAATATCTGAATTTATGTTTGGAATCTAAAATCTGTAATAAGAAATAAAACCTTGCTCCTAAATCCACCTCTGGTGTGAGAGATTCAAAGGTGGCAGGGAAAGGCAGAGCTATAAGCTCTCCCATAATGAGATTACTCTATATTTTATTTAAAAATTACCGGAGAACATGTTTGGACACCGAAAATTGGCAAAGATAACCTTGGGTGCTAGCCATTGCTTTAGAAAGCGAAATAGGAAAAAATTTAAAAAGTCTTTTTCTATTAAGCATGACTTTGGGAAATATACGCCATCTGAGACATTTGCTGAAACTTCCCCCAAAGCAGGATGTGGGGGAAGGGAAGAAGGAGCACGTGGCCATCCAATCTGGACGCCCCCTCCCCAAGTATTCTAAAATTAAAGTCCTTCTTGTAATTGAAAAGCTTTTACAAATTCATCAATGTATCCAGGATTTCTGTGCACATGTAAAGGGGTAAGGCCAATTTAAAAACGAGTTCGCATAGTTTTGAGCTGAACTTGACCTTTTGCTGTGTACAGAATAAAAACCCGAGACTGTTTTGGCCTTAAATATGGCGAACATGAACCTGAGAAAGAAATGCAGGCTGGTTTCCCAAGGCGATTTAAAGTAGCTCTTTTGAAATTTCCTGCCCTGAGGCAAGTACCACCAGGAAGTTGCTAGTCAAGTTTACCTGTGAATAGCTATGGTTTTGCTTCTTGACTTCCCCAGCAGGAAAATTGTGACCATTCTGAAATTTAGCAGCTATGCCAGGCTTATTGGCTGGAAACTTAAAACTTTTAGGGTCAAATCATCTAAAAGTATTGAGATTTACAATACTGAAATGTTGATCTGAGTATGCCTAGTATGAAGTCTAGAAGATAGAAGTTAATGTATTAATGGAAAATGCCTTCTATTTTATTTGAAATGTATCCTTAAATGCAAAAGTATTGATTTGAAAAATGCTAAGTATTTAATTTGCTACCTAAGATTTAAAGCTCTGAAAGTTTAAGGTGCAAATTGAATCGGGAGAAATTAATTAAATATCTAATGTATAACTTGTTTTTGAAAAAATTAAATGTGTTTTCTCTTAAATGATTAGGATTTCAAAATATATTACTTCTTGGTCTGATTTTAAAAAAAGAGGATAATTTTTAAGATCTCAACTGAAATTTTTAATACAAAAACCAGTTTAAATTTGATTAATATTCTTTAAGATAATTATAAAGGGTATAAACAGCGAATGAGATTTCTGTTTGTCTACAATATAATGATGGCCATCCACCTTTTAGGGATTTTGGTTTGCTCTTCCATTGTTTATTGTGAGAATAAGGAAATCTTCTTTTCTGTCAGTGAACAGTGTAGACAGCCACAATGTTGAGCTGTGGGACTTGGCAGCTTCCATGTTGGCCGCATGGCTTACCCCGCCCCTGGGGGCCGCCATCTTGAAACAGCATAGGTCCCGCCCTCTGATTTAGCCAATCACAAAAGGAATGTCTTCTCACTGAGGCAGGATGTTATTTCAGGGGTGGAGCTTTAAGGCAGAATTTCACTACAGAAATGCGGATGGGGCAGAAAGTGTTTCTAATCTCTTAAATCTAGAAAACCCTGCTTTCCTTAAACTAAGGACAATTAAAGGTTATATGTTCCCTCCCTAAACAAAAGTTAAATAGCTTATGTCAAAGCATTAAAAGGGACTGATAACAGTTATCCAATCTCTGTGACCCCAGCCAAAATTTTAAAACCAGTTTTAATTTAACTGATATCTCTTAATAATTATAGTAAGTATATAATTTTTAAATCATATATATATATATATATATATATATATATATATATATATATAGTTGATGGTCTTTCAAATTGGATTTCAAAACTATAACCAAGGAATGACTTTGAGAAATTTCCCGGGCCCTGAATTGTTTTCAAATGTTTATTCTATCTTTTTACAGGATTTTTTAATTTAGCTAAATTTAATACACTTGAAATCACATGGAAAGCTTTATAAAATAAAAATTAATGAATATATTTTAAGTTTTTGCCTCTGAGAAAGGGCAAAACAAGTTATTTTGTTTAATATTTATTAAAATACAGCAGTGAAATTTTAATATGTAATTTGAAATAACAAAAGCTCCTCACTACTGCATTTTAAATTAGGCTGGAAGTGGTGCAGCTTTTGCCCCTTGTGAATCAGAAGTTTACTAAATACTAAATTTACTTGCTTTGCTTTTTAAAAAATACTTACTTAAATTACAATCCTTGTAAGCAATTGAATCCTAGTAAAGTAAATTCTTCTGAAAAGGTTATTGAAGGATTCCCATGATTCCTCTGTATATGCAAATAAGCCAAATGGTATACTCTTTAAAAATATAACTGCTAACATTTACAGATTGTTGTTAAAATACTAAATCTTACAATAATTAGTCACCATGAATGAAAAATCACTTGAAATATATAGCTTTGCGCAAGTATTTGTTAAAATCTCAAAAGGCAACCATGTTCCTTACATTTGTTGCTTGTGTGAGAAAGAAAGCTGTCTGAAAGGAAATAAAAAGAGGTTTCCTTCAAATGTCTAAATAAAATTAAAAATCAATATATTGGGCCTCATAAGCTAAATTAAATAATTTGTGTTTTGCCTCCTTAAACAAAGTTTATGTAAATTTACTTAAAGACTAATACCAGAAATTTAATTAATGTCATTTACTGTCCATAACTTAGAACAAGTAAATTTAAAAGAATAAATGTTATTTCAAACTGACTTAAATTGGAAAATTGGGCTAAGTGGATATTCAGGGGAACTTAGCTGTCACCTATTAAAAATATGAACTACTACAATTTTTATATAAAACCTCCATCATTATACCAAAAAACACTAGGCAGGAACCAATTCCTGTAGCTTTCACTGTTTTTACTGATGGGTCATCAAATGGGAAAGCTGCCAATCATACTATAAATTCTGACCAAGTCATACTTCTGTGCAAACAATTGAATTAAAAGCTATTAAGGCTTTGTTGCAAGATTTCCAACAGCATGTTAACATAATTTCTGATTCCTCTTATGCTTCGGGCCTAGTAAGTAGAATAGAAACTGCCCGGTTGAAATGGCTTAGTGACCAAAGTTTATTCTTACTATTTAAGCAAGTTCAACAGATTGTGCAGCAGAGAAAATACCCTTTTTATATCACCCACATCAGGGCTCACAGCATACTACCTGGCACATTAACTAAGGGAAATGCACATGCTGATCAATTTTTTGCTTTATTAAAAGAGGCTTCAGAGTCCCATCAGCTTTTAAAAATCCCAACTTGAAAAACAAAAAAGGGGGATGATGGAGAAATCACCTACAGGTAGGCTGCACCTAGCTTTAATTACTCTAAATTTTTTCACTTGTGATGCTAATGGAAAGACACCTATGGAGCTACATTGGTGTCAGAATAAAAGGAACAGCCCAGAGACCACCTGGGGCATGGTAAAGTGAAGTATGGTAACAATTAATTCAGGTAAAAACTCAGAGAACCAAGATGGCGGCATAGGTTAACGCCGGAGTTTGCTGCTTTGAACAACTACTTCAAAAGTGAAACCAAAAAACGGAAGGGACATCACCCAGAACCACAGGAATGCTGGCTGAGTGGAAGTCCTACAACTAGGAGGAAAGAGAAATGCATACGGACACTCAGAGGAGGCGCAGTGCTGAAGTCAAATTTTGCCCATACCCAAATAAGATATTATTAATAAGGGAAATTGGTATGGTGTACATGCGTATTAACTTCACAGTTTTCTGTAATATGGAACTATTCTAAAATAAAACATCTATAAAAACAACACTCAAAATAATAGGAAATGGTAATATCTGAACATAGTGGAATGGAACACTGAAATGACAGTGGGGTTTGAGAAGTTGCATAGAGGAAACACCACCTCCCTGCCATATGCTGGACTTTAGTGGAACTAGAGGAAATAAGAGAGAGAAGGAGAGAGGGAGAGAGAGAGAGAGAGAGAGAGAGAGAGAGAGAGAGAGAGAGAGAGAGATCAGTTTGGGAAAAATTTTAAGTGGTAAGATGAAGGTCTCTTTTCTATAACCAGAGCATCTGAGAGTTCTCATCCTCTTCCACCACCGACCCTCCTGGATGGTCAAACTGAGGCTTTGTGATGTCAAGCCACACCATGGCAACCACTTAATTTGGGCAACCAGAGCTGTAGTGAGTGGTTCCTCAGTGACCTACAGAGTATATATACAGGCCAGGACACTTTGAGTAGTGTCTCTTGCCTCAAGATAGCCAAACTTACTAAGAAGATATTTTAGTCTAGTGGAGACAAGGAATAAGACACCAATCACAAGGATGGGTGAAGAAACTGCAAGTCCTAAAGTGAAATAGAAGTCAGTTTCTCAACTGGATGTCAAAGAAGTGGATAAGGTCAGAATACCTTATTCAAATGTTGCCCCTTCCCCAGTAATTCCTCACCCAAGATTCTGTCCTTGTGCTTTTTGGCCACACACACTTCCTTATTCAATCCATTCTCATTCAATTCCAAGCACATTTCCAAATCATTTTCCAATTTCTTGCTCAAAACCAACGTCTTTCTGTGTTTAACTTATTTCCAAACTACATATGCTATGCCCAGATTTAAAGATCCCCCAAGACAGACCACTAGGGAGCCAAGTCCAATGCAAAAGCATAGAGTCTTTTATTCAAGCCCTGGACTTGGTCCCCCTCCTGCCTCCATTACTGGATGCAAGAGAGAGCCCCGAGTACCAAGGGAACAAAGAATTTATAACGCTTTGTGTTGGGGTGTGGGGGCACAGTCTGACCACTATTTTGGCCGATTCCAGTTGGTTGAGTGAGGACCAGGGGCTAGAGACGCAAGGGCAAGGTGCAGCTAGGATCTGGTTACACAAAGACTGGGGGGTGGCTAGCATACTCTTGGCCTTGGGCCAGTATCCCCCGCTTTCCCATTGGCTTAGATAAGGTCAGGCTGAGTAACTGATACATTCTGCGGCTTTTTCTTGGAAGAGGGGATAAGGACACAGCTATCAGTCCTGTTCTATCCTTTCACATAACCAAGATAGTGGCGATGGTAAATTTGGACTTTAAGCTGAATGAAGACAAGAGGCAGAAAGACAGAAAGAATCCCCCCTTTCCTTAGAACTTCCGGCTCAAATATGAGAAGGACTGAACTAGCAACTGAACTACTTTCATACACTTCTTGACAAATTGGACTAGTATGTTAATAATGCAAGGACCATAAGTCAACAGCAGCTGGAGTATTACATGGAGTCTGCCGACGTCCGCTGTCTTCTTAAGGGTGAACTTCAGCGCGTGTGTCTAGTCAAAGGTCACCTTCCAGTCAGGCTGCCTGATGTCCTGGGCAAAGAATGATCTGGGCTTGTAACCCGGCAGAGACTAACTATAACAATTGGTCTGTTGGAAGGGAAAGAAAACCTTTCAGTTTTAATAACCTACATCGAAATAAAGTTTTTCTTCTTAAAATTCCTCTATGGCTATCAAAAAGCCAAATCAAGATGAGTTCATCTACTGTATTCAATTTGGCCTGATGTTTGCATAAACACAACAAGAATGGTAACTGTCTACCTTTGCTGGAATTTCATCATTTAATCTTGATGTGCCGCATTGGGCCAGGAAGCCAAGCCAACCAGCTGCCATCAGGCCTGCCT
This sequence comes from Myotis daubentonii, assembly GCF_963259705.1. Classification (NCBI taxonomy): domain Eukaryota; kingdom Metazoa; phylum Chordata; class Mammalia; order Chiroptera; family Vespertilionidae; genus Myotis; species Myotis daubentonii. The sequence continues at coordinate 80,044,355 of NC_081861.1, read as the reverse complement.
GCAGGATCTTCTGCGTTAGGTGAATCCCTCACCTGTAGCAACTCCACCTGAGCCCATGCTCTAGGCTTTAGGGCCTATCTCAGTAGCCCTGCTACTCGTTGCGGTCCAGAGTGTGTGGGGGTTCCACATGGATGCAGAGGCGTCCTTATTACTCCCCTTCTACTCTTACCAACCGCCAGTGATGGTAGGGCATGTGCCTGAAGCTCCAGCGCCAGCCACCTTCAGGGCTCCCAAGCAGGATACCAGGCTTTCTCCGTGGCACTCTTATTGGCTTCAAGTCTTCAGAGCTCAGACAGGTTTCTTTAAAACATGATACTCCAAAGTTTCCGGTTAATAAAATCACTACTGGAAACCGGTCTTATTGATTTCATGCCAAGAAATGTATTGCCATGACTTATTAATCATTGTCAGATTTCAGAGGAATTATATAAGGAGAAAAACATACTGATCTGCTCTAAGATCTTCTGATTTTTCTTGTCAGTCCTTTAAGAATGTATGAGTATGCCTCAGTCCTTCCATTCTAAATAGGCCTTTCCCAGCTCTCTACTGCCAAGGTTTGTACCACTCCTGACATGGGCATGGTCATGCAGGCCTGCAAGACAGTACACAGGCTGCCCACTTTTAGATGTTTCTCAATAGAGACCAAAACCTGATGGGTTTTCTTTTTTGTCCAGTTGGGAATCTGCCCTCTTGGCAGCCAGACACCCTTTACTTTTGGAGTTCATCCCATATAGTCCCCTTCCAGGACTGCTATCATATAGCTATAACAATGTCCCTCAGTGTGGGAGACTGGACAATTGCCAGTTATTCCCAAAAACTACCAAGGACTGTAGACCATCACCGGTCCACAGCTACAGCTACATTTAAACCTGTAAGAGAATTGAAGGTTAATACAACATATTAGTACAATGAAACATAATATTGACACCATGGACACTTCAGGCAGATCAATCCTACGCTACTAAACATGAGATATGGCAGGGCTGTACAAACATATTTGGGAGGTGACTAAATCCACCCTTTGACCTTTCTATATAAGGTAAAATTGTCCTTGTCTTTCTGAAGCCATGTTTATGAAGATGCAGGCATCATCTGAGCCTATTATACAATTTTCTGCAGGTATAGTCTTTTTCAAGTTGGGGTGAGTCCTGGGGGCCTGAACTTCTTTACCCACACTGAGTCCCCATGATGGAAAAGATGTACAGAGTCTGAGGTGGCACTGCCAGGGCATCTCAAACAAGCTTATGGGTGGCTTGTCATTTCTGTAAGACATCACGTCCAAGTAAGTGGTACAGTCATTCTGGCATAACTAAAAACGAATGAGTTACCATGTTCTTTCTGAGGTCCACTGTCCTCCTTGATGTACAAGGAAAAAGGCAGTTTGTCCGGTGGCTCTTAGAACTGCTGTCTTCTTAGATGTTACTGGTCTCATTGGCTCTGTCAAGACTGAATAGGCTGCTCCAGAATACACCAGATAATTAACGGGGGTTCTATTTATCTACAAATATTTATACATAAGTAGACAAATAAACATCAAATAAACATCCACATTTACACCTTTTCAGTGATCAAGTACTTTTACAATCTTGGGAATTTTGGCAGATAACTGTAACACTGCCCAAGTCCACTGATAGGGGCCTGTCAAGCACAGATGTTGGGGCCTTTGGCTTTGGTGTATAAAGTCTCCATCCTTTCTCTCTTGGCACTGCTAAGGACAGGATCATCGTGGGTCCTGTCCAAATGTTCAGGACGATGAATTAACAGAAATGCAAAATAAATCAAAGTAACTTCTACTTCTCACAGACTAGTAATGAGCAGCCAAAATATACAAACACTCATATTCACACTCTCTCAGTAGACTAGCCCAGTCTCTAGCTGGGCAGATAAACAAAACAATGCACAACTCCCCAGAAGAGCATGGGGGCACTCCTGGTACCCATGTCCCAGAAAAGAATTCTCGACCAACCTTTTGGTGAGAACCTACCAGAGGAATTAAGACTGCTTCCAGTCCCCCCTCTCGGTAGGAAAATTGGCTACCCCACGCAAACAAACACCTGTTTAATCATACTTTCTCAATGTTTCTGCATTCATTATAGTAACACAATCTCTATTGTACCCCTTTAATTTTTTTAATGTAATTAAGAATAGCAGGTTTACGTTGTCCCGACCTCATGATGATTGGTGAAGAGAGACAGACAAGGGAGGTGGTGACCTGTTTTCACAGATCCTTACTCAGTTGCCCGCCTGACCTAAGTAGTGGAGCCACACAAAGGATAGGAGAGGGCAGGCACCCTCTCCCCACACTCACATACTTTCACCAAACATTCATTCAGTAAAGGCATTTAGCTACCACAACACACAATTTCTCTAAATTCAATCTGAACCTTAAACTTTTAGCAAATATTCAGCATTTCTCAATCAGTAACATTTTTAAGAATTAACATCAAAAATGCATAACATAAGTATTGTATCATTTGAATTCAGTAAGCTTCAAGGTCCTAAGTTCCCAGCAGTACTGGAAAACCACACCTGAGGCTGGCAAGCAGGTTTGGCCCAGCCCTTGACTTTAAAATGACCATAATCTTAAAGGAGTAGTTTGAGTCTTTCCCATAACGTCCGCCCAGTAAGTCCACAGAAAACAAACAAACAAACAAAAAAAACACAGACAAATACATTCTTCCAACTCTATGGAAGCAAAACCAAAACAAACTTGCGACTCAATGGAAGCAAACTACAGATTAGATTAGACGATGGCCATGCACCACTCGTCTCGGATTCAGGGGTTTCTCGGCCCCTCCAGATGGAGGATCTGGGCATCCCAAAACTCCTCCCACTCGTGGGCCCCCAGTGCCTCCACCTAGTCCGTTACGGGCATTACAGATTTCATAAGTGAGCTCACACAGGACAGAACTCACAGAACACAACAGAAAACACACAGACACTTACCGAGGTCAGTCATACACTCCGAATCCGGGTCCCTTGTGAGTCTCAGGGGTCAGGGACGAGCCCCCAAATGTTAGGCCCAGATTTCAAGATCCCCCAAGACAGACCACTAGGGAGCCGTGTCCGATGCAAAAGCATAAAGTCTTTTATTCAAGCTTGGGACTTGGTCCTCCCACTGCCTCCATTACTGGATGCAAGAGAGAGCGCAGAGTCCCAAGAGAACAAAGAATTCATAGGGCTTGGGGTTGGGGCTGGGGGCACACTCTGACCACTGATTTGGTCTATTCCAGTTGGTTGAGTGAGGGCAGGGGGCTAGTGACTCAAGGGCTGGTTGCAGCTAGGGTTCTTCTTACACAAAGACAGGGGGGTGGCTAGCATATTCTTGGCCTTTGGCTAGTTTCCCCCGCAATTCCATTTGCTGAGATAAGGGCAGGCTGAGAAACTGATACATGCTGCGGCTTTTTCTTAGAAGAGGGGATAAGGACAAAGCTATCAATCCTGTTCTGTCCTTTCACATGAGCAAGATAGTGGTGATGGTAAATTTGGACTTTAAGCTAAATGAAGACAAGAAGGAGAAAGACAGAAAGAATCAGATAATTGTATTTTACTACAGGAAGGGGAAAACCTCCAATAAGCAAGCCAACAAATGCAGAAGAAGAAGTGCTGGAGTGTTCATCTACCAGAGGTGATACAAAGGGTCTCCCAGAGGAACACACTTAAAAATGTTTATCCCTCTATCAAATATGCTTCAGAAATGGGCCTTATGAGAAGGTGAAAACATTAATGGTCCCGTTGAATAAATACCAGCAAGGGTATAAAGGAAATGTGTTTGTATTTTTGCGAGGTTTCAGATGATGGGGAGCAACCTAAGGAGGGGGAAGGCATGTGAGAAGGAAGAAATGTAGAATTCTTTAATTGGTGCACCAGAGAAGCCATTACATAGTGAGCCAGTCACTTTGAATAAGGACAAGGAGGTGACTGAATGGGGATTTTTTCCTCAACACTTTCTCATATGGGCAAGGAAGAAAGAAGCTGATGTTTATTTTAGGTTGGATTGAGGGGTTGGGATGGATGTTGGTGGTTGCAGTCATGAGGAGCAGGGTATTCTGTTAGTACTGGCAGTGTATAATAAAGAATTAGATTACCTTTTTACATGGCAGACTATTGAATATTGTTAAACTTTTTAAAGGATGGTGGCTTAAAATGTGAAGTTTTATGCCACAACTGGTACAATTTTTCCATTAACAACTTGGTCTAGAACAGCATTGCTAAATATTGGAGATTCTAGAGAAGTGAGGTTTCAAACAGTTTCACTGATGATTTATTTCATGTTATATTTGCCCCATACCAAAGAGACATACTAGTAATTAGGGAAATTATGTATGGTGCACATGGTTATTATCTTCAAAATTTTTCTGTAAATCTGAAACTATTCTAAAATAAATCATCCAGTAAAACAACACTCAAAATACTAGGAAATGGTAATATCCGAACATAGTGGAATGGACGACTGAAAACATAGGGAGTACGGCAAGTTCCTTAGAGGAAACAAAACCTCCCTGCCATATGCTGAACTATAATGTAACTAGTGGAAATTAGATAGAGAGAGAGAGGTCAGTGTGGGAAATATTTTAGGAGGTAAGAGGAAGGTCTCTTCTATAAGCAAAGCGTCTGATACTTCTGTATCCTCTGCCACCCCTGCCCCTCCTGGATGGTCAAGCTGAGGTTTTGTGATGTTAAGCCACACCATGGCAACCACTGATTTTGGGCAACCAGAGCTGAAGTGAGTGGCTCCTCATTAACCTAAAGAGTATATATAGAGGCCAGGACCCTTTGAGTAGTGTCTGTTGCCTCAAGATAGTGAAACTTAATAAGACGAGAGTGTAGACTTGCAGAGATAAGGAATAAGACTCCAAAGACAAGGATGGATGAAGAAACTGCAAGTCCAAAAGTGAATTTATGTTTGTATTGGGGGGTATGGGTTGGATGGTGGTGGTCTCAGTCAAGAGGAACTGGGTGTTGTGTTAGTGCTGGCAGTGTATAATAAAGAATTTGATATCCTTTTTACATGGGAGACTATTGAATATTGTTAAACTATTGAAAGGATAGTCAGCTCAAGGTCTGAAGTTTTATGCCAAAACCTGTCCAGTTTTTCCTTTAACAAGTTGGTCTACAACAGCATTACTGGATATTGTTGGTACAAGAGAAGTGAGGTTTCACTCTAATTGTTTTCCTGATGTTTCACTTCATGTTACATTTCCCCCATACAAAAGTAAGATATTAGTAATAAGGGAAATTTGGTATGGTGTACATGGTTATTATCTTCACAATTTTTCTGTAAATCTGGAACTATTCTAAAATAAATCATCCATTAATACAGCACTCAAAATCCTAGGAAATGGTAGAAACTGAACATACTGGAATGGACCACTGACATGACTGGGGAGTATGGGAAATGTCTTAGAGGAAACACCACCTCCCTTCCATATGCTGGACTGTAATGGAACTTTAGGAAATGACAGGGAGAGAGAGGTCATTTGGGGAAAAATTTTAGGAGTTAAGAGGAAGGTCTCTTTTCTATAACCAGAGTGTCTGAGATTTCAGCATCTTCTGCAACCCCCGCCCCTCCTGGATGGTCAAGCTGAAGCTTTGTGATGTCAAGCCACACCATGGCAACCACTGATTTTGGGCAAACAGAGCTGAAGTGAGTGGCTCCTCATTAACCGAAAGAGTATATATAGAGGCCAGGACCCTTTGAGTAGTGTCGGTTGCCTCAAGATAGCGAAACTTCTTATGATGATATTGTAGACTGGTAGAGATAAGGAATAAGACTCCAAACACAAAGATGGATGAAGAAATTGCAAGTCCAAAAATGAATTTATGTTTTCACTGGGGGTGTGTTGGATGGATGGCGGTGGTCCCAATCATGAGGAACATGGTGTTTTGTTAGTGCTGGAAGTGTATAAGAAAGAATTTGATTTTTTTTCACATGGAATACTATTGAATATTGTTAAACTATTTCAAGTATGGTCAGCTCAAGATGTGAAGTTTTATGCCACAACTGGTACAGTTTTTCCTTTAACATCATGGTCTAGAACAGCATTGTTGGATATTGGAGATACTAGAGAAGTGAGGTTTGACTCTGTTTCACTGATGGTGAGGGATCTAAGGAGGGGGCAGGCATGTGAGAAGGGATTAATGTAGATTTATTTAGTTGGGACACCAGACAAGCGATTCCATACTGAGCCAGACACTTAGAATAAGGACACGAAGAAGTCTGAATGGGGATTTTTTTCTCAAGACTTTCTCATACTGGCAAGGAAAAAAGAAGCTGATGTTTAATTTAGGTTTGAATTGCGGAGGTGGGATGGATGGTGGTGGTCACAGTCATGAGGAACAGGGTGTCGTGTTAGTGCTGGCAGTTTATAATGATGAATTTGATTTCCTTTTTACATGGTAGACTATTGAATATATTTAAACCATTGAAAGGATGGTCAGCTCAAGATCTGAAGTTTTATGCGTCAACTGATCCAGTTTTTCCTTTAACAACTTGGTCTACAACAGCATTGCTGGATATTGGAGATAATAGAGTAGTGAGGTTTCACTCTAACTGTTTCACTGATGATTCAATTCATGTTTCATTTGCCCCATACATAAGTAAGATATTAGTGAGGAAAATTGGGTATGGTGTATATGGTTACTATCTTCATATTTTTCTGTAAATCTGGATCTATTCTAAAATAAAACATCCATTAAAACAACACTCAAAATCCTAGGAAATGGTAGCAACTGAACATAGTGGAATGGACCACTGAAGTGACGGGGGAGTACAGGAAATGTCTTAGAGCTAACACCACCTCCCTGCCATATGCTGGACTATAATGGAACTAAAGGAAATGAGAGTGAGAGGTCAGTTTGTGAAAAATTTTAGGAGGTAAGAGATAGGTCTCTGTTCTATAACCAAAGTGTCTGAGATTTCTGGATCCTCTGCCACCCCTGCCCCTCCTAGATGGTCAAACTTAGGCTTTGTGATGTCAACCACACCATGGCAACCACTGATTTTGGGCAACCAGAGCTGAAGTGAGTGGCTCCTTGTTAACCTAAAGAGTATATATAGAAGCCAGAACCATTTGAGTACTGTCTGTTGCCACAAGATAGCGAAACTTAATAAGATGATAGTTTAGACTTGTAGAGATAAGGAGTAAGACTCCAAACACAAGGAAGGATGAAGAAACTGCAAGTCCAAAAGTGAATTTATGTTTGTATTGGGGTTTGGGTTGGGATGGATGGTTGTGGTCGGACTCATGAGGAATAGGGTGTTGTGTTAGTGCTGCCAGTGAATAATAAAGAATTTGATTTCCTTTTTACATGGCAGACTATTGAATGTTGTTAAACTTTTGAAAGGATGGTGGCTTAAGATGTGAAGATTTATGCCACAAGTGGTACAGTTTTTCCATTAACAACTTGGTCTAGAGCAGCATTGCTAAATATTGGAGATTCTAGAGAAGTGAGGTTTCAGACCATTTCACTGATGATTTATTTCATGTTACATTTGCCCCATACCAAAGTGACATATTAGTAATTAGGGAAATTATGTATGGTGCACATGGTTATTATCTTCAAAATTTTTCGGTAATCTGGAACTATTCTAAAATAAATCATCCGTTAAAACAACACTCAAAATACTAGGAAATGGTAATATCCGAACATAGTGGAATGGACCACTGAAAACACGGGGAGTATGGCAAGTTGCTTAGAGGAAGCACCACCTCCCTGCCATATGCTGAACTATAATGAAACTAGTGGAAATTAGATAGAGAGAGGTCAGTGTGGGAAATATTTTAGGAGGTAAGAGGAAGGTCTCTTCTATAAGCAGAGCTTCTGATATTGATGTATCCTCTGCCACCCCTGCCCCTCCTGGATGGTCAAGCTGAGGCTTTGTGATGTTAAGCCACACCATGGCACCCACTGATTTTGGGCAACGATAGCTGAAGTGAGTGGCTCCTCATTAACCTAAAGAGTATATATAGAGGCCAGGACCCTTTGAGTAGTGTCTGTTGCCTCACGATAGTGAAACTTAATAAGACGATATTTTAGACTAGTAGAGATAAGGAATAAGAATCCAAACACAAGGATGGATGAAGAAACTGCAAGTCCAAAAATGAATTCATGTTTTCATTCGGGGAGGGGTAGAATGGATGGTGGTGGTCACAATCATGAGGAACAGGGTGTTGTGTTAGTCCTGGAAATCTATAATAATGAATTCTATTTCCTTTTCACATGTAAGACTATTGAATATTGTTAAACTATTGAAAGGATTGTCACCTGAAGATGTGAAGTTTTATGCCACAACTAGTACAGTTTTTCCTTTAACATTATGGTCTAGAACAGCATTGTTGGATATTGGAGATACTAGCTAAGTGAGATTTTACTCTGTTTCACTGATGTGGAGGGATCTAAGGGGGTGGCAGGCATGTGAGAAGGGAGTTATGTAGATTTCTTTAGTTGAGGCACCAGACAAGCCATTCCATACTGAGCCAGACACTTAGAATAAGGACAAGGAAAAGTCTCAATGGGGATTTTTTTCTCAACACTTTCTAATACTGGAAAGGAAAAAAGAAGCTGATGTTTAATTTGGGTTTGGATTGGGGGGGGTGGGATGGATGGTGGTGGTCTCAGTCATGGGGAACAGAGGGCTATGTTAGTGCTGACAGTTTCTAATAATGAATTTGATTTCCTTGATACGTGGTAGACTATTGCATATTGTTAAACTATTGAAAGGATGCTCAGCTCAAGATCTGAAGTTTTATGCCACAACTGGCCCAATTTTTCCTTTAACAACTTGGTCTAGAACAGCATTGCTGGATATTGGAAATACTAGAGAAGTGAGGTTTCACTCTAACTGTTACACTGTGATTCACTTCATGTTACATTTGCCCCATACTTAAGTAAGATATTAGTAATAAGGGAAAAAGGGTATGGTGTACATGGTTATTATCTTCACAATTTTTCTGTAAATCTGGAACTGTTCTAAAATAAAACATCAATTAAAACAACACTCAAAACCCTATATAACGTTAGCATCTGAACTTACTGGAATGGACCGTTGAAATGACGGGGAAATATGGCAATTGTCCTGGAGGAAACACCACCTCCTTGCCATATGCTGGACTATAATGGAACTAAAGGAAGTGAGAGAGAAAGAGAAGTCAGTTTGGGAAAAATTTTAGGAGGTCAGAGGTTCTCTGTTCTATAACCAAAGTGTCTGAGATTTGTGGATCTTCTGCCACCCGCGCCACTCCTGGATGGTCAAGCTGAGGCTTTTTGATGTCAAGCCACACCATGGCAACCACTGATTTTGGGCAACCGGAGCTGAAGTGAGTGGCTCCTGATTAACCTAAAGAGTATATATAGACACCAGGATCTTTTGAGTAGTGTCTATTGCCTCAAGATAGCGAAACCTAATAAGTCGATATTGTTGACCAGTAGAGATAAGTAATAAGACTCCAAACACAAGGATGGATGAAGAAACTGCAAGTCCAAAAATGAAGGTATGTTTTTTATTGGGGGGGAGGGTGGTGGGATAGAGGGTGGTGGTTGCAGTCATGAGTAACAGGGTGTTGTGTTAGTGCTGACAGTTTATAATAAAGAATTTGATATCCTTTTTACATGGGAGACTATTGAATATTGTTAAACTATTGATAGGATGGTCAGCTCAAGATCTAAAGTTTTATGCCACAACCTGTCCAGCTTTTCATTTAAGAAGTTTTTCTAGAACAGCATTGCTGGATATTGGAGGTACTAGAGAAGTGAGGATTCACTCTAATTGTTTCACTGATGATTCACTTCATGTTACATTTGCCCCATACATAAGTAAGATATTAGTAATAAGGGAAACTGGGTATGGTGTACATGGTTATTATCTTCACAATTTTTTGTAAATCTGGAACTATTCTAAAATAAAACATCCATTAAAACAACCCTGAAAATCCTAGGAAATTGTAGCAACTGAACATAGTGGAATGGACCACTGAAATGACGGGGGAGTATGGCAATTGTCTTGGAGGAAACCCCACCTCCCTGCCATTGGCTGGACTATAATGGAACTAGAGGAAATGAGAGAGAGAGAGAGGACAGTTGGGGAAAAATTTTAGGAGTTAAGAGGAAGGTCTCAGTTCTATAACCAGAGTGTCTGAAATTTCTGCATCCTCTGCCACCCCCGCCCCTCTTGGATGGTCATGCTGAGGCTTGTGATGTCAAGCCACACCATGGCAACCACTGATTTTGGGCAACCAGAGCTGAAGTGAGTGGCTCCTCATTAACCTAAAGAGAATATATAGAGGCCAGGACCCTTTGAGTAGTGTCTGTTGCCTCAAAATAGCGAAACTTAATAAGACGATAGTGTAGACTAGTAGAGTTAAGGAATAAGACTCCAAACACAAGGATGGATGAAGAATCAGCAAGTCCAAAAGTGAATTTTTGTTTTTATTTGGGGTGTACTGGGATGCATATTGGGGCGTGCTGTAACGTTTGTTCCTGGAACAGACAGATAGGAAGGTACTGACATCACGTCAGGCGTTGAGATATGGTCTCATGGTCCCTCCTCAATGTACTGTGCTCTTTGTTCCCGGAAAACATAGATAGGGAGGTGGTAATGCTAAACTGTGTCAGTAACAAATTGCTTAAACAAGGCTTTGTAACTTTGTAGTTTTTTCAAATACATAGGCTGTAATGCCTGCAGTCATTTCTGCAGTTCCGACTTTGCTTCGGCGGGGTGCTGGGACTGCAGACAGCTGGCCAGCTTAATAAAGGTTCCTAAATTTAAATACTGAGTCGGTGGTCTATCTCGCTGAGCCAACCCATAACATTTGGAGGCCGCAGCGAGATACCCGGCAGGGAAGAGAGGTACCCCTTTTTTAGGGCCGGTTGCTCTCCCCCACTTGTTGCCTGGCACTCAGCAAGATACCCCTCACCTGTGTAGAACGACTACCAAGGAGGCCTCCTATCCTCCCAAAACTTTCAATTCGGAAACCGAGCGACCTGGACTCTTGAGAGAGCTAAGGACCGGTAATTAAAATGGAATTGGCATGTCCCAAGGAAGGACCTATATGGAGGGCTGGATGCAGCGGTACTCCGGGTCCTGACCCGCAGCCAGGACGGTGGCTGTGGTCCTGGTTTGTGCGGCTGTAGGCTGCACTGGTCTTGTCTGTCTGGTATTTGTTTGTCTTGGTGTTTATTATCAAAAAGCTGTTTGCTTCTGTGTACACCCTGCTGCAATGTTTTTTGAAAAATTTTCAGGACTTCAAGGAGTGAGCTGCAGGTTCCGGGCAACCTTAGGTTGCATTTCGCTGATTTATTTTGTCTCTGTTCTTTGCTGTCTTTGTCTTTGTCAAATCGGTTAGGGTCAGTCATCTTCGTTGACCCCCTACCAGTCTGGCCCACTCTGAGTGAGTGGAAGGGGAGCTTGAGCACCTCCCGGGAAGCCATAGAGCTCCCTTAGGCAATTAGTCAGGAATTGGTTGGATTGTTTAAACTCTGAATAAACATTTGGTAGAAGTCAAAACTCGGACTGTCTGGTGTATGAATGTAAGTATGAGAGTCTGTGTGAAGTGAAAGATACTGAAGTTCTGGGGTAGATTTCAAAGTTATAATGTTAATGTTTTGTGATGTACAGCGATTCTGTGAACGGGAGTGGCCCACTTTCCAGGAGGGGTTGCCTGATGCAGGGTCTTTTGATCTGACCACTGCCTACCGGGTCCATTACCTCACATACGGCCGCCCAGGGCATCCTAATCAAATTCCTTATATTCAGGTTTGTGTTGACATATTGTCCAAGAAACTCCGGTGGATGACGGCTTGCCTCCCGAGGGGAAAATTGGGACAGAGACAGACAGTCCTATTGGCTTCGGCCTAGAAGAACAAAACTCCCCCTGTTCTCCAGGGTCCAAGTCAGGATGCACACCCCAGGGTCAGGCCTCCCCCTTTTTCTCCCCCACCCGCTGGCCTGACGCTGGCTAAAGACCCTGGCCAGGAGCCACTGTCTCCTCCACAGCCTGTTTCCTTTCCTCCGAAAACACCAGTCCAGGACCCGGCTTTGTTCTCCCCTCCTCACACTAGGCAAGGAACAGCATATGGAGAGAGAGGGAGAGAGAGAGGGGAAGAACCTGCAGGACACAGCAGAATCCGCCAGTCCTGCAGTTCCTATGCTGCCACTACGGCAGGCAGGCCCTTTAGATTTGGGTCCAGACGGGCATCCTTTCATGGTCTATGTCCCCTTTTCTACCAGTGACCTGTAAAATTGGAAGAACCAGAATCCTTCTTTCTCCCAGAACCCACAGGGGTTAACCTCTCTTTTAGAGTCTGTGTTTTTTACCCATCAACCTACCTGGGATGATTGCCAACAGTTGATGCAAACACTTTTCACTTCAGAGGAGAGAGAGAGAGAGAGAGTCAAGGCAGAAGGGAGGAGATTTGTACTGGGTCCGGATGGGCAGCCTACCTCTGACCAAGATAGATTAGAGGATGTGTTTCCCTCAAGGCGACCTGACTGGAATCCCAATAGTGAGAGGGGAAAAGAGGCTCTCGATCGGTATCGCCAGGCTCTCTTAGGGGGTTTCTGAGCTGCTGCTGGGAGACCCAAAAACCTCTCTAAAGTGCCAGAGACAGTCCAGGGGCCTAATGAGAGCCTGGCATCTTTCCTGGAGACTCTGTACGAGACCTATCGGGTGTATACCCCCATTGACCCTGATGCCCCAGAAAATCGGAGGGCTGTCATTGTAGCATTTGTTTCCCAGTCGGCCCCAGATATTAGAAAATATTGCAGAACTTAGAAGGCTTTGAGGGGAAATCAATCTCTGAGTTGGTTGAGGTAGCCCAGAAGGTTTTCAACAATCGGGAGGACCCGACGGCACATTTAAACACCCTGATGGCCAAGGTCCTAATTGCCCTGAATGAGGAAAAAGGCAGAAGGGGCTGGAGTGACAATAAGAATAAAGGAAAGCCTCATGGGAGAAAAGGAGTCCAACCCAGGCTTGGAAGAAATCAGTGTGCACTTTGCAAAAAGGAAGGACACTGGAAAAGGAAGTGCCCTGAGCATTCGGGGGAACCGACTCCCGTGCTGGTGGGGGAGGTGGATTAGGGATGTCAGGGCTCAGCTGGCCCCCAAGAGCCCAGGATAACTCTGACAGTGGGGGGCGAAAAGGTGGACTTCCTGGTGGACACGGGAGCCACCTTCTCTGTCGTGCCACAGCCAGTGGGTCCGGTCTCTAAGACCAAAATCCCCATCAAAGGGGCAAGTGGAAAAGTGAAATCCTACCCATGGACTAAATGTCGGATCAGCGACCTAGGAAATGGCTCAGTGACTCACTCATTCCTAGTAATGCCAGAGTGCCCTTACCCTCTGCTAGGCTGGGACTTGCTGAGTAAATTACGGGCCACAATCTCTTTTGAAGGGCCAGGGCCAGAGGTCAAGTTGCAAGACCCAGGGACTGTGGGGATCTATATTCTGACATTGCCCTTACAGGAGGAATATTTACTACATGAGGAGGAGCCTGGGGAAATCTCCGCAGATGCCTATCTCCAACAACTAAGACAGGCTATCCTGGGAGTTTGGGCAGAGGACAATCCGCCAGGGTTAGCTAAACACGGGCCTCCAATTGTAGTCCAGCTAACCAGCAGTAACACCCCAGTCAGAATCCGGCAAAATCCAATGAGCCAGAAAGCAAGAGTGGGAATCGCCAAGCACATTAAGAGGCTGAAAGAGGCTGGAATCTTGATTCCTTGCCAATCTGCTTGGAACACTCCCCTGTTAATAATACAGAAAACAGGGACAGAGGATTTCTTGCCGGTGCAGGACTTAAGGAAAGTAAACAAAAGGGTTGAGACTATCCATCCCATGGTTCTGAACCCTTACACTCTTCTCAGCCTCCTCTAGCAAGAACACCAGTTCTTTACTGTTTTAAACCTCAAGGATGCCTTTTTCTCCCTTCCCTTGGCAAATCAGAGTCAATCTATTTTCGCCTTCAAGGGGGTGGACCCGACAGAGGTAGAGTCTGGACAGTTAACTTGGACTAGGTTGCCACAAGGGTTTAAGAACTCACCCACTCTGTTCGAAGAGGCCCTAAACCAAGAACTCCGGGAGTTCCGTCAGGACCATCCACGGGTGACTCTGCTCCAATATGTAGACGACCTGCTACTGGCCACGGAGGAGGAACAGGACTGTAGACAGGCCACTCAAGAGTTGCTGATAACCCTAGATCATTTGGGGTATCGGGTCTCAACCAAGAAAGCTCAGCTATGCACTACCCGAGTAACATATTTGGGTTACAACATAGAAGGGGTAGGCGAACTTTATCCAGTAGCAGAATAAAGGCCATTTTGTCTATCCTCAGGCCTACCAGCAAAAAGGCAATTCCGGGAGTTCCTCGGGGCAATGGGTTATTGCAGGCTATGGATACTAGGTTTTGCAGAAATTGCGAGACCACTATACTCTGCAACGGGGGGAAAGGAGGCCGCCCTGGTCGGGACAGAAAAGGAAGAAGAGGCTTATAAGAGACTGAAAGAAGCCCTGATAAGCGTCCAGGCACTCCCCATGCCAGACCTAACCAAACCCTTTCAGCTATATGTAGCTGAAAACAAAGGGGTGGCTAAAGGGGTCCTCACACAACCCCTAGGACCATGGAAACGCCCTGCAGCTTATCACTCTAAGAGACTTGACCCGGTGGCCTCGGGATGGCCCAACTGCTTGAGAGCCATTGCAGCAACTGCCCTCCTGGTAAAGGAAGCCTCAATGCTAACCTTTGGCCAAAATGTCCAGGTAGTTGCCTTGCATGCAGTTGAGGCCTTATTAAGTAGCCGCCCGGGAGAGATGGATGTCCAAAGTCCGCATTACCCAGTACCAGGTCTTACTGCTAGACCCACCATGAGTCAGCTTCCTGATAACAGCTGCCTTAAACCCAGCCACACTCCTCCCTGATGATTTGGCAGAGTCCCCTTTGCATGACTGCGAGGAGACATTGACTGCCTTCACTTCCCTCTGAGAGGACCTTGTAGACCAGCCCCTGCAGAATCCAGATGAGACCCTCTACACCAACGGGAACAGCTTCGTAGAGGAAGGTACCCGGTATGCGGGGGCAGCAGTGGTGACACAAAAGGACCTTCTCTGGGCACAGGCCTTAGGACGAGGCACCTCAGCCCAAAAGGCAGAACTTATAGCACTCACTCAGGCCCTCTGTTGGGGAAAAGGAAAAAGAGTGAACATTTTCACAGACAGTCGGTATGCTTTCGCCACTGTACACATGCATGGGACCCTATATCAGGAAAGAGGCCTCCTGACCTCAGAAGCAAAGGACATTAAAAATGCTTCTGAGATACTTCACCTCCTGGAATCCATATGGGGGCCAAAAGAAGTGGTAGTAATTCATTGCCGAGGGCACCAGAAGGGTGATAGTCCCGAAGCACAGGGAGTTCGACTTGCAGACCAAACCACCAAGGACGTGTCAAAAAGATCAGTAGGGCCCCGAGAAGTTCTCGTAGCCCTGCCAGCAAGAAGGTTCCCAGAGAAGCCTACTTATGTGAAGGGGGAGCAGAGGCTAGCTGTGAAACTAGGGGCCCAGGAAGGAGAGGCTGTATGGCTAATCTTGCCCGATGGTAGGCCTATAGTGCCAGAAGCCCTGGGGCGGACCATCGCTTCCCAGACCCACCAGAGCACCCACCTGGGGGGAACGAAGCTATCAGAACTAGTGGGAAGAGAATTTTACATCCCAGGGCTCCAGAAAAATATCCCAATATGTGGCTAGGGGGTGCCAAGTGTGTGCCCGGGTAAACCAAGGGCCCCCCTGTTGTAGCCGCGCCGGGGCAGTGATTCCGAGGACAGAACCCTGGAGAACACTGGGAAGTGGACTTCCCCGAGATACCAGGAGGACAAGGAGAGTATAAATAAATACTTGCTGGTTTTCATTGATACCTTCTCTGGCTGGCCTGAGGCATACCCAACCAAGGCAGAGACAGCACAGTCCTTACAGGCTTTGCAGAGCAGCGCCTCGTTGGCACGACGGGTGGTGAGAGCCATACGGGAGGAGGACTTGCTGAGATCCAGTCCAACACAGCCTGCCTTCTCACCGGGAGATCTCATCTAGGTCCAGCTCCACGACCCTAGCAGCCTGGAACCTAGCTGGGATGGACCGTACCAGGTGGTGCTGAGCACTCCAACCGCCATCAAAGTCGCAGGAAAGAGGAACTGGATCCATCCTACGCAGGTTAAAAAAACGAAGGACAGCTTCGAGGAGTGGCGGGTCCAGACGACTGGAGACCCGTTGAAGGTCAGACTCACTCGGTGTTCTTCCTAACTCTCCTCATCTGCCTGCAGCCAGGACTGGGAAACCCCCATTCGGCCAGAAATTACTCTTGGGAGGTCACAGGTTCTATTGATGGGACTGTTATTGGCTCTGTTTTTGGAACAGGGATGCCTGTCATCCCGACAGATCTCTGTAAATGTTTGTAGAAAACTGGGGAAATTCCCCTAGCAAAACTGCATTGACTGGGTATGGCTCAGGGGGCCATCGCTGGGTCACCAAAGCCATGGATTTCGGGTGCGGAGACCTAACCCTACAGCAAGAATTGTGGCACACTGGACATTATGTCTGCCGCCGGGAAGGGGGTAGGAACTGTGGAAGAGAGGGTGACTTCTATTGTGCCTCTTGGGGTTGTGACACCCTAGCCCCATGGAAAAAACCTCCCACTGACAAGCTCCTCAGTCTGAACAGAGAGGTTCGTCCTGGGGCCCCGAAGAAGAACTGTAGGATCGGAAATTGTAACCCCGTCCTCCTCATGCCTCTTGCCTGGCGGACTGACCAAAGGGAAAGGGGAAAATGACGTGGGGACTAAGACTCTATGTAAGCGGCCAAGACCCTGGCCAGCTCTTCAACATTCAAAGCCGAACTCTTTCCCAGTGGTGCAACCCGATTGGCCCCTTGTGTCCCACAGACAAGCCAGAGAGGCCAAGCCAGGCACAGCACCCAGTCCCAGCTAAACCTCCTGGTTCCCCTGAGTCACAAAGATCTGGGAGCCCCAGCCCTACTCCACCTGCAGCCACGACCTCGTCAGCCCATGGGGACCTAAAATAGCTTTTGGATACAGGCTGTAAAGTTCATGTTTTCATACACCCAACACTCCAGAATCTTAGAGGAGGACACTGAATCAAAGATTTGATTCCCAATTACACCAGGAGGGAATGTACTGGGCTGTATATTGGGATGCACTGTACCGTCTGATCCTGGAACAGACAGATAGGAAGGTACTGACATCAGGTCAGGCCTTGAGATATGGTCTCCTGTTCCCTCCTCAATATACTGTGCTCTCTGTTCCCGGAATACATAGATAGGAAGGTGATAAAGCTATACTGTTTTGGGAAAAAATTGCGTAAACAAGGCTTTGTAGTTTTTGCAAATAAATAGGCCGTAATGTTTGCAGTCATTGCTGCAGTTTTGCCTTTGCTTTGGTGGTGTGCTGGGACTGCAGACAGGTGGCCAGCTTAATAAAGGTTCCTAAATATAAATTCTGAGTCCGTGGTCTATCTCGCTGAGCCAACCCATAACAGGGGGGGTGGGATGGATGGTGGTGGTCTAAGTCATGAGGAACAGGGTTCTGTGTTAGTTCTGGCAGTGAATAATAAAGAATTTGATTTCCTTTTTACATGGTAGACTATTGAATATTGTTAAACTATTGAAAGGATGGTCAGCTAAAGATCTGAAGTTTTTGCCGCAACTGGTCCAGTTTTTCCTTTAACAACTTGGTGTAGAACAGCATTGCTGGATTTTGGAGATACTAGAGGAGTCAGGTTTCACTCTAACTGTTTCATTGATGATTCACTTCATGTTACATTTGCCCAATGCATAAGTAACATATTAGTAATAAGGGAAATTATGTATGGTGTACATGGTTGTTATCTTCACAATACTTCTGTAAATCTGGAACTATTCAAAAATAAAACACCCGTTAAAACAACACTCAAAATACTAGGAAACGTTAATGTCTGAACATAGTGGAATGGACCACTGAAATGACGGGGGGCAATGGGAATTGTCTTAGAGGAAACACCACCTCCCTGCCATATGCTGGACTATAATGGAACTAGTGGAAATGAGAGAGAGTGAGAGGACAATTTGGGAAAAATTTTAGGAGTTAAGAGGAAGGTCTCTGTTCTATAACCAGAGTGTCTGAGATTTCTTCATCCTCTGCGACCCTCGCCCCTCCTGGATGGTCAAGCTGAGGCTTTGTGATGTCAAACCACACCATCGCAACCACTGATTTGGGGCAACCAGAGCTGAAGTGAGTGGCTCCTCATTAACCTAAAGAGTATATATAGAGGCCAGGACCCTTTGAGTAGTGTCTGTTGCCTCAAAATAGCGAAACTTAATAAGACGAGAGTGCAGACTAGTAGAGATAAGGAAAAAGACTCCAAACACAAGGATGGATGAAGAAACTGCAAGTCCAAAAGTGAATTTATGTTTGTATTGAGGAGGGGGTGGGATGGATGGTGGTGGTCGCAGTCATGTGGAACATGGTGTTTTGTTAGTGCTGGCCATGAGTAATAATGAATTTGATTTCCTTTTTACATGGTAGACTGTTGAATATTGTTAAACTATTGAAAGGGTGGTCAGCTCAAGATCTGAAGATTTATGCCGCAACTGGTCCAGTTTTTGCTTTAAGAACTTGCTGGGGAACAGCATTGTTGGATATTGGAGATACTGGAGAAGTGAGATTTCACTCTGTTTCACTGATGATTCACTTCATGTTATATTTGCCCCATACATAAGTAAGATTTTAGTAATAAGGGAAATTGGGTATGTTGTACATGGTTATCTTCACAATTTTTCTGTAAATCTGGAACTATTCTAAAATTAAACATCTATTAAAACAACACTCAAATCCTAGGAAATGTTCATATCTGAACATAGTGGAATGGACCACTGAAATGACGGGGGAGTATGGCAATTTTCTAAGAGGAAACACCACCTCCTTGCCATATGATGGACTATAATTGAATTAGAAGAAATGAGAGAGAGAGAGAGAGATAGAGAGAGAGAGAGAGAGAGAGAGAGAGAGAGAGAGAGAGAGAGATCAGTTTGGGAAAAATTTTAGGAGTTAATAGGAAGGTCTCTGTTCTATAAACAGAGTGTCTGAGATTTCTGCATCCTCTGCCACCCCCGCCCTTCCTGGATGGTCAAGCTGAGGCTTTGTGATGTCAAGCCACACCATGGCAACCACTGATTTTGGGCAACCAGAGCTGAAGTGAGTGGCTCCTCATTAACCTAAAGAGTATATATAGAGGCCAGGACCCTTTGAGTAGTGTCTGTTGCCTCAAAATAGCGAAACTTAATAAGACGATAGTGCGGACTAGTTGAGATAAGGAATAAGACTCCAAACACAAGGATGGATGAAAAAACTGCAAGTCCTAAAATGAATTTATGTTTGTATTGGGGTGGGGGTGGGATGGATGGTTGTGGTCACAGTCATGTTGAACAAGGAGGTGTGATAGGGCTGGCCGTGTATAATAATGAATTTGATTTCCTTTTTACATGGTAGACTATTGAATATTGCTAAACTATTGAAAGGATGGGCAGCTCAAGATCTGAAGTTTTATGCAGCAACTGGTCCTGGTTTTCCTTTAACAACTTGGTCTAGTACAGCATTGCTGGATATTGGAGATACTAGATAAGTGAGGTTTCACTCTAACTGTTTCACTGATGATTTACATCTTTGTTACATTTGCCCCATACACAAGTAAGATATTAGTAATAAGGGAAATTGGGTATGGTGTACATGGTTATTATCTTCACAATTTTTCTGTAAATCTGGAACTATTCTAAAATAAAACACCCATTGGAGGAGGAGAAAATGGCGGAGTTATAAAAGAAGGTGTCCTGTGTCTTGTCCTGGAGCAGATAAGGGTGAGCACCTGAATCGGGTAACATACAGCCCGAATAGGCAGAGGATTTTCAGCTTAGAGACTGTCTGCTCCCTGGAAAGACTGAGAACTCCCAGAAAAAAAATGAGGGTTGGAGACTGTGGCTGAAACCTCTCCCGTGCGTCAGTGTAGCAGCGGAGACCGCACCATTTTCAGAGGCTGTTGCTGGCATCCAGATACCAGCTTCTAACCTGGAAACAAGGGATCTCAAGAAGTGGGACTTCGTGAACTCAGACAAGCACTGCTTCTTCCCAAGGAAAGGTTAGACTTCCCCTAAAGGTGCAGTTTGCAGTTCGGGTTGGAGAGAGGACCGAGCTCTCGCGCAAGGTGCGAAATCTGCGCCCCACAGAGTCTGCGGCCATTGGGACCAGCGGGACCTGCGAGTGGGGAATGGTCCCCACAGGGTTGCTGGCAGAAGGGAACGCTAAAAATAAGCCCATAGCTGGACTGGATGTAAAAAAGCAGCCTTGGGCTTTGCCAGTGTGCTGTCTGCTTGGTGCCAGGGGCGAGTGGGCACGCTGAGACTGTGCGCAGACCTGGAAGGTGGAGGCTTGCGAATTCGCACAACATATCAGGCTCTTGTTCCAGTTCCCCTTAGATCGTGTGTTTGATTATTAAACCCAGTGCATGGGATTCCCCAGTTGGGGTCATCCGCAGAGCCTGTAGGGGAAAGTTCCTTTTGGGGAGCCTGGGAAACAGAGCTGGCAGTAAGGATTAAAGAACCAGCTCTGGGCAGTGGTCTTTTTCCAAATCAGTTTCAAGTACCATAGAGAATAATAACCCTACTGATAGAGAGGACTTATAGCCTTGGAGGTCAATCCAGACACACTGCCACCCAGAGGCAGAGCCACGAACTGTTTCTTCTGTGATCACAAATAAAGGCAGTCTGGTAAACAAATACAACCTACCTTAAAATCAGGACTGTGGTTTACAGCATGGAGGGACAGTGTATCGCAGGGAAATTCAACACTCTCCTGAAAGCCTGGCAGGACTAAGGCGTGCCAAAAAGAAGAGTAGAAGACCTGAAGCACCTTCACTACTGCATATTTTTATTTTTTTTTTAATTCTTTTTTTACCATTTCATTAAGAACCTATTTTTTAATTTTTTTATTTTTTTTCATCACTTGATTTTACCTTTTTAATTACTACATTTTTAAACCAGTATTATTGCTATCATTTTACCATTTTTTCAAGTGTCATTTTATTTTTTATTTTATTTTTTATTTTTCTTTATTTTATTTTGGGATTAGTGTTCTACACTCTATTTTCATCGTTCCTTCAGCATCATTTCTCTCTAACTCACCTTTATCCTTAAGTCAAAACTCTCTTCCTCACTTTTCCTCTTTTGTTGTCCTGTTTCTCTTACCCTATTCCTGCTTTAGATTTTCTCTATTCCTTCTTTTTACCCACTGTCTAAATTTCACCCTACTTATATATCAAATTTCCAATCCCTTCCTCTAAATCCATATACACCTCTCTCTTATCTTTCTTCAATATCCAATTTTCTCTCTCTCTCTCTCTCTCTCTCTCTCTCTCTCTCTCTCTCTCTCTCTCGTTTTGCTAGTGTTTGCTTGATTTTGAGTATATTGGGTTTTTTTATGTTTGTTTGGGAGATTGTTTCGTTTTTCATTTTCATTTTTCTGTTTTGCTTACTTTTTCTTTCTCTGGTTATTTTTGTGCTTCTGTTTTCCCTTGCCTCGCTTGATATTAGTGGTTGTTTGTAGTTTGCATTAATCTCCAGAGATCTGCTGCTGGAATTCATTGAGATTAGTTGTGGCTCTCTTAGAGTTTTCTCCCCATACAAATAGCCTCTTCCCCACCTCTCTTTCATTCTCTTACTTTTTTTGTCTCTTTGTTTTTTTCTTCTCTCCCTTTTCCCAATCTCATTTCAGCACTCGTTTTTGTTTTTTCTTTTTCTCCTTAATCTTTTTCTTTTTTCTTCTTTATCCCCTAATTCTCTTCGCTCAGAGGGTCACCTTTATTTGGGGTTATTAATATCGTGAATACATATTGTTCAGTGCCTTGTACATTGTGCCTTGTTGTGTTGTATTTTGTGCCTTTAAATCAACACAGCAGAGAGAGAACTACATAAGCAAACACCTTGAGAAGAGAGATCATAGGGAAACAAAGGACCAACCCAAATATGAAAGAAAACCAGGCATCATCAGAAAAGGAAGTAAACGAAATGGAGGCAATGGAGGCAAGCAACCTGTCAGAGAAAGAATTCAGAGAAATGGCCATAAGGTGGATGAAAAGAATGGAAGACCAATTCAACAATATGTGTAGGAACCAAGAGGAAATGAAGAAGAACCAAGAGGAAATGAAGAGAAATCAAGAAGAAATGAAAAATGACATCACTGCTATAAAGAACTCAATAGAAAGGATCAACAGTAGACTAGAAGAATCAAAGGACCGCATCAGCGAGCTAGAAGACAAGGTAGGAAAATAATACCCAAACAGAACAGCTTCTAGAAAAAAAAAAATTAACAAGCAAGAGGAGAGCCTAAGAGAACTCTGGGACAACGCTAAACGAAACAACATCCGAATAATAGGGCTTCCAGAAGGAGAGGAAACTGAGCAAGAAATAGAAAACCTGTTTGAAAAAATAGTAACAGAAAATTTCCCTGATATAGGGAAGAAAAAACTCACACAAATCCAGGAAGCTCACAGAGTCCCAAACAAAATGAACCCGAAAAGACCGATGCCAAGGCACATAATAATTAAATTGGCAAACACCAACGACAAAGCAAGAATCTTAAAAGCAGCCAGAGAGAGACAAAGTTACCTACAAAGGATCCCCCATCAGACTAGCGACCGATTTCTCAACAGAAACACATCAGGCAAGAAGGGAATGGAATGAAATATACAAAGTCATGCAAAGGAAGGGTCTGAATCCAAGAATACTGTACCCAGCGAGGCTATCAATCAAAATGGAGGGTCAAATCAGGAGCTTCACAGACAAAAACGGTCTACGGGAGTTTGTTACAACCAAGCCAGCAATGCAAGAAATGCTAAAGGGTCTGCTGTAAATAGAAAAAATAGGAAACAAAGAAGGAACACAGTGGTAAAGAACAAAAATGGTGACCAACAAGTTTCTATCAATAATAACTTTAAATGTAAATGGATTAAATTCCCCAGTCAAAAGGCATAAAGTAAATGAGTGGATAAGAAAACATGACCCATATATCTGCTGTCTCCAGGAAACCCACCTCAGAAAAAAAAGATGCACACAGACTGATGGTGAAGGGATGGAAAAAGGTTTTTCAGGCCAATGGAAGTGAAAAAAAAAAGCCGGGGTAGCAATACTTATATCTGACAAATTATATCTCAAAGTGAAGGACATAAAAAGAGATAAAGAAGGCCACTTCATAATACTAAAGGGAGCAGTCCAACAAGAAGAAATAACTCTGGTAAATATATATGCACCCAATAAAGGAGCACCCAAATACATAAGAAATCTTCTGGAGAAGATCAAGGGAGAGATTGACAGCAATACAATCATAGTAGGGGACCTTAACACCCCATTATCACCACTGGACAAATCCTCTAAACAGAAACTCAGCAAAGAAACATCAGTCCTAAATGATTCACTAGATCAGATGGAATTAATTGACATCTTCAGGACATTTCACCCAAAAGCCACAGAATATACATTTTCCTCAAGCTCACATTTGTCATCTTCAAAGATAGACCATATATTGGGTCACAGACAAAGTGTCTTCAAATTCAAGAAAATTGAAATCATATCAAGCATCATCTCAGACCACAAAGGCATAAAACTGGAAATCAACTACAACAAAAACAATCCATAAAAATCAAACACATGGAGACTAAACAGCATGCCATTAAACAACGACTGGGTTACCAGTGAGATCAAAGAAGAAATAAAAAAACATCATGACAACAAATGACAATGAAAACACAACAATCCAAAACCTATGGGACACAGCAAAAGCAGTCTTGAGAGGGAAGTTCATAGCTCTACAAGCCTACTGCAAGAAACAAGAAACAATGAGAATAAATGACCTAACTCTACAACTCGAAGAGTTCGAAAGAGAGCAACAAAAAAAGCCCACTGTAAGCAGAAGGAAGGAAATAACAAAGATCAGAGAGGAGATAAACGGTATAGAGACCAAAAAAGCAATACAAAAGATCAACAAAACCAAGAGCTGGTTCTTTGAAAGGATAAGCAAGATTGATACACCTCTAGCCAGGCTCACCAAGAAACAAAGAGAGAGGACACAAATAACCAAAATCAGAAATGAAAGAGGAGAAATAACAAAAGACCCCATAGAAATACAAAGGATTGTTAGAAAATTCTACGAACAACTCTACTCCAACACACTAGACAACCTGGAGGAAATGGACATATTCCTAGAAAAATACAACATTCCAAAACTTAACCAGGAAGAATCTAAAGATCTCAATAGGCCAATAACTATGGAGGAAATCGAATCAGTAATCCCAAAGCTTCCAGCAAACAAAAGCCCGGGGCCAGATGGCTTCACAGGGGAGTTTTACCAAACATTCAAGGAAGAACTAAACCCTATCCTCCTCAGACTATGTCAAAAGATCCAAGAGGAAGGAACACTTCCCAGCTCATTCTATGAAACCAACATCACCCTAATCCCAAAACCAGATAAAGACAATACAATGAAAGAGAATTATAGGCCAATGTCCCTCATGAACACAGATGCCAAAATCCTCAACAAAATCCTAGCAAATCGGATCCAGCAGTAAATCAGAAAGATCATACACCATGACCAAGTAGGATTTATCCCAGGGATGCAAGGATGGTACAATATCCACAAATCAATAAATGTGATACATCACATAAACAAATTGAGAGAAAAAAAACACATAGTCATATCAATTGATGCGGAAAAAGCATTTGACAAAATCCAACACCCTTTCTTGATAAAAAAATCTCAGCAAGATAAGAATTGGGGGATCATACCTCAACATAATAAAAGCTATATATGACAAACCCACAGCCAACATCATAATCAATGGGCAAAAACTAAAACCATTCCCCCTAAAAACAGGAACAAGACAGGGATGCACCCTCTCACCACTCCTGTTCAACATAGTACTGGAAGTACTAGCTGTTGCGATCAGACAAGAAGAAGAAATAAAAGGCATCCAGATTGGAAAAGAAGAAGTAAAACTGTCCTTATTTGCAGATGACATGATACTGTACATACAGAACCCTAAAGACTCCATCAAAAAATTATTAGACTTAATAAATGAATTCAGCAATGTAGCAGGATACAAAATCAATGCTAAGAAATCCATGGCATTTCTTTACACCAATAGTGAACTTACAGAAAATGAAACTACAGAAGCAATCCCATTTACCATTGCACCAAAAAATTAAAATACCTAGGAATAAACTTAACTAAGGAGGTAAAAGACTTATATGCCAAAAACTACAGGACACTGAAAAAAGAGATAGAGGAAGACATAAACAGATGGAAGAACATACCGTGTTCATGGATTGGTAGAATCAACATCATCAAAATGTCCATACTACCCAAAGCAATTTATAGATTCAATGCAATCCCTACTAAATTACCAACGGCATATTTCACAAATCTAGAACGAACGTTCCAAAAATTCATCTGGAATAAAAAAAGACCCCGAATAGCTGCAGCAATCTTTAGAAAGAACAAAGTAGGTGGGATCTCAATACCAGATATCAAACTGTATTGCAAAGCCACTGTTCTTAAAACAGCTTGGTACTGGCACAAGAACAGACATATAGATCAATGGAATAGAATAGAGACCCCAGAAATCGACCCAAAGCACTATGCCCAATTAATATTCGACAAAGGAGGCAAGAGCATACAATGGAATCGAGACAGTCTCTTCAATAAATGATGTTGGGAAAATTGGACAGATACATGCAAAAAGATGAAACTAGACCACCAACTCACACCATACACAAAAATAAACTCAAAATGGATAAAAAACTTAAACGTAAGATGGGAAACCATAAAAATACTAGAGGAATCCACAGGCAGCGAAATTGCAAACATATGCCGAAGGAATTTCTTCTCTGATAATGCTCCTAGGGCAATGGAAACTAAAGAGAAAATAAACAAATGGGGCTACATCAAAATAAAAAGCTTTTGCACAGCAAAGGAAACCATCAACAAAAAAACAAGAAGACCCACTACATGGGAGAACATATTTGCCAATGATACCACCGATAAGGGTTTAATATCCAACATTTACAGGGATCTCATGAAACTTAACAAAAGGAAGATAATCCAATAAAAAAAAATGGGCAACTGACCTAGATAGACACTTTTCGAAAGAGGACATACAGAAGGCAGAAAGACATATGAAAACATGCTCAAAGTCACTAATTATACGAGAGATGCAAATCAAAACAACAATGCGTTATCATCTCACACCGGTCAGAATGGCTATCATCAACAAATCAACAAACAACAAGTTTTGGAGAGGATGTGGAGAAAAAGGAACACTTGTGCACTACAGGTGGGAATGCAGACTGGTGGAGCCACTGTGGAGAACAGTATGGAGCTACCTCAAAAAACTACAAATGGAACTCCCATTTGACCCAGTGATCCAACTACTAGGAATATATCCCAAGTAACCAGAAACGCCAATCAGTAAGATATATGCACCCCTATGTTCATAGCAGCACAATTCACCATAGCTAAGATTTGGAAACAGCCTAAGTGCCCATCAGCAGATGAGTGGATTAGAAAACTGTGGGACATATACACAATGGAATACTATGCTGCGGTAAAAAAAAAAGGAACCCTTGCCTTTTGCAACAGCATGAATTAAACTGGAGAGCATTATGCTAAGTGAAATAAGCCAGTCAGAGAA